>NW_020175788.1:1086601-1092836 GCF_003031525.2 Neophocaena asiaeorientalis asiaeorientalis
CAGACAGATGGTGGATGGGGATTGGAAGAGGAATATTCCAACTCCTTCCTTTGGGTGTGTCCACATCATCCCCCAGGGCTGCCCAGTGAGGTTGCCCTTATAAATCATTACAGAAGGGTGGGGCCGCCCTCCCCCCTGCAAGGGTACAAGAAGGGAAGCCTTATTCGAGAAATAAATAAGTGGAGAGGAAATCTCATGAGACCCCTCCTGGAACTGCAAATTCTGACTCCCCGGCAGCAGGCAGAGAGGTTTTGTTTGTTGAATGAGTCCTGTTTAATGCTATTGCCCTGGCAACATTCTTCCCCTGCCTGTCCTAGGGCACGCCCCCGCCTAGAGCTTCCCAACTCCAAGATGCAAATGAAGCCCCCTGCTGGGGCAGCGTTTCCAGGAAGGGTACCAGGAGCTGGGGCCAATTCTAGACTTCTCCCTCTAGCTTTTGCCACCCGAGGATAAATCCAAAGTCCCCCAAGCTTAGAAGAAAGCACGAAGGTTGGACTCAAATCTGACGTGAACAAAAACCCAGAAAGAAGTGGTCCGGATCCCTCCCCAACATGGAGAGTTGAGGGCATGAAGGCGGGAGGAGACAGGGAGGAAAAGAAGGAAGAAAACAGGCAAATTGGGAACCAACCATGTGACACCAGCTCTCCTGAATTGTGAAACCTGTCTGTCTGTCCACTTGTACTCAAGTCCTCAGCACAGGGCTGCACCCCTTGTTGTGGGTCAACAAGAAGGAAATGAGATCTGAATTGTTCCACCTTCCCCAGGGAGCAACCGAGACACAGCTGAGCTACAAGCATAAGCCTTGTTACTCCGGGCAAGATGTGCACTTCCTCTGCCTCCATTCCCCCATCTGTGAAATGGGCATGATAACCCATGTGAAGTCCTTAACCAGAGTCTGAAGCACAATCATTGCTCAGAACATGTTTGCAATGACTCTCAGTGAAGCTGGTCTTGGCACTTCCAGAAATTCGGTCCCCTAAACTTTGCCTCTAGGAACCTTTTCCAGCCTTACTGTAATGTTAGTTTCTGGTGTACAGCAAAGTGATGCAGTTATACATATATACATATCCACTCTTTTTCAGATTTTTTTCCCATATAGGTTATTACAGAATATTGAGAAGAGTTCCCTGTGCTGTACGGTAGGTAGTTCCTTGTTGATTAGCTTTTATATATAGTAGTGTGTATAAGTTAATCCCAAACTCCTAATATCCCTCAACCACACCTTTCCCCTTTGGTCACCATAGGTTTGTTTTCAAAGTCTGTGAGTCTGTTTCTGTTTTATAATAAGTTCATTTGTATCTTTTTTTTTTTTTAGATTCCACATATAAGTGATATCAAATGATATTTGTCTTTCTCTGTCTGACTTACTGCCCTTAGTATGATAATCTGTAGTTGCACCCATGTTGCTGCAAATGGCATTATTTTGCTCTTTTTTATGGCTGAGTAATATTCCATTTTATACATGTACCACATCTTCTTTATCCATTCATCCATTGATGGACATTTAGGTTGTGTCCATGTCTTGGCTATCGTGAATAGTGCTGCAATGAACATTGGGGTGCATGTATCTTTCCAAATTATGGTTTTCTCTGGATATATGCCCAGGAGTGGGATTACAGGATCATATGGTAGCTCTATTTTTAGTTTTTTAAAGGAACCTCCATACTGTTCTCCACAGTGGCTGCACCAATTTACATTCCTACCAATAGTGTAGGAGGGTTCCCTTCTCTCCACACCCTCTCCAGCATTTATTCTTGCTTTTAAAGCATTATCAGTGACTGTGAAATAGGAGGTTTTGCCGACTGCCAAGGACACCACTGGCCACAAAGGAAATGATTTTAAGAAGAAGAGATGGCTTCGCAGAGAGCCTGGAGCGCTGTCTGGGCAATGTGGGCAACGGTCGTCTACCGCAGCTGCTGTCTGTGCTGCGTCTCTGGTCCTGAAACAGCCCTGGGCAGAGCTGGGCCCCAAATCAGCAGCTGTCGGTGCTTCAGAGCTGAAGTCCATGAGGATCTGAAGAATCATTTTCTCCAAAAGAGCGCCGCTATGCCATTTATATGAAACTGTGGACTGCAAAGAAGTTTCCTTTTTAACAAACTGTTTTTGATATTGCTTTTTATTCAATGGCTTAATAATTAATCAGGGCAAGGAAAGCTACCCTTAAAGGAAGTGGATGGAAAATCAATGAACATCACTGCTGGTGAGAATAAAATGGGCTCCGGCTGCCCGAGCTCTGAAAAGTTCTGTCACAGACACAAATCCATTCCCAGCGAGTCCCTCCTGCTTCTCCCACGTGTTCTCTGTTCATCACATGGAAGGCGAAGTCCCAGTCCATGATTTATTTTTTTAATTCAAAAACTAAAATGAAAAGACAGAGGTGTTTCTGATATGTAATAGTGAGTCTCTTTGTCTTTCCAAAAGTAAAAAAGTCACAATGCCATCTCCCCCATCTCTCCATTCCTCTACTCTTTAAACCAGGAATATAAATGGAAAACAGCCAAGCTAAGGAAACGTACCCGTTAAAGAACTATTTCCAGCTACTTCTACTTCAGCGAACTCAAGATGCATCTGACACCTTCTTCAAAGTATCAACTTCACGTTTCAGTGAATATGAGGCTTTATCGTCCCTTGAGGTAAATGTTGACTTCCTCTTTGCCACAGTCAATATTTACTGTGCCGCTCCTTCGATCAAACTTGCCATCAGCACCTACTGTGACCAAACTAGTTATAAGGAAAGGAAAGTTAGGGAGGAGAGAACACATCCTAGCTTCACTTCGCCTTTTCTGGAAGCGGGGAGTTGGCCAGCACGCGAACTGTAGAGAGACATGTTTGGTGAGTGCACTGCCTTCGGCATTGCCCCCTCTCTGGTTTCAAGTCCTTGCTTCTTTTACGTGTTGTGCATTTAACCTCATTCCCTCCTCGATCAAGGAGAACCATCTCTCTCTCCACCACTCCTAATAATCACTCAGAATCCACCAGCTCCATATACTGGGGAAAACTGGCTATGCTTAGTTACAGCTAGTAGCTGACTAGGGCTTAACGGAAACCTCCCCCCCCATAGCCTTGACATAACTCACTGACAGAGGAATTCATTTTTAACTGGGGAATTTTGTATAAACGGCCCATTCACAAGGAGCTGTGAAAAGGATGCGAATGGGGCAGTCCATTCTACAGGCAGAGTTCCAGAGAGTACCAGGGATTTCTTCAAACTCTAAACTCTGCTGAAGGAAGAGGAAATATTACATTGCTGAATACATCTTTAAGATTCTACGAGTGTCTTCTTCTCTCTGGACGCTAAGGGATGCTCCTTCACAGTTGCTGTGATGAGTTGAGGGATTCTCATCACAGAAGATGAGACATTCCTCATCTTCCACGTTCAGAATTAGGAAGTGGGTACAGGAAAGTTGTCCATTAGAACAACCCCAGAGAATAAGGTCTGGGAAAGGGAACGTGCAACAGAACAGGAAACGCTGGTGATGTGAATAAAGCACACACACACTCATGGGCTCGGGACTAACGGTACTTTTCCAGGTGGAGGGTGATGTCACGTTGGTATAGTGGCCTCTTAAATACCCCACTGGAGGGAAACAGAATTTCCCCAGCCTATACTTGATAAATGAGAATTCATTAATCATTCATCCTGGCTATGAGAATTAACTTAATGTCCCAAAAGTTTTGCTTGGAAGTTTTTCTAAAACTAGCTTCATTTGAAGTTTGGTTTTCAGTCTGCATATTTACACTTGCCTGTCAAAGTTCCTAGACCTCTTTTTTTTTCTTATTTATTGCTTTTCCTGATATTGATTTCTCTACCTTAAACCTACATATAACTTACGAAAAATTTTCAGAGTTCAGTGATTTGGCAATCACCAGAGAGAGAACACCAAAGATGATCCTTTCAATGTGATAATTTTACAGGTGAAATCAGAGTCTCTAAAGCTGACAGGTATGAACACATTTTATGTTTTACTACCCTCATATTCAACTGGATAGAAAGGGGTCAAGTCCTAAAACACCAGAATTTCAGCAGAGAGCTTCCTAGAGCGACATTCAGAAAAGGCTAAAGCTGGTGAGAACAGGAGAAAGGTGAACAGAGTTTCACATTCGGTGTTAATTTGACATGGCCAACGACCTAAGGGCACACTACACCTTTCTTCCTCTCTTGTACATTTCCTTAATTTAAAAAAATTGTTCGATTTTTGGATAAGAAAGTCAATATGTGATTTTTGAAGGCCAGCATCGATCTGTGATGCGCTCGTTTCATGGTGCCTTAAAAGGAAATGACTATAAATCCATCTTGGATGGGGAGTCCCAGCAAGGAAACATATCTATCTCTGCCCAGTTTCCCCACACCTCTGCCTGGCACTGAAAGCTTACATCATTTAATAGTGCATTTAAAAATATGCTTCATTAGCCTCCAAGGCAGTGGGTCAAGGACATCTGTAGCTGAGTTTTGAACTCTCTTGGAAAATATCTCAAAATACCTCAGAACAATCCCAGCTGCAGAGAATGAGGGCCACGCACTTGTGTTTATTGTCATAAAAGACAAGACACAGCAAATGCGTGTTGTCTTTCCAATCACCTACTGCAATTTAAAGAAGGAGCTGGAAAACAGAGGGTTTTTTTTTTTAACCTACAAAGTTACTAAGAAATACAAAGACATTGGCAAAATAGAGTAGCTGGCTTTCTTTGAAAACCTGACAAAATGCATTGGTCTGACTCATCTTGATGTCTTCCATGGACTCCCAGGTTGATAAACAAACAGAAGAGAACATCAATCCATCCTTTTATTTTCCACCGTGCTTTCTGGGTAAACAGAGGTTGGCTACTTAAAGCTGAGAAGTGGCTCTTTGATTGTGCTCACACTTGATTAAGAAACTCCATGCTTGGCAGACCTAAATACACCAAGCTGTTCATTGCTTCTTAAAGGAGAATGATGACACTTTTAACAAGCCACATATCTCACTAAGCATTGTTAGGGTAGATGCTCTCATTCGGCTGAACTGTCTTATTTTGAGATTTGGGTCCCTAATTGCTTATAAACCATACTGTTTATTGAGTATTAGCTCTGGCGTGGTTGTTTATTATGGGAGCTTACTGCCTAATACCTAGAAAAAGTGGCCTAAATGAGCTAGTCTGTGCTTGCGGTATTCCCCTCCCTGCAAAGACACACACACACACACACACATGCGCTCGCAGAACCACACTTAAGTTCATCAGCTGAGAGAAGCAGAAGTCTTGGCAGAATGATGTGGAGGTAAAGCTTAAGGAGAGGTTGCTTGGTAACCAGAAAGCCCTCTGTTGATTCACCAGGGTGTCAGCCATACATTTTCCTCTGTGCATTACCTACAATGAAAAGGTCGGTGACCCAATGAAACATCAGATTAAGTCAAACTATTAACGGGACAAATGCATTTCAAGTGCTCTTGTACCCTGGTTCCCTGTGATTAGTATACATTATGTGCTGCCAAGGCAGGCATGAATCATTAATACATTCAGAGTTGGTGCTCTCTGCAAGGAACATAATAACTCAACGCTGAGTAAGGCAGTGTGCTGGGTTTATAAAATGTGGAGCCGACGGTTTGGGTGAGCTGCAACATTGTTATTTTGTGGTAAGGACACCAGCTCCTTTTTTTTTTCTTTAGTAAATGGTATTTGTCATTCCCTTAAAAAGACGGGGAAGAACATCTTTCCCCGGAACCACTGGTTACAGCTTGACTGTGCCCGCCTGGGGGAGGGGAGGGCAACTTGGCCCGTAAATGGATGCATTGTTTTTCCGCTCTCTCTGTGACGCTGTTTTCACCTCCTACAGTTGAAAGTCACTCTTCGTCGACCCAGGCACGAAGAATCTGAATATTTAAAATTCAACGAAGGCAAACAATCTCAAGGCAGAACTCCAGCGACTTCGTTTGAACCCTGACCTCTCTCCTCATCGCTCTCCTGTGGTTGTGCTGTGCAGCCAGTGGGATTTACTGTGAAAACGCACACACTGGGAATGTGACCAGCTCTGATTTCTCCCCCACATGAAACCAGAAATTGAGGATTCCATGAGCCCAGTCCTTTATAATTCGACCTCTGTTTGTAGGAGGTCACATTTGCATGAGTCCAGCTCAGAGAGGCAAACGCGATTGTAGTGTGGTGGGATTCTGGTTGGGTTACTGTCTCTGCCTCCAATTAGCCTATTTAATCCCCGTAAAAACATTTTGTGGTGGGAAGGAGAAGGCAACGGCGGGGCGGG
>NW_020175788.1:1093080-1153119 GCF_003031525.2 Neophocaena asiaeorientalis asiaeorientalis
CGCCTGCATTTAGTCTAAGACTCGCCGGCATCTACTCTCACCACCAAATGGGAGCGAGCTTTTCTTCCACACATCATTACTGGGTAAACCGAAGTGCAGTTCAGAAAAGTCAGTTCAGGGCTTCCCTGGTGGCGCAGTGGTTGAGAGTCCGCCTGCCGATGCAGGGGGCACCGGTTCGTGCCCCGGTACGGGAAGATCCCACATGCCGCGGAGCGGCTGGGCCCGTGAGCCATGAACATGTTGAGATGCAAGGTGACAGCAGCTCTCCCTGCCTTCCCCCCAAACCACAGCCCAGACGCGGGAGCTGGGTAGTGGTGCCGTCACTCAAGGGTTCTTTACTTGTTGAATAGTAGCAACCTGGCTGAGATATTGCTAATATCAATTTCTGAAGAGTGAATTCCACCTATGGTTCTACCAAAAAAAGACTTATTTTTCTCTGGAGGTTAGGAAAGAAAAATGCCCCATCAGATGGAACCGGATAATTTGTAGAGATGCTGGCTGATCCAATGAAGTGTTGGGCAGCATTCCAAAACGCAGAAGTCTGTAGGCCCTATTCTTTACTTTGCTTTCTCTGTTGCCTTTACTTTTCCTGCTCCCTTGCACAGAGTCCACGGTATCGGGGACCTAAGATACTGCCTGCCTCTGAGAACCACCGCTAGTGAGCTCCCGGTATTGAAAGATGGCATCGCACAGAGGCAGCTCCCAGAACTCGGCTCTTCCCCCTCACTTGCTCTAGGTTGACAGTACTTAACAGCCACCAGTAGGAGGCGCTGCTGAAGAAAGGATATACAGGAGATCCTAAATCTCCGAAATTCTAAAATTCTGGGTATGTAAATCTAATCTATTTCCTGCATTAGCCGGCTGGAAATGTCATAAATCTATGTCAAATTTATCTCTATGAAAGCTACCTTTATTTCTAAGACCATGACAGCCATAAGCGTTCACTTCATAGGTACAATGAAGTTTCTAATTATCAGATTATGCATCGCTTATGTAATTCTCCTCTCCTTTCAGAAATCTCCCCAACCTGGGTGGGGAAGGGATGGATTGGGAGTTTGGGATTAGCAGATGCAAACTATTATATATAGGATGGATAAACAACAAGGTCCTACTATATAGCACAGGGACCTATATTCAATAGCCCGTGATACACCGTAATGGAAAAGAATATAAGAATATATATACGTATAACTGAATCACTTTGCTGTACAGCAGAAATTAACACAACATTGTAAGTCAGCTATACTTCAATAAAAGAAATTTTTGAAAAAATTTCCCCCAACTTTGTGTTCCTCTGGGTAAATAAGCACCAGCTGCGTTGTTATGGTCTGAACTGTGTCCCCCTCAACATTCCTATGTTGAAGTTCTAACCACCTGTACCTTAGAATGTTACTGTATTTGGAGAAAGGGTCTTTAAAGAGGTAATTAATTTAAAATGAGGAAAATGGGTGAACCCTCGTGCATATAAGGAGATTAAGACACAGAGAAGTGCAGAGGAAGGACCATGTGAAGATGGCAATGTACAAGCCAAGGAGAGAAGCTTCAGAAGAAACCAACCCTGCCAGCACCTTAAACTCAGACTTTTAGTCTCCAGAACTATAAGACAATACATGTTTGTGGTTTAAGCATCCAGTCTGGGGTACTTTGTTATGGCAGCCTGAGCTGACTAATACATTCATGCATACAACAATATCAGATGGCAGAGAAAGAAAAATCAAAAGATTAAAGCAGGTCTTAGCCTAAATTCACTATGCTTCAGGATAAATGTCACTCCTGGACAAAATCTATGCTTATGTGATTACGTGCAGACGAAGCTTACGGTTTTAGTTTGCATCTTGGCTACAAAGTGGTTTAAGTAAAGGATCTTGCCTTGCCATTTTGTCTTATTTCTCTTATGTTGACATTAAGGGCACTCATTTGGAAGAGAATGCTGGTTTGCTAATTCAGGGCATAAACATATGAACATGGGATTCATTCTGAACATAAAAGGAAATTGAGAGTGCCAGAGAAAGGGATTTGGGCTGAGAATGGGAGAAAGAACTGGCATTAATCCAGCTAGAAGACTTATACAGTGATAGGAAAACATAATCTCCAGCAAGTCCTTCTTTCTATCTTGCGTCTGTGTAATACAGTCTGTAATAACTCTCTCCTTATATTAACACTCGGAAGAGAGGTCATAAAACAATACAGCATATTTATTAGGGCAAAAGATGGAGTGGAGGCTGATGAATGTACCAGGGAAGAACCATTAGCAAAATGATGAATTAAAGTTCTGTTTGCATTTCTATTGTGATGGATCATCACTTGTTAGCTTAAATAATCCCCATGCTTTGATTATAGCTATCAGCGTATAAAAAACAGGGGGGGGCCCGGGACCCGAAAAAAAAAAAAAAAAAAAAGGTAAGTTCAACAGATGTGTCATGAACACCTACTGTGTGCTAGGCACATGTTGAGATGCAAGGTGACAGCAGCTCTCCCTGCCTTCCCCCCAAACCACAGCCCAGACGCGGGAGCTGGGTAGTGGTGCCGTCACTCAAGGGTTCTTTACTTGTTGAATAGTAGCAACCTGGCTGAGATATTGCTAATATCAATTTCTGAAGAGTGAATTCCACCTATGGTTCTACCAAAAAAAGACTTATTTTTCTCTGGAGGTTAGGAAAGAAAAATGCCCCATCAGATGGAACCGGATAATTTGTAGAGATGCTGGCTGATCCAATGAAGTGTTGGGCAGCATTCCAAAACGCAGAAGTCTGTAGGCCCTATTCTTTACTTTGCTTTCTCTGTTGCCTTTACTTTTCCTGCTCCCTTGCACAGAGTCCACGGTATCGGGGACCTAAGATACTGCCTGCCTCTGAGAACCACCGCTAGTGAGCTCCCGGTATTGAAAGATGGCATCGCACAGAGGCAGCTCCCAGAACTCGGCTCTTCCCCCTCACTTGCTCTAGGTTGACAGTACTTAACAGCCACCAGTAGGAGGCGCTGCTGAAGAAAGGATATACAGGAGATCCTAAATCTCCGAAATTCTAAAATTCTGGGTATGTAAATCTAATCTATTTCCTGCATTAGCCGGCTGGAAATGTCATAAATCTATGTCAAATTTATCTCTATGAAAGCTACCTTTATTTCTAAGACCATGACAGCCATAAGCGTTCACTTCATAGGTACAATGAAGTTTCTAATTATCAGATTATGCATCGCTTATGTAATTCTCCTCTCCTTTCAGAAATCTCCCCAACCTGGGTGGGGAAGGGATGGATTGGGAGTTTGGGATTAGCAGATGCAAACTATTATATATAGGATGGATAAACAACAAGGTCCTACTATATAGCACAGGGACCTATATTCAATAGCCCGTGATACACCGTAATGGAAAAGAATATAAGAATATATATACGTATAACTGAATCACTTTGCTGTACAGCAGAAATTAACACAACATTGTAAGTCAGCTATACTTCAATAAAAGAAATTTTTGAAAAAATTTCCCCCAACTTTGTGTTCCTCTGGGTAAATAAGCACCAGCTGCGTTGTTATGGTCTGAACTGTGTCCCCCTCAACATTCCTATGTTGAAGTTCTAACCACCTGTACCTTAGAATGTTACTGTATTTGGAGAAAGGGTCTTTAAAGAGGTAATTAATTTAAAATGAGGAAAATGGGTGAACCCTCGTGCATATAAGGAGATTAAGACACAGAGAAGTGCAGAGGAAGGACCATGTGAAGATGGCAATGTACAAGCCAAGGAGAGAAGCTTCAGAAGAAACCAACCCTGCCAGCACCTTAAACTCAGACTTTTAGTCTCCAGAACTATAAGACAATACATGTTTGTGGTTTAAGCATCCAGTCTGGGGTACTTTGTTATGGCAGCCTGAGCTGACTAATACATTCATGCATACAACAATATCAGATGGCAGAGAAAGAAAAATCAAAAGATTAAAGCAGGTCTTAGCCTAAATTCACTATGCTTCAGGATAAATGTCACTCCTGGACAAAATCTATGCTTATGTGATTACGTGCAGACGAAGCTTACGGTTTTAGTTTGCATCTTGGCTACAAAGTGGTTTAAGTAAAGGATCTTGCCTTGCCATTTTGTCTTATTTCTCTTATGTTGACATTAAGGGCACTCATTTGGAAGAGAATGCTGGTTTGCTAATTCAGGGCATAAACATATGAACATGGGATTCATTCTGAACATAAAAGGAAATTGAGAGTGCCAGAGAAAGGGATTTGGGCTGAGAATGGGAGAAAGAACTGGCATTAATCCAGCTAGAAGACTTATACAGTGATAGGAAAACATAATCTCCAGCAAGTCCTTCTTTCTATCTTGCGTCTGTGTAATACAGTCTGTAATAACTCTCTCCTTATATTAACACTCGGAAGAGAGGTCATAAAACAATACAGCATATTTATTAGGGCAAAAGATGGAGTGGAGGCTGATGAATGTACCAGGGAAGAACCATTAGCAAAATGATGAATTAAAGTTCTGTTTGCATTTCTATTGTGATGGATCATCACTTGTTAGCTTAAATAATCCCCATGCTTTGATTATAGCTATCAGCGTATAAAAATATTGTCTGAGCCTCAAAGGTGTAATGTCTAAATGTGCTTATGGAAATTCAAGCACATTATTATTTGCTGAAGTACTGAGGACTCCAGAAGAATGAAGAAGATGTTAGTTTAAACAAATAATTAGGGTTGTCAAGAAAAGTAAACGTTTATGAATAGGTCATTTTCTATTCCCTACTCACATAGATCTGTCTCTCTCCTTCAAGTCTGTAAAATAATATAGTATCCTCTGGTGAGCTTCCCTCCAGCAGTTTTAAAAGTGTAGAAAGAAGGACAGAGTTGAGTTAAGCATAGATAATGATGATGATGACGGTGGTGATGGTGATGATGGTGGTGGTGATGGTGATGATGACAACTATGACAGGTCTATGTGATGATTAATTTTAATGTGAACTTGACTGGCCACAGGGCACCCAGATTACACATTTTTTTCTGGGTGTGTCTGTGAGGGTGTTTCCAGATAGGCTTAGCATTTGAAATATTGGACTCAGATGGGGTCCCTGTCTTTTCCTCTCTATTCCCCAGGGTTAACCACATAGTAAATACAAATAACTCAATTGCTACAGTTTCAAATGTCCAAATTGTTTCCCCAAATGATTCTTCTGGTCTTTTTTCTTGGGGGGGGGTTCTATTTTCTCCTTTCTTGATATTATATTTAGCATTCTAAGGAGCCAGTTTTACATCCAAGTGGGAACCCAAATCCCCATGATTCTAGGAAGGTATCCCAGTAGCCTGACATCCACAATGCTCTGCATGTGCCTCCTGGATCCCCCTGCTCTTCTTTCACAGCTCCCTTTACCACAATTTCTTCCAAAAGCTAATCCTGATGGGGTGATGATGATAGGGCACCATGACTCTTGTGATCCTTGAGGAGCCCCAGACAGAAGAATCTCTGGACAAATAAGAAGTGAAAAGGCAACACACAGAAAGGGAGTAAATATTTGCAAACAATATATCTGATGAGGGTCAAGTATCCAGAATATATAAAGAACTCTTACAACGTAACCATAAGAAGACAAACAACCCAGTTAAAAAATGGCAAAGTATTTTAATGGCAAAAAACAAAAAAAGAAGGTTCTGCCCCATTAACACCAAATACTGTCCACATCCATCTTAACTAAACCATGAAGGGACTGAGACTTATGGAGACAGCTATTCAAATAACACAGGGTTTTAGCTTCTTATCTTTGTGAAATGAGAATTACCCAACAGGGGTCCATACCCTTCTCATTTATTTATTTTATCATTTCTACAAGGCTGCACCATGCATTGTTGGAAAATAAAAATGCCACTAACATCTTCTCTACCATTTTTTTCCTGGGGATAATTCTGATATTAAAAGCATTGTGGACAGTACATAGTGGGTATTCAATAAATGTCAACAATCAGGAATAAATGTCACTAGTTAAGAATAATTGCAAAGGAAAAACAAGAGAGCAGAAACCTAGATGTTGTTCTGGGAAAGCTAGGGGCGGAGGCAAGAATGTTGCTTCTTGTATTGTTTCTTTTCTTTTTTCTTTTTTTTTTTAACATCTTATTAGAGTATAATTGCTTTACAATGGTGTGTTAGTTTCTGCTGTATAACAAAGTGAATCAGCTATATGTATACATATAGCCCCATATTCCCTCCCTCTTGCATCTCCCTCCCATCCTCTCTATCCCACCCCTCTAGGTGGTCACAAAGCACAGAGCTGATCTCCCTGTGCTATGCGGCTGCTTCCCACTAGCTATCTATTTTACATTTGGTAGTGTATATATATCCATGCCACTCTCTCACTTCATCCCAGCTTACCCTTCCCCCTCCCCGCGTCATTAAGTCCATTCTTTACGTCTGCGTCTTTATTCCTGTCCTGCCCCTAGGTTCTTCATAACCACTTTTTTTTTTTATATTCCATATAGATGTGTTAGCATATGGTATTTGTTTTTCTCTTTCTGATATACTTCACTCTGTACGACAGACTCTAGGTCCATCCACCTCACTACAAATAACTCAATTTTGTTTCCTTTTATGGCTGAGTAATATTCCATTGTATATATTTGCCACATCTTCTTTATCCATTCATCTGTCGATGGACACTTAGGTTACTTCCATGTCCTGGCTATTGTAAATAGAGCTGCAATGAACATTGTGGTACATGACTCTTTTTGAATTATGGTTTTCTTATGGTATATGCCCAGTAGTGGGATTGCTGGGTCGTATGGTAGTTCTATTTGCAGTTTTTTAAGGAAACTTCATACTGTTCTCCATAGTGGCTGTATCAATTTACATTCCCACCAACAGTGCAAGAGGGTCCCCTTTTCTCCACACCCTCTCCAGCATTTATTGTTTGTAGAATTTTTGTTGATGGCCATTCTGACTGGTGTGACGTGATACCTCATAGTAGTTTTGATTTGCTTTTCTCTAATGATTAGTGACGTTGAGCATCCTTTCATATGTTTGTTGGCAATGAAACAATGTTGGCAATGTATATCTTCTTTAGAGAAAAGTCTATTTAGGTCTTCTGCCCAGTTTTTGGACTGGGTTGTTTGTTTCTTTCCATATTGAGCTGCATGCAATGTTTGTATATTTTGGAGATTAATCTTTTGCCAGTTGCTTCATTTGCAAATATTTTCTCCCATTCTGAGGGTTGTCTTTTCATCTTGTTTATGGTTTCCTTTGTTGTTCAAAAGCTTTTAAGTTTCTTTTAAAGATGCAAACAAGCCATCATAGGTTCGTTACAAGTCCTGTATTTCCTGTTCTAAACAGCCCTCAAGGGTTATTGTTTCATGGGTATAGAGTTTCAGTTTTACACAATGAAAAGAATTATGGGAGACAGGTGGTGGTGATGGTAGCACAATTAAGTGACTGCATTTAACACACTGAACTGTACACTCAAAAATGGCTAAGATGGTAAATTTTATGTTATGTGCATTTTACCGCAATAGAAAAAAACTGGGAAGAAAAAAACTACCATCCAGCATTCCAGTAACACAAGATAACTAAGTTCCCCAGATCTAATGTACAACAAAATGACAATAGTTAACAATACCATAATTGTATACTTGAAATTTGTTAAAAGAGTAGCTCTTAAATGTTCTCACCACACAAATACACAAATAGTAACTATGTGAGGTGATGGAAATGTTAATTAGTTGGATTGTGGTGAGTATTTTATAATGTATATACATATCATGACATCAAGTTATACACTTAAATATATACAATTTTTAATTGCCAACCATACCTCAATAAAGCTGGAAAAATACTAATAATTTTTTTTAAAGTTACCTAAAACCGAGGCTGATTCTGGGAAAGTGTCAATGCCTTGTCACCCCACATTCCCCAATTCCTGACCCTAGATAGCCTCTCTCTGGTTAGGGCCATTCTCCCAGGATTGAAAGTGAAGGAAGGAGATGAGGGGTGGAGGTGTCAGGGGATGGGCACGAGGACTCCACTCCAAAGGGGAGTTGTGGCGTAACTCACTTGACCCGCCACATGGGGAGTGGGGAACCTCAGAAGACAGAACTTACATCCCCACCATCTTGCCTAAGGCTGGCCCTACGCATCATTTCCCAAGAGGAGGTGGGCCCCAGTTCTAAACCAACACATTCCTGCATCTCCCTGCTTTGGACTCTCCACTCCGGCCACAGAAAACTGCCTATGTTTCCCACTTACACAACATTCACTCTTCTTGCACCGCCAAATCGTTTAAATGAAAAATCATTTAAAGTTTCTTAACCTCAGTTTCTTCTTTGACCAAAGGGCCATCGCTGTACTATCTCAGAAAGGCCATGTGTCAGATAAATTACATAGGCTCTCCCAGCATACTGTATGCAAAAGGCTGCATCCGCCTTTAAAATAAACATAGCTCTGGTTCAAACTTGATTTGGAGGCTCGAGTCAAACATGAAAAGAGAGTTGTGGAATCTTTAGCCTTGCTCCCATGTATATACGCCCTTAAGACTCTGTGCTTTCTCCTCTTAGCACTCACTACACGGGTAAATATTTACTTAAGGTTCATAATCCCTAATGGACTGTAAAATCCATGTGGTGCCACAGAATTCGTAGTCACCGCTCCATCCCCAGGACCTGGAGTTGGTGGAAGGTGCTCAGTAATATTTACTGGTTGAATGACCAACCGGCTGACCAGATGGAAACCCAGTACATTTCCATAGGTCTAAACGAGGCTCCTTTACAGATTCAATCAGTGCTTTCTTGGAGAAACACCTCTGAACAGGAATCAGATCATCCAAGTTCTGCTTCTCTGTGACCTTAGGTAAACTGCATTTTCTTCCCTGTCTAGGTTTCCTCGTTTGTAAAACAAAGGAGTTAAACTGGGTGATCTGTGACACCTCTTTCAGTTCTGCATTGAAAGCCATAGACATTTGATCATTGGCTGGTTTATGCAATGTCCTGGTGATCCTTTCAGAACTACTCATTTCTCCTTAATTAATCTGAAGCAATTCTATATGACAGAAGTGCTGGTCTGCAGATTAACCTCGAAACAATAAAGGGCAGAGAAACAATAAAGAAAGGATGATCTAGATGCTCCCATAGAAAACACGAACAGAGCTAGCAAAGACTGTGGTTCTTTGTTGGCAGAAAGAAGTTGAAATGAAGGTGATTTCCCATGTTCCCCAAAAAGGAGATGAGGGAATGTGGAAATCCGCTGAAGGTGTCCCAAGGGACCCATCTCCCTGAAGTGGGTTCTCACTGTTCTTTTAGATGCAAATGGAGATAATATGATTTGGCCTGTGGAACCAGGTGCCCCCCTTGTTTGGTTCTCAGAAAGTTCCCACCAAGCTGTAGAGGTGACTTAAGCCAGGAATCCACACTCTCCACCACCACTTTCCTGAATTAAGAACCCCACACATACTGTCATACTCACACTCATGTGGCCTGTAGGCTGGCCACACATATTTGGGGGGATTCAAAGGGAAAATAGATTATACACTTTTTCACTGGTTTGTACTCAAAACCCAGAGCTTGTTTCCCAGGCCAGGGCAGAGTCCTGTCTAGAACGAAATGAGGATGGGAGCTCAGGCCCCATTAAGAAGGGACTGTCTTCTTCATCTCAGCCGTGTCAGTCACTGAGGAAATTAAGGGAGGTACACAGTCAGCAAGAGACAAATAGAAGTATCTCAGCCCATTTCATGCTTTGCTAAACCTCAGGGCAGACCTGAAAGTGTGGACAACTTTCAAATCTTCATGAGAATGTTTTCTAACTAGTAAAAGATGGGGTCGTAGGATGGTAAAGCTAAATGCAGAAAGCAAAGGTTTTTAAGAGAAAAACAAACAAAACAGAAATGAGGACAAAATGGCATCAGAATGAGCAGAAATGGGAAAGGAGCACATTTTCTTTTAAGCTTTCACTCTCTTATTAAGTTCCAGCTCCTCCTCTACCTGACTTTTCACATGGTCCCTCCCAGTGTTTCAGAGCTACCCAGGCTCCTTTTCCACTCAATCTGCCCCCGCCATCCTGGGCTGACCCTTGTACTCTCTAGTTAATGTCTTTTTTCAACTTCTTGCAAGGAGACTTGGACCCTGCCTCAAGAGACAAACAACCATCAATGGATCCGCTCAGTCCTCAAGCTGCCCATGAACCTGTCACACTTCATGCCCTTCTGTGCACGAACCAAACCCTTCATCAGCATTCCATATATATATGTATTACAAATTATTTTAAAGTTTTCCAAATTTCATGAGCTCTTTGGACATGCATCTTTGCATACCTGGCTCATTTTTGTCTGGGGTTAAATCCCTACCTTCCTAAATTCCAGGGTCAAGGCTGTGTGTGTTTTAAATTTTGAAGCATATTTTTCCCAGCCCTCCAAGCCAATTTACACCCTCACCCCCAGGGCATGAAAAAAACCTCTTACCCTGAAATTTTAGGTGGAATACAGTTAAGAAGGAAATCTAGAACAGGATAGAATTTGAACCTTTGTCCAGCTGACACTTTTTGACTCTCCTTGACAAAAACAAAACAAAACAAAAACAAACATATTATACGGAGTTTTTAACTCTACTGAAACCTTTGAATATTAAAAATAAGGCAATAATTAAAGCTGTTATTATTTGGGGATAGAAATCTCTTTACCCCTGAGAACAGACACAGAAACAGTCAAGCAAAAGATTATTTCTTTTTGTCCTCTTGGGGTTTCCTAAAGCATCCTCACACTTAATTAGCAGCAGCATCTTACCCATTTCTTCGAGCACGTGCTGGGTAATCAGCTGTCCTCATACCCGATCCATAGCTGCCATGGGACGTGTCCAGAGGAAAAGTACATTAGCATTATTATTTATTTCCACAGTTCTCTAAACTGAACAGTAAATCCTCATAATGTTAAATGCAAGAGACAGAACAAAATGTGCTTCGAAGTTTGAGTTCATGTTAATCACAGGTGGTATTAAAAACCACATGGCACTCAGCTGACCAGAGAAAGCTGCTTTGAACAACGAGAATGATAATGTCCAATGGTATTTGCATTTTCAACATAATTTTTAGTCAACTTGTTGATGATGATGATTAAACAAACATTCTGTAGCTCATAAGAAAATGCACACAGACAAAATAATTATTGTGAAGAGACATGCAGATTACCTAGGCTGAAGACTGTCATTCAACAGGAGCTGAATGCCCACGTTGGCCACACTGCCTGGTCTTAGGTTTTAGTTAGAGGATGAAGAACTGCAGGGAGGAAAGGCAAATTCTTCGTACTTGGGCTTTGCTATCAAGTACTGCCTTTGGGACTTTGTAAAATGTCTGTAGGGCAAATTGAATCAGTTCAGCACTTCACGGAGAGTTTAGCCTCCAAATTTGGAGGCAGTGACAATTTTAGCCTAAAAGCAACCATCTTCACTCATTTTTTTAGCTTAAAAGTGATCTTTTCACCACCATGTCAGATTCCCTATAACAGGGTATGTTCCAGGCTTACCTTTATCTCTCCTAGAAAACCTAGGAGCACCACTAATGATTGTTGAATGAATGAACGAGGGCTTGTTGTGTTGGTTTATCTGTGCCATGTTTTGCATCTTTAACTCTTTCGGTTTTCCTTTTAAAGTGTCTAGGTGGGAATTTTTCCCCCTAGGATGCAACCAAGTGAGTAGATTTTTGCTGTTACTCTTTGGACATAGAAGGCCTGGCTCATGAAGCCTATGGTTCCATTCAAAGGTCATGACGATTCTTGGTGTAGTAGCCTTAAAATGGTTGCTGAGTTTCTGGAAGAGTCTGTTTGCTGATCCAGCAATGCACAAAGAAATGAGAAATATCATCCTAAGGCTGATATAATACTTGCCATTAAATATTGGAAAAGGTGTCTCGATGAAGAGGAAATACATTTGTGGAGACTGAAAAGGCAAAACAACAGCCATGGATTGGAGTGACGGGAGGACCAATTTTCAGCTCAACGTGAGTGTTATGGACTGTGCGTTAGACAGGGCTCTCCAGAGAAACAGAACCATTAGGAGACAGATAGGTACATATATAAATAAGGGATTTTTGATAGGAATTGGCTCGTGTGGCTATGGAGGCTGAGATGTCTCACTTTCGGCCATCAGCTTGCTAGAGAACCAGGAAAGCCAGTAACAGAATTCAATCCAAGTCCAAAGGCTTGAGAACCAGGGGTTGATGGTGTAAGTCCTGGAGTCTGAAGACCCAAGAACCAGGCATTCTGATGTCAGAAGGCAGGAGAATATGAACGTTCCAGCTTGAAAAGAAAGAGGGAGTTCACCCCTTCCTCTGCCTTTCTGTTCTATTTGGGTCCCTCAAGGAATTGGAGGATGCCCACCTGCATTGGGGAGGGCATATCTTTTGTGTTCAATCTATCAATTCAAATGTTAATCTCTTCCAGAAACACCCTCAAAGTCACACACAGAAATAATGTTTTACCATCTGTATGGACATCCCTTAGCCCAGCCAAGTTGACACATAAAACTAACCATCACAGACCACGTGTCTGTGTCCCCCCAAAAGTCATATGTTGAAACCCTAATCCCCAATGTCATGGTATTTGGAGATGGAACTTTTGGGAGGTGATTGTCATAAGGGTGGAGATTTCATGATGGGATCGGTACCCTTATAAGAAGAGACGGATGAGAGCTTGCATCTTGCTCTGCCATCCGCCACGCAAGGATACAACATGAAGACCATCATCTGTAAACCAGGAAGAGAACCTTCACCAAGAACCCAGCCATGATGACACTCTGGTCTCAAACTTCTAGCCCCCAGAACTGTGAGAAATAAATATTTGCTGTTTAAGCCAGCTATTTACGGTATTTGTTACGGCAGGCTGAGCTAAGATAATGAGTAAGGTTTTCCTGACAACTAGAGCTGGAACAGCTAACTCTCCATCAAAGAAAGTAATCAATAAAGCTAAGGCAATTCTGTTGCTTTAACAAATAGCCCCCAAAATTTCCATGGCTTAGCACAAAGGAAGTTTCTTTCTTGCCCACATAATGGCTTGATGCCAGTGTTCCTGGTCAGCTAATTCTTTCTTCCACATTGTGACTCAGGATCCCAGGCTCTTGAATCTCGTTGCACTGACCCCCTAGAGAGCTCTGGAGTCCTCTGCTTCCCTCCAATGGAGAGGAAGTAAAAAGTGGAGAAAATGCAAGTGCTTTTTAAAGAACCAGGCCCGTATTAGTTCTATGCACATCCGCCAGCAAAAGCCAATGACGTGACTGTGTGTGGATGCAAGAGAGGCTAGGACACGTGTGACACATCATCCATCCCAACTGGGAGGGCTCCTGCCAGGGGCAGCTCCATAAGGAAGAGGACATCCCTGCATCTCCACCTCCTCAGTGATGCCACGGACGTCATTTCCACATCGAGGAGGAAGCTGGGCTCCATGGACTCTGTGTTCCAACTCTGAGATTTAATTTCACTAATTCAAGAGAGTAACGTTTAGTACCAAATGAAAACACTGTTCTTCTCTACCCATAGAACACTTCGGACACCAAATGTGTGGGTTTTTTTTCCCACATCAACCAATTCTCCAACTGTCCAGACACCAGCTCTGTGTCCTACCATTCAATTATGACACTAGTTACCCAGTGTTAATGCAGACTCACAGGTGAAGGGCTCAGTCCCACAGGAATCCTCAACCCCACTTCAGACGCCAATTGTAAGTCCTGGTCTCTTGTACTTAAGATTGAATAAATGCGGAGTTCCCATGACCCCCTCCTCCCGTTCATTAATTTGCTAGAAGGGCTCACAGAACTCATGGAAACACTTTGTCTCCTGGTTTATTATAAAGGATACAACTCAGGAAGAGCCAAATGGAAGAGGTGCAGAGGGCAGGTAGACGGGAAGAGTGTGGGGCTAACATGCTCTCCAGGTACCGTCCTCCCAGCTCCTCCGTGTGTTCACCAACTTGGAAGCTCTCTGAACCTCATAGTTTATGGATTTTTGTGGAGGCTTCATCTCCTAGGTATGATTGATTATGAACACAATCTCCAGCCCCTCTCCCCTCCCTGGAGGATGGGGTGGGGAGGTCTGAAAATTCCAAGCTTCTAATCATGTCTTGGTCTTTCTGGTGACCAGCCCTCATCCTAATGTTAATCAGGAGCCCGCCCAGAGTTGTCTCATTAGAACAAAAACACTTCTGTTACTGAGGAAATTACAAGGGATTTAGGAGCTCTCTGTCAGGAGCTGGGGGCAGAGACCAAATACATATTTCTCATTATGTCACAAGTGCTTACTCTATTCATAATTGATCATGCCAAGGAATGAAAAACCAACTAAATGCACATGGGCACTACCACCTGGAAGCTTCCATTTTAGAAAGGAAAGCAAGACAAATACACACAATGATATTACACAGCACAATGTTATTGGAGAGGTTTAAAATACTATGTGAATTCAGGGAAGAATGAGGTCATCTGAAAAGTTTGCCCTGGAGTAAATGGTTTCAGGATGGGCCTTGAAAGAAGGGTTGGATTTTAACATGTAGAGAAGTGAGGAAGGTCTTCAGGGCAAAATAACAAGCATGCATAAGGTACAAAAAGATTATTGAAATCCCAGTTGCTATTACTTTGTTTTTTATGAGCCCATATTAATATATTTTCTTAGTAGAAATGAATAAATGCCTTAATCATTAGTAACATAGAAAAAAACCTCAATAAATGGTAGCTACTAGTAGCTGTAGGTGTAGAAGTATTTAAAATATGGGATATTGTGGATTTGTCTGTTTATTTCACACTGTAATCATACTTGGGGGCCCTCAAGCTCTCTTAAATCCCCTTGATATACAGGGAATCTACATTCATAGATCCCCCACTAACTTATAGTTTAGATCTGTTAACAGTGAAAAGCAAAAAGTGAATTTTCTCTGAAATAATATAAACAGAGTCACTGCCTTACCTGAATTAGTGGGACGATCACCCAGATTCTTGGGCTAGTTTTGTACTGGAGACTAAACACCAGTGTCCCAGCCTTCATATACCTTGCTCATTCCCTTGAAAAATGGAAATTATACCCAGTGCCATCCATGACAGAATGAGGTAATGTCTGTAAAGTACACTGCATTCCTTCCAGAGCCGGCCCTTCCTCATGATCCCAGATAATTACAAACAAATACTTCAATCCTGTCTGAATTCATTGGATAGGTTATATCTGAAAGGAAGCTCCTTAGAGGTATTCTAATTTAATTCACCTGGTGTCAGCCCAAGATTTTTTTTTTCCACACTGTCCTTTATAAATAGATTCACCCTATAAAGTAATGGAAACTCTTGAATTCTTGGTATATACTTAGATTTTTTGGTCTCTTCCATAGCAGCTCAGGGACTTTAAATCATTAGCTGATCCTGACAATGAAGGATGAACAACAAATTTCAAAGCCTCAAAAAATCTACCCTAGTAGATGCTGCTAAGAGCTAGAATTAAATGTTCATTTTCAGGCAAAATCAGGAATCTTCAGTGTCACCCAAAGCATTAACAAACAATCTATCAGGCAGCATTGAAACACATTATTTGCTAATGAATTTTAATTTGATGGGTATTTTGGAATGACTCGGACCTCAACATTTCTAGAACCTACATATTTCAGTGAATGTCATTCCTCCGATTTTTAGGAAAAAAATATGGAACAAGGGTCTCACTTTCTGTTACAATCCATGGTTATTTGAAATATGGGATGAACTAAAAAGATACGAGGACTAACAAGCGAGGGAGGAAAGCATCAGGAAGGAGAAATAGATTCTATTTCATAATTAAGTTAAAAGGAAAACAAGTGAGTAAGTAGGTGGACCCAAGATCAGCATTAGGAGATTTAGGTCCTATGAAGAACCATGAACAGAGCAAGTGTCATCACAGTAGTTACTTCATAGTTCTGTTTGCAAAAACGAAACGGTGAATGTGTGTGATGCTCTCAGCACAGTAAGTCCTCTGTGGATCCCAGCTTCCATTACTATTACCAAGATCCAGGGAAAGTGCTGACTATTATTTTTCTTTCAACCCATAAAATACATATTTGTGATGTAAGAGAAGTGAAGAGGGGAGGGCATATCGGAAAAATAAATTAATAACATATATGTATATAGGCACACAACATACATATCTGTATGTGTATTTAAAAGGAAAAAATGGGGTTACAGGAAGTCTGTGAAGCCTAATTTAGCCACATGTTTGCAAAAATATTGCATGACCAATGTCAGATCTCTTCCAATCCAGGCTGACACCAGGTTGCAGAATTGGAACTCATCCCACTACCTAAATTCCCTTTGGATTTCCAACTATGCAGAATGAGCTTTCATTCCCAATTCTCAAACTGCACATTGACGCTTCCCAGCTGTTTACTCTAAACCTGGTCTGATCCCGTTATATGGTACACGAGTGTCATTCATCTCCCGATGACCACGTGAAAATAGAGGCTGGTCCATAAGTGGGTCTTCTCTAGCTAATCAAGTCCAGGGGGATGTTGAGAAGATTTCCTCTAAAGCAAGAGACGGAAGGGGAGAGTGCAGCCATCTGTCTATTGATTTGCCATATGGAAGGGCTTCCATAGAATAAGATAGCGGACATCCTTCTCCCTCGCTGGACTGTCAGCAACTTTGCGGAGGCCATAAGTCCTGCTCATCACGGGTCCCCCGTGCTTGGCATTTGCTCCCCATGTGTTTTTTTGTTGCATAATTGAAGAAATGTTATTTTTAGAGTAGGCTATCAGTAGTCTGGTTGGAAGGTAATTAGAGTCTGAAATAAGATAATGGCAGAGATTATAGTCAGGGATAGATTTGACAGATGTTTAGGATGTAGAACTGTCAATATTTCGTAGAAAGATATATGGAGTGATGACTAATAAAGGGTCCAAGTTTTCTAGGTTTTTGACTTGTGTAAGCCTGTGGATAATAATACATGAATGAATGAATGAATGAATCCTCTCAGTAAGGCTCAGTTCTGTAGTGGGGTGGGGGAGTGGTAAGGGTTGCTATTGGCCTATAATACATGAATGAATGAATGAATGAATCCTCCCAGTAAGGCTCAGTTCTGTAGTGGGGTGGGGTAGTGGTAAGGGTTGCGATTGGCCTAGAAGTTAGAATATCTACATCCTAGACCTCCCTCTGACATAAATAATACATTTTATATTTGTGGGCAAGTCATTTATGATCTATGGGCTCAGTTTCTTTATCTGGAAAATGCAGGGATCGGTTGAGTTGATATTCCTTTGAGCGCCATCATTCTGTCTCTTTCTCTCCCTTCCTTGGGAGTGATTTCAGTTCTCTGTTAACTTCAGTACAGTGGAAATAACTCTTCTCTAAGGGTACAGGGCTGTCTTTCAAGATTCAAGCATTCTCATACCTCATTTGGGTGTCCCACAAATGCAGAAGATGACTTCCACTCTTGCAACAAGGTACTTTGAGGAACCTGCCTCTGCTGGCAAAGCTGAATTACATCCCCTCATCCAGCAATGCAAATCTCAACCTCGGGTTTACAAAGGAACGGAGTCTACAAGTACGAATGACAGTAATACCAACACCGTGTGTAGATTCGTGGATGCATCTGCTCTTCCTGAAGGGACCTGACTCCCTTCAGGGGGTGACGTCCACCAGCAAGCCAGCCTGACTCTTTCTTAGGAGGTGTACACCAGAGGCATCTTGCAGGGGGAAAGTCTACAGTTTTCAGAGTATGTTCCCACAGTAACCTCTCCTCCTGAGATCTACCAGTGGAGCACGTGTTTCCAAAGCTGGTCATTCTCTTTTCTAGCCTATGAAGGTTGAGTTGGAACCTGCATGGTGAAGCGCTTGTTCAGAACCTCATTTCTCTTTCAAGACAAATCAGCCCACTTAAGTGTCTTATTCTCTACACATGTCAAACCGAGAGTGGGAAGGCGCCCCAGATGGAGAGAAATGGGGCCACACATGGGGACACCAAACAACAGGTAGGACATTCTAGTGGATGCTGGCAGGGTTGCAAGTCACAGCCTGTCTTGTGAGCAAGATGGTAGTTTCTAGGAGGAGAAAGGTCTGATTTGCAAGGAAGGAGAAGAAAAGAATCTCTTAAATTCAGAAATTGAAAACAATAAAAGAGATGTTAGTCTATCCACGTTCTTGTAGAAATGCAGTTTGGCGAAGTGGCTAAGATCAAGGGCTCTGAAATTCATAGCAAGGCTCCACTACTATTCAGCTGTGTGACCCTGGGTGAGGGATTTAACATCTCCCTCTGTGTTTTCTCATCTGTAAAGCAGGGGAGATAACAGTACCAATCTTGTAGGGAATCAAATGAAGATAAAGATGGTCAAAATGCTTAGCACAATTACTGACACCCATAAATCCTCAGTCAATGTAAGGGATCATACTTTATATATCAGTCTAGAGATATAGGCAAGTACAGAGCTAGCTTTAACCTGAAATCCCTTTTTCACAGGAAACTGTATACACTTTTCTTAGTTATTGACTGTGGCTCCTATATTTTCAAAACCCAACATCAGGATAGGTGGTTTCTAAAGTCCAGAGTACTTTGGGGACAATGGAATAGAGTATTTTAAATCAACATGACTAAAAAAAATAAATCAGAACATACCATGCCAAACTGTTTATTCTTGTTGAACTCTCCCTGTAAACAACAATGAACACTAAGGATTTAACAGTAAATGAGCTATTCACAATCACATGAAAATATATAGACCAAGACACTGTCTTGCATTGAACACCATCAATGCCTTAACTGTAACCAGGGGGGTCAACCTCTTCTGAACAGACAGGTTTGCATTTTATTTGTGTTACCTGCTCAATACAAGGCAAGGATCCCAGGGCTGTAACTTGAGCCAGAGATTTATTTTGAAGAAAACAATAACAAAAATAGCTACTGTGATGGCTCCAGAATGGGTGGCTCCCCCCACCCAATCCCCAGAATTCTAGGCCATGGCTAGTGTTTGGAGAACAGCATTTTACTGCACCTTGAAGAGAGAAAGAAATGCCCACTCACTCTGATGATGACCAGCCCTGATTCTCATACACTCTAAGTTTGGGAACAGTCTGTCGAGAGGAAAAAAACATCCATACAGTACAAATTTATCGACAAAGTTTTCATTGAGGTTCAATATTATTTTAAAAATATCTGAAGTTTAAAAAAATATATGTTTGGGGGACTTCCCTGGTGGTCCAGCGGTTAAGACTCCACACTTCCAATGCTAGGGACACAGGTTCAATCCCCAGTCAGGGAACTACTATTCCACATGCCTCATGGCACAGTGAAAAAAAAAAAGTATGTAAACATATATATGTATGTAAACATATATATATGTATGTAAATATATATGTTTGGGAGGATTTCTTTTCATTGATGTGTGCAGAGGCTGAGCTCCCTGCTCACATATGGGGAAAAAGGCGGAAAAGTACACTTTGCAGATTTCTGAACACAGTAATAGAGTGTCAAGTCCTAAATAAATATTGAAACTAATTTCCACTCAGGGAAATCTACTTGCCATAAGTAACCAAGATGGAGAAGGAAATGAAGCGCCTCATTTCTCAACCTTAGCACAATGCATACAAGTCCTCCGGCTTGCCAGATGAATCTCTGCGTGGACCGTGTTGCTTGGTTGTTAGCATAGAGATGACAGAACGAGCTATTTCTGAAGACTATGGATAGTTCCTGTAGCCTAAATCAAGTGGAATCAAATCTGAATAAAAAGCTTGGTTAGTAAGTAAGAGCAAGGACTAGCCACTGAAGGCTTCTTAGGGGAGAACCAGGTGGTAGACGGGAAGCAGACAACGTTAATATCATGCTTAATCCTATAAATTGAGTTCCAGTCATGAGTTGTGGAATTTGATTCAAAACTAAAGTAGGTCACAGAATTGTTTCTAGAACACAGGAGTTTCAGAGTTCTAGAACTCTAGGCTTCAGTTTCCTCTTTTGGAAAGCGAGAATGCTTATTTGCACCCACCTCAGAGGATTTTGGGGGGATTAAATGACCTGATTCATTAAATGACCTGATCTGTAAAGTGTAAAGCACTCAGAGCAGTGCCTGACACACACTAAGCACCTCTACAGTGTTAGCTGTTGTTTGGTCACCATGGTTGTTGCTGACACCTTCTTATTCTCCACCCCTCCAGACCTTGTGTATGCAGAGAGCTCGTGAGGGCAGCAGACAGAGGTCCCTAGACTGTAGGCCTTCATCAAGCATAAAATTTTAAATCTGGAATATTATTGTAGGATTGACTAGTCTATGCTTTGGTCAAGTAAATACATTAAAAACAAAGTAGAGAACAAACTTATGGATATCTAGGGGGGAAGGGGAGTGGGATGAATTGGGAGGTTGGGATTGACATATATACACTACTATGTATAAAATAGATAGCTAATGAGAACCTACTGTACAGGGAACTCAGTGCTCTGTGGTGACCTAAATGGGAAGGAAATCTAAAAAAGAGGGGATATATGTATACGTACAACAGATTCACTTTGCTGTACAGCAGAAACCAACACAACATTATAAAGCAACTGTACTCAAATAAAATTTTTTTAAATAAAATAAAATAAAAAACGAAACCCCATCATTGAATAGGACAGAAGAGCATAATCTGGGAATAAAGAGCAATTCCTTAAATTGAATGAATTTAGCCTGATGAAAAACTCGTATTTTTCTCTTCTCATTTTGCTACTGACCAGTGAAAATTTGTCGTGAGCTGCCAGAGGCTCACGGCCCCAGACTTAGGACCGACTATGCTATAGGCTAGAATCTCACATAAACAGGCTCTGAGATGATGCAAAAATGTAGATCCTAAAACATGCACAGATGAAGCCCAATTTTGCCTGTTTGTATTTTTTCCTGAAAATCATTTTATATCATGAAGGAATTTATATTCTAGGTGATCCAAGGGTCATTAACCTCAGAATTTTTTACTATTTGATATAATTGAGAAAATAGACCCAAAGTAATTCAGAAAGGTGAGAAAAGTTAAGAACAAAGAGTTAACCAGTAGCACATAATCTGAACAACCTCCCGTTTTCCTTTTTCCCTCAACTGCCTATTTGGATTGTTTTGCTGTTGTTTTTCGTAAGAGAGTACAGTTCTATAGGGCTTCAGAGGGACATTCTTGAACCATTTTCATCAATGCAGCTGTCAGTCCTTCCGCCCTATTTAAGGCATGTGCAGCCAGTGAGTTAACTACCAGCAAACCAAGCCATTATGACTAAGGCGAAGAAAAATATGCACGCGGCAAAAAAACCAAAGAGAATGGAAGGAAATAGACCAAAATGGGGGGGGGGGGGGTTAGGAGTGATTTTTCTTTCTCCTCTCTTTTTTTTTAAACTTCAAAACACATCGATTTAGCTGGACACTGATCACTTAGCTATTCCAAAACGGCTTTGGAATGCTCCTTGCTTTACGCCTCAGATCTCTCCCGAGGAAATCACTGCTTTCCGCAATTATCTGTAACCCTTGTATTGTCAGAAACATTGTCATTTCTGAAAATGAGCCTATGGTTACCTTGGTTGAGTCTGAAACATTTCTGGATTGGACCCTTATCAACGTTGTCACCAGTATACCTTGTCTCCTTCAAGGAAGTTGTCAGGCTGAAAGGGTGGGGTTGGTCACCAGGGAGCCCTAGAGTGAAGTGTTGGAGGACCTGGCCAAGAAAATGCTAACCTCTCATCACCTACTTTGTTGCAAGAAGTCAGCCACATTGAAAATTTCTGATGACTCACGCTTCACCTCCATCCAGACTTAGAGGAACGATTTCACGAAAGGCCGGAATGAATTCTGAGTGCTGCTCTGGGTTTTGTTTATGGAAACCAAGGGTCTTTTTCCAACAGTTGATGTACCTTTGTAACTGAGCAAGAACTACATGTGTCCATCAAGTTCCCATGTGCAAAGAGGGCCTCTATGCCTTGCCAATAGGCACCTAAAGAAAAGGTTCCACTAGAAACAACTCTTCCAGAACGATCTGACATCTGTTGTTTGGCAACTTCTCCTGAGAATACCATCAAAATGAAACAAACAAATCAAGAGTTACTTTACTCTGGTCACTGAAACTCCTTAGGCAGAAGTACTTGACACGCGTACACCCACTTGAAAACCCTTCATGTTTTGCGCAATTAAAGTTTCCACTTCTTAAGTGGGTTAAAGTGTCCCCAGCTAAGCCATTTCCTCTGACAATATTTTTATGGTTTCACATAACCTTCCACTGTCACAGGTGTGTTGCCAGCATTTCAGCACAGGCATTATTAAGAATACAACACAGAAAAAGAATTACCAATTTCCCTTCCCACTCCAAGCGCCGGCACCTTGAGAAAAGAACTCATTAGCAAGAAGAGAGGAAAATCCAATTTCCAACTTGCTGTCTCTCTGCTGCAAGTGTTGATAGCAATGTCAGTCATTAGTCACTTTCATAAATGCTGAAATCATTATGGTAACAGAATGGCCAAGGGGCACCCTGATCCCGGGTTCATTCTGAGTCATACAGGGGTGTGACTAC
Organism: Neophocaena asiaeorientalis asiaeorientalis; assembly: GCF_003031525.2. Taxonomy (NCBI): domain Eukaryota; kingdom Metazoa; phylum Chordata; class Mammalia; order Artiodactyla; family Phocoenidae; genus Neophocaena; species Neophocaena asiaeorientalis. The sequence goes on from NW_020175788.1 coordinate 1,115,534, forward strand.
TCGCCTTTCAAAATAATTACTGGAGCGGCCACCTCGGCCGTGAGAGAAGATGGTGTCTAATAATCCTGGTCTTTAACCTAAGCCAGGGCAGACTCTGGTTTTATTGTTATTTTTTTCTTTTAGAATGAAGCAATATGGTTTTTCCCTCTCTCTGTAACATAAAATCCCCACTGGCCTTTAGAAGAGTTATTTGTTCACCAAGAGAAAGAATAAAGTGGGGGCAAAGAACTTTTGTTTTTTATTTGTGTTTGGCAGTAGTGTCTTTTGAGCAGATGTGGCAAGCATAGGAGCATAAGCTTGTAAGATCCATACAGTGTAGTGGTGAAGACGGGGGTTTTATAGAATCGGTCTGCCCCAGGTTTGACGGAAGTCTCTATCTCATAATAGCTGCATCTTCCAGGACGAGTGATTTAACTATTCTGTACCTTCCTCTTCCGAACTGTAAAATTAGTATGCAGTAGACCCTGATTCATAAAGTTACGCGTAGCACCTGATGCGTGACACTCAATAAATGGTAGCTTTTATTACAGTTATATTTATCATAGCTTCCATTTTTCATGGCGTGACAGCTGCTTCCTGTAGGAATCCATTGCTTCTGTGATCTCTGTGGTGGGTCTCCCCAGCCAACACCTCTAGGGGACAGCCAAGCCCCCCTCTATAAGGGGGGCTTCTCCACCACTGTAACTGAAGACCTTCTCTATAAGAGGGGCTTCTCCACCACTGTAACTGAAGACCTTCTCTATAAGGGGGGCTTCTCCACCACTGTAACTGAAGACCTTCTCTATAAGAGGGGCTTCTCCACCACAGATACTGTACCTAAACCATCACTAAGCCCACAACATTCTTTTTTTTTTTTTGCGGTACACGGGCCTCTCACTGTTGTGACCTCTCCCATTGTGGAGCACAGGCTCCGGATGTGCAGGCTCAGAGGCCACGGCTCACGGACCCAGCCGCTCCGCGGCATGTGGGACCTTCCCGGACCGGGGCACGAACCCGTGTCCCCTGCATCGGCAGGCAGACTCTCAACCACTGTGCCACCAGGGAAGCCCATGCACAACATTCTTGAGGGTTGATATGCTAGTCCTCATCTTACAAATATGGAAGCTGAGAGTCACAGAGGTCAACGAATTTTCTTTCCTACGGAAGTGATGGATGCCAACAAGATTTGAATGCAGGTCTGTCTGATTTTAAAGCCCCTGTTCTTTCTGTCCTGCCACATTGGTGGGAGGGTTCATCAGTAGTCTGATGTTAAGTCACGCTGCAGTAACAACCAGCCCCCAGCTCCCCGTGGACTGTCATCACATGGGTTTATTTCTCACTCAGGTGACATGTCAGGTGTGGGTTGGATTTGACTCACTCTTCTGTACGTCTTCTTGACTCCAGGACTCGGTAGGAAGAGTAGCTACTGTCTGAGACATGCTGCTGCCATGGCAAAGAGCAAACACCATCAGGGGAACCCTGTGATAGCTCTGAGAGCCTCTGCTCTATCACCCTCACGGTTCAATAGCCAGAACAAGTCATGTGGCCGACACTGATGTCAGTGGATGAGAGAAATGTCAGGAAGGCCATGTAGGGAAGGGCCTGGTAGAGAGGGATGGTGAGCATTTCAGACAAATAGGAGAGGGTACCACAGAGGGTCTTCTGGGAAGAAAGATCTGTGTACACGACTCCAGGGTGACACAGAGTTTTCAGGAACATTGAGTAGTCCAGTCTGTCAGGCTTAACGTGTACATATTGGAGTTAGATAAGGTTTGAAACTTTAGGTTGACTTTATGTTGTGAAGAGTTGTGAATGCTCAGGCAAGGAAGAGGTGCTCGATTCAATGGGCCATGAAGAACAGTCAAGTAGGGGTTCAAGACCAAACGTGAGGTCAGGTACCAACAGCACAGCCAGGGCACCCACTTTGACGTACTTCAAGGAACAACGTTTCATTTGAGGAAAGACAAATGTAGGTATTTTTCACAATAGCAATAAAAACAGATGTTTTAACCCATTCACAGGATCCCTATTTGACCCTCCCACATATGTTTAGATTGCCGTGGTAGGTTACATTGTTTTCAATTCTGCGCTTCCTCCCTATTATAAAATTATATTTTCCATGTGACTCTGCAGCAGCTCCCATGGTGGAAGGTGTGAACTGCTCTCCTGTTTGATGTTGGCCTTGGCTCTGAGACTTGCTTTGACTGATGGAATGTGGGCTTAAGTAACTGTGCCATTTCCAAGTAGAGGCCATCGGGAGCCGTGGGTATCCCTACCACTTTCTTACAGTCCTGTTGTCCATCCAGAGGAAGGCATGCCCTGAATACCTCCTGTCCCCCCATCTATGGCCCCAGTGAGACACGTGGAAAAGATATGAACTCAACATTCAGCCCAGAGCCAAGCCCAGCTGAGATTCACCAAACCATAGCCAATCCACAGACCCTCGAGAAAGAACAATATTTGTTTGGGGTTGTTTGTTATGTAGCATTATTGCACCAATAGCTATCTAATAAAGGTCCATTTTACAGATGGAGAAAAGCAAATAGAGAACTGTGTGCCCAAGTAATAGAGCCCGACATCCAAACCCAGGTCTTCTTTCCTCAAGGCTATGCTCTCCTACAGACCATCATATTCTCCATTAGGTGGATGGGAAGAGATTGAAGATGCAAGGTACTTTATTCGTAGAGAATGAGGGGCCCAAAGACACAAGGGAAGAAAAAATGAAGCAGGCCTGGGGAAGAAGGGGGGCCAATCTGGATCTTGATCAACGAAAGCCACAAACATAGCTGTGGAAGCCATAATGATTAATAATGGCTATGCAGGAGGGAAGCTGTTTCCAATATCTTGGCGCCCTCGATTATCTGTTCACTGAATCATCTAAGTCGCGTCTTCTCTTTAATCTCTGTTGTTTCACTTCCTTAGGAAAACCTGTGCTTGGTCAAGTCACGTGTATCCTTTCTTCATTCATTCATTCCTTTAACAAACATTTATTAAGTAACTGTATGTACTAGTCACAACTGTCCTCTTATACAACTTACAGCCTAAGGCAAATAATCAAACTGTTAAATCAACCAAGATATAACTACTAATTAAGCATTTTAAAAGAAAATAACAATGAACAAAGAGAACTTATCACAGAGGAATCTGATCTAGTCTCAGTGGGCTGGAACGTGGCCTTTGAGCTAAGATTGGAAGGCTGCATCAGGACTAACCATGGAAAGAAAGCCGAGGGTAGATGTTCCAGAAAGAGAAACTAGCATGTGCAAAGACCCTGTGGCAGGGGGTTCTATCATTGTCTTCATATGCGGCTACCATGGGTTTGTAATACACTAGCGCTATCCAAAAATTCTCTTTAAGAGCATATGTGTCCTCATCGTCAACACCGTCTCTATCAACGCGTTATACTCATCATATAGAGACTTGAGAATTTTCATTAACTTATAGTCTCTACCTCCAAGGTTCATAAGCAGAGAAACAAATGCATCTAAACACACATAATCTTTCTTTAACTAATAATGAAATGACTAAAACTTGCCAGCATAAGTTTGAAGTTAAGACGTTTACTGTTTTCCCTCAGCTTTGCTGGCCGAGGACAGAGCAACTTTAAGGGTTTTGTGCTGTTAGCTGACCATACTCCAGACAGACCACACAGCCCTCTGAAGTTTCCAAATAAACTGTCAGACCCTTCTCTAAATGGGTTTTTCACATTGACTTCCTTCTTCGGATTTGGAGCAGGAATGGCTTTTCCATGACTTGGGGAGCTGGTTCCAATTAGACTTCCTCAGGGCTACAAATGCTCCCTTCTGTGAAAGGCATCACGCCTAAAACTTCAGTTGGAGGCTGAGGGACTGGAGAAAAATTTTGCTGACTAATATGTAAAACTCAGATCTGTGTCAGAATAACAGATGGTATTGCCAAAGTCAAAACCTCCTCTCTTTAATCACTCATCTGTGTAAATATACAAAGTCAGCGGCAGAGAGACAAAATTTACAGATGGAGAAACGCAAAGAGAAGGTTCAGTGATGGGTTTGAAGTCCCATCAGAATTACACTGAGAGGGGTAATTCTAGAATTGTAATCTAGGAGTCTGAGCATCTAATTTGCTCCTTAATTACTCAAATTCTCTTTAATTTCTGCATCTCTAATATAAAAGCAGTAACAACAAACCTAATAGTCACATTACAAGAAATAATGATGGGATTCAACAGACACCCCTAGCACAGGGTTTGGTACAGGGTAAGCAGTGCATAAATGTTAAATCTCTTCCATTAGTTATAAAAAAATTTCAACACCAGTGGACGTCTTTCTGAACAGGTGTACTCTGAAGTGATGTTGCCTGCCTCAATGACACCAAATTTGACAAAGAAGTCACGTTGCCAGATTTCAAGAAGGAAACATTTTGGAAGAGTCATGATGAAGATTGCAGGGAAACACAGCATTGTAAATCAACTACACTTCAATAAAATACATTTTTAAAAAAGATTGCATAAAGGAGAAATAAAGTAGAAATGCTGATGTGAGGGCCATATGCTTTCAGAAACCCTTGCCCAGGTGTTGGTGGGATGAATTGATCCAGGTGGAAATTAAGAACACCTTTGAAACGCATTTGATTTTATCACCAAGGCCACCAAACCTAATTAAAGGGGGAACATGTACAAATGGGTGATGTTGGGATGAGGGTGTGAACAGTCAAACCTTAGGAAAGGAATTTCCTCTTCTCAATATTTATAAAAGGACAGAGTATCGGAGCTGGAACTTACAGAAAGTGAGGTCAATGGGTAGACTCCAGAAGTTGCGTGATTTCCTGGAGTCTTATGTAAAATATCATATGCACGTTCATATGTGTGTTTTCTAGGGACATGACCCATATATTTCATCAGATTCTCAAAGGAACAGAAGACACCCCAAAAGTTCAGAGTCACTGACTCAGACTAGTCTTATCTTTAGCCCTGGCCCTTTCTAATCAATAAGCACATGGCTCACTCCCTAGTTTCTGATACTGTCTGGAGCCTGCCAGAACTTTTGGGGTCCCACCGTTTGTTCTTCTGGTCTCCCCAGAATGCTTCCATCCTGGGGAATTAAAGACAGTGGGAAGAAGAAATTAAAATCAAGAAATGTCAACCTGGTGGTCTTTTAATATGAAAAGCTAACCCATATATATGGTAAGTTTACATATAGATTTCATAGCCCTCCTCTGTGATACCATAAACGCCGACCCTTGGAGGAAATGTTGTTATAAGAAATTCATCATCAGAAGTTGTCACCAGGACTAACATGAAATCTCAAAAGAGCTCACAGGTGGAGTTCAGTGGTGGCCCTGCCAGCACTTGCCCTAAGAGATGGAGCAAATCCATCCTTCCCTCTTCCTGCCATGTCCTCACCTGGATAATTGAGTGATGGGCCAAGTGGTCTCCGTGTCCCCTCCATTGGCCACCATGAGTTACAGAGGCTCTAGTCTGCTCTATGCCAGGCAATGAATACACATAATCGTATTTCCCCCAATCCTCTCAAAATCTGCAGGACAGCTCTGCTCTTCACCCATCAGCTCTGACTTGTATGAGGTACCACGTCTTAATGGCCGAACTTGGACTAGGACTTGGGTCTTCTGAATCCGCCATAAATATTCTTTCCTCTATACCCATGGTCTCTAAACTTTGAACAAAAAAATGGTTTTGAGCACATACTCTCAACGTATGTATATATTTTCCTTGTAAATTATAAAGATACGCACATATACAAGTTACTTATAAAATATATGTGTATACATGTAGTACTATCCTCATATATATCATACACATATTACATGTATATTGTCCCATGTAAATACATGTATTGACATGTAAATATCCCATGTATATTACAAAATAGATACAGGTACAAATTTGAAAAGGATGAACTAAAATTTAATAATGGATTATTTGTTGAAGGTACAAAAGTGTGTTCTTTATAAGCAATTATTATTAATATTCTAGGGACCATAATGTAATTGAACGTCATTATTTTTGAAAATTTTGATTTAACATTTGTGATTGAACAACCTACAGTTTACTGTAATTCAATTTACAAAATTTACAATTTACTAAATTTAGCCTATTCCCCAATGCAGTCTTAATGGCTGTTGTAACCCAGGCGGAGGAAGTCATTTTCTGTGCCCCGAATCTTCTGTTTTCAGTTCCTTCCTTCAAGCACACAAAAATTTGTTGAAATTCAGCTAATACATTTCTCTCTTTGAAAATGTTTTCATTTACTAGCTGGAAGGTGCTACATTTTTTTATTTTCAACAAATTGGTTCAAAATGTTCTGAAACTCTTCTGTTTAAACATTGTTTCCAAGTTTTTTAAGTATAAAAATGTGAAAGTCTCTGTAAGTGATTCCTGTAAACCATTTTCCTCAGAAAAGTCACATAATGATAGTAACATTTCCCAAGACCCATTTTCAAAATGCTTTCTCCATAGCACTAGCTTCTTTCCAAAAGCTCTTTTTTTAAAAACATCTTTATTGGAGTATAATTGCTTTACAATGTTGTGTTAGTTTCTGCTGTATAACAAAGTGAATCAGCTATACGTATACATCCCCATATCCTCTCCCTCTTGTGTCTCCCTCCCAACCCCCCATCCCACCCCTGTAGTTGGTCACAAAGCACCGAGCTGATCTCCCCGTGCAATGCATCTGCTTCCCACTAGCTATCTATTTTACATTTGGTAGTATTGAATATATGTCAATGTTATTCTCTCGCTTCATCCCAGCTTACTCTTCCCCCTCCCCGTGTCCTCAAGTCCATTCTCTACATCTGCATCTTTATTCCTGCCCTGCCTCTAGGTTCATCAGAACCATTTTTTTTTGTTTTTTTAGATTCCATATATATGTGTTAGCATGTGGTCTTTGTTTTTCTCTTTCTGACTTACTTCACTCTGTAGGACAGACTGTAGGTCCATCTATCTCACTGCAAATAACTCAATTTCCTTTCTTTTTATGGCTGAGTAATATTCCATTGTATATATGTGCCACATCTTCTTTGTCCATTCATCTGTCGATGGACACTTAGGTTGCTTCCACGTCCTGGCTATTGTAAATAGAGCTGCAATTAACATTTTGGTACGTGACTCTTTGTGAATTATGGTTTTCTCAGGGTATATGCCCAGTAGTGGGATTGCTGGGTCGTATGGTAGTTCTATTTGCAGTTTTTTAAGGAACCTTCATAGTGGTTGTATCAATTTACGTTCCCACCAACGAAAAGACAACCCTCAGAATGGGAGAAAATATTTGCAAACGAAGCAACTGACAAAGGATAATCTCCAAAATATACAAGCAGCTCATGCGGCTCAATATCAAAAAAGCAAACAACCCAATCCAAAAATGGGCGGAAGACCTAAATAGACATTTCTCCAAAGAAGATGTACAGATGGCCAACAAACACATGAAAGGATGCTCAATGTCACTAATCATTAGACAAAAGCCCTTATTTTTTTTCTAATGTTAAGTTGCACTGGCCACAGAAGGATGGATTAAGTGCATCTATTATTGGTAGGTAGCACACTCTGACAGACACTTTTCATCATAGGAAAGGCTCACAGCTCGAAGCTCTTGTCTTTTTGCAAAAGAAAAAAAATGTGCAGTTCATCTTTCCGTTCCCAACTGTTTTAACTTTGCCACAAAATAAACAGCAAACCTCTGGGTGGTAGAAAAGATATCCACAGTCACTCCTTATCTTTACAAAGTATGTTAAATATTCTACTACTTTTTAAAAACTTTTTATTTTATACTGGGGTAGAGCCGATTACCAATGTTGTGATAGTTTCAGGTGCATAGCAAAGTGACTCAGCCATACATAAACATGTATCCCTTTTGTCCCAAACTCCCCTCTCATCCAGGCTGCCACATAACACTGAGCAAAGTTCCTTGTGCTATACAGTAGGTCCTTGTTGGTTATCCATCTTAAAAATAGCAGTGTGTACATATTTAAAATGTGTAAATGCATAAAACCACTTTCCCAGGCGTGAATCAGCTGATGACTCCTCAACATGCAGATAGGAAGCAAAAGGAAGAATAAGACCCAGCAGAATGCCTGGTCTTAACTCAGAAACCATCAAGCCACATGACCACCTGACTTGCAGATCAAATGTAAATGTGTCCATTAAACATTCTCCAAAGGTTAATTTCTTTCATATCTTTTTGGTATAAATAGCATTAAAACATTTCTTCCCATATGCTAATGACTTGTTTATGCCCTCCCTCCGTACTTGCCCACTGCCCATTGAAAGGCTCCTCCCCCTGCCCCCCAGAACTCCAGTCAACACTGATCTCACCCTTTCTCTGGGCATCATATCTGTACACTAGACATTGTCGTTTGATGATAATATTCTTTCCGTTACACCCCGAGACCTCTCTAGAATCCAAGCATCATTACTCCTCTGTTTAAAATGATAGCCAAGAACAGTCTGTGTAGAAGGGGTCTCACTCTGACTTTCTGCCCCCCTTCTACCTCTTATGGAATAAAGCCTCCACCCCAGGTCCCTTCTGTCGGCTTTCCTTGCCCGCACGAAGCCATCACAGATGGTTTTATCGCCCTTTCCCTTGAAGGTATTGTGTGTGTGCTGTTTATTTATAGCTAATCTCCTTTCAAAGTGTATCTACATTTAAAATGTGAGTTTCTGCATTTTAGAATAAGAACACCTTATAAATCAAGAAGCAAAACAGGGTAACAGCTTTTCAGAGAATATCCAATAAACTTTTGAAATCTCTGTCCCATTTTCAAAAGGTCAGAGTGTAATTTAAATGAAGCATGGAAGGGTTGCGATAAAGTGGCAGCTGTGTAGAATGAATACCTTTCTCGGTACCCACCAAAAAGTGATTCATATAACAGCAAAGGTCTCTTGAACTAATGAATAGCTGTTAAAGATCTGTGCAGAGAATAATATGTAGGTGCAGGGCAGAGACTTCTGGAGTTATAGCTACACTATAATTGAGTTCCCGGCTGGCAAAAAGACCTTTGAAGACCGATTATCTCTGTTTACCCACAGAACAATAAAAGTTTGTAGAAGCCTATTTCCAATCATTCACTCTTTCCACTAAACTAAAATTCCTCCAGTGCAGCCCAGGATGTGGGGCAGAGAGCTTTTCATTTCTGCACATGGACTCAGAGACACCAGCTCAGGTCTAACCGGGGGTTTATGTTTTAGGGCTGAAGATCTGATAGATGGTCAGAAATTCTAACCCTCCCCCCACCCCATCCATTCACTTTATAATAAAATACAAGCTTTTTTTTTTAAATCCGTTTGCTCACCTATAAAAAGCCCCTGCTCCTCATTGCTCCTTCGTTTTGATATTGACAAATAATCTTCTATGCTTTTTTACCCACTCATTCAATGATTTCCAATCTGTGGTCACATATATGTTCAAATGCATAAACGATGGAGCAAAAACGCAGTGTACTTTACATCGTTCACTTTTTAACTGATTGCCATGAACACAAAGCCCCAGGAAATGGGAATCATTTCCAAATCAAGAGTATTTTGTTTACAGTCGTTTTGAAAATAATTAGAGGGTGTGGTTCCAGTGCCCTAGAGTCTGCACTTCCTGAAAATTCCCTACTAAAGATTTTTCTCAGGGTAAAGATTTATTCGGTGAGCTGAACTATTCATGCCTTTATTTTTTTTTCATTTTTATTGGAGTATAGTTGCTTTACAATGTTGTGTTAGTTTCTACTGTACAGCAAAGTGAAATCAGCTATACGTATACATATAGCCCCTCTTTTTTGGATTTCCTTCTCGTTTAGGTCACCACAGAACACTGAGTAGAGCTCTCTGTTCTATACGGCAGTTATCTAATTTATACATAGTATCGGTAGTGTATATATGTCAATCCCAATCTCCCAGTTCATCTTAAAGTAACAAAGAATGAACATGTGGTATACTTCATTCAATGCCCACCTCCTTCCTTTATTTCATTAGCAAACAGATTACATGCAAGTATATCTAGGGTAGAAACCCCACTTCCTAAAACTTAGAGTTAAAAGTCGGTAACTTACTATTTATTAACCACCTACACGTTTGCAATATATAATAGATGATTCTTAGAGGGTAAAACACAAACACTCTATAAAAGTGCTGAAAACACTATTAAGAAGAGACTTCGGCGTTGCCCTCCAGCGTGGGTGATGAAAACCGAGCCGGAGTGGGAGGCGGCGTGGCTGCAGCGCCGCGGGGAGGGCGGCTCAGGTCGCCTTCCGCAGCCGCGTCTCCGTCAGTTCCCGTCGCCGTCACGGGGGCGCCGAGCAGCTCCAGTCCTGGGCCGGGGCGGAAGCTGCGGTCCCGCCTCAGCGCCCGGAGGACACGCGGGAGGGAGAATGAGCCAGAGGGCCACGCGGGTGCGTCTGTTTGCCGCCGGAGGATGTGGTGGCCCAGTGGGAGCTATTCCGACATGTCCCCTGGAAGTTGTAAAAACACGGCTGCAGTCATCTTCTGTGACACTTTACAACTCTGAAGTTCAGCTGAACACCATGGCTGGAGCCAGTGTCAATCGAGTAGTGTCTCCCGGACCTCTCCATTGTCTAAAGGTGATCTTGGAAAAAGAAGGGCCTCGTTCTCCGTTTACAGGATTTGGCCGCAACTTACTGGGGGTGGCCCCTTCCAGAGAAATATACTTTGCTGCTTATTCAAACTGCACGGAAAAGTTGAACGGTTGATTCGATCCTGATTCTACTCAGGTACACGATTTCAACTGCACTGGCAGGCATTCACTGTACATTTCTCCCGAGAAAAGAGTGACATTGTGTCATCTCATGCTTTCCATCCGCAGGTCACTTCCTGTAGAAATATGGACTAACTTAAACCTCGTTTTACCGCAATCACAGCGACCAACCCCATTTGGCTGGTAGAGACTCGGTGACAGCTTGATGCAAGGAGCCGTGGGGAAAAGCGAATGGGCGCTTTTGAGTGTGTCCGTAAAGTGTATCAGACAGATGGACTTAGAGGATTTTATAGGAGCATGTCTGCTTCATACGCTGGCATATCAGAGACTGTTATCCATTGTGTTATTTATGAAAGTATTAAGTCAAAACTACTGGAATATAAGATTGCTTCTGTGATGCAGAATGAAGAGTCTGTAAAAGAAGCATCAGATTTTGTGGGAATGATGCTAGCTGCTGCCACCTCAAAAATGTGTGCCACAACTACAGCATATCCACATGAAGTTGTAAGAACAAGACTGCGTGAAGAGGGAACAAAATTAGATCCTTTTTTCAGACGCTGTCTTTGCTTGTTCAAGAAGAAGGCTATGGGTCTCTTTACTGTGGTCTGACAGCTCATCTGGTGAGACAGATTCCAAACACAGCCATTATGATGGCCACCTATGAATTAGTGGTCTACCTGCTCAACGGATAGCACCACCAGGCTGCTGCTATAAAGGGGGAAGACCAAAAGATACAGTGGACCATGGAGTACCGAAGCCAGCTTGGTGGACAGAAGGAAAATAGTGTGGGAACATGGAACTATACCTAAGTGGAAGTTTGGTTGTAGGAATTAAAGTAATCATAACCACATTACTTAGTCTTTTAGTAATGTGAAAAAAACCCTTGGCTGCCTCCAAGGGAAAGCCTTTAGAAGTGCTCCTTCTTCAAAATTGCCATTTTCTCTACCATGTCCACAGGACACAGTTGGCATTTTGTTGATTTATGGCAATCAGAGTATAGTGTTTATTCCATGAGCACATTTGCAGTCTTGTAGACAAAGCCATCTGTAACTATATACTCTACTATAACTGTCCAAAGATAGTATTGGCAGTCATAAATTTCTAACTTCTGTGTAATTCCTATACAATGGAAAAATAACAATGATAGCAGTATTTTTACATTTCCTTGAGAGGATTTGGGACTATATTTTAAAGTTAATCACTTGGCACTAGTAGTCACCGTTTTTGACGACAAATGAAGTAGTGTCTAAACGTGTTTATTTTTAGCTTTAAAATGTTTGGGTTGCCACAGCTCACAGGTGCTTTATGTTTAGCATAATTGAACACTTAAATTGTTTGTTAACGCATCAACTCAAATGGTAATAGTCTGGGACACAATAAACCAGTAAAATGTTGATTCTTGGCCAGCTCAGTGACTTGAGCATGTCCTCTTATCTTTTCTAACCTAATGATACATGAATGAATGCAATGTCTTTTCAGTGACTTATTAACTATGAACTTGAATTATCCCCTGTCATACCTAGGTATCATTTTCTTAAAGTGGAAAACATTTACTGCTTCTGAATCTTTCTCTATTTGGTTTCACATTAAGAATTTGAACCTTAGAATTATTTCCAGAAGCTCTGCGTACATTGCATTTATTTAGTAGAGAAAATGGTAATTTTCAGCTTCGCCCTTACCAAGTGTTTTTTTTTTTTTTTAAGGCCACGTTATGAATATCTGGGGCAGCATAAACATTATGAAGAAGGGCCCTCTGCTATCTGATTGAGCAGGTAGTGGTCCTAATTAACTTATAGTTTTATAAATGAACAAACTGCTTTGGACAAGGAACTTATTCCATCCTAATTTCTTGAATGGTAAATCATAGAAAGATTCAAGTTAATTCAGATCAAGCGTGTTAACAGGATATAGCTTTTACATTTTGCTGTTGAGTTCAGTTGCACCCTTTAATACTTTAAATGTATTATATGTATGGCCCTTATTAAGATATTTGCTGTAATTCTATGAAAAGACTTTCACTTATGGATGTTGCTATACTGGTGTGTGAAAACTTATACAATTAATCTCCAGTGTGGTACTCAAAAAAAAAAAGAGAGAGAGATTTCATCTTGCAGGATTTTAGAGCTAGGAAGAGATCATCTAGATTAAACTTTCATTCTACAGGTGACAAAACTAAAGTCCAGAGAGGTGACGTGTCATTCCCAAGGTCAACCAGTAGTGATGGTACCAAGACAGGGTCCCAACTGGGCTGCACCTGTGTCCTAGTCCCTCACTGCTGTGCTTTCTGATTGGCTAGAAACATATACGTAAGTGATCGTAATTATTTCCCTGAGTCTTTCTATCACAAGTGAATTAACAACAAAAATGATACCAAGGCTTTAGAAAAACGATTTTTTCGAGCCCTCCCAGCCACACACAATAGAAAGCAGATATCATCCGCCACTATTTATGCTCAGGAATTCAGTTTTCTATTTCACAATCTCACAGAACAATTTCTGGCTCCTGGCAAGTCTGATGTAAATCCTGGAGCATGTAACTGACACTGTGTGCTAGAAGGATCAGAGAACTCGGTGGGATAAAGGACCCCAGCCCACCAAGGGCCACATGACTCACACATTCAATCTGATGAAAAGTCAGTTCTGTTAAATGCATTTCTCCTCCTCTTTCAAAGCCCCACTCACTGCTGCTCCTTCCTTAGCCAAGACTTTCCCAACCACATTATTATTTCCCTATTATCTGTTTCATGTCATACTAACATAATTAGGGGTGGGGATGCATCTTTCCTAATCACACCCAATTTCTCTTTATTTTATCTTCTGGGAAGAGAGACTATTTCAGGTCACCATCCATCCACGCACTAGACACAGACTTTAAAACGACTTGCTGTTTTCCGACAGGCATATCTCTGGAACACTGGAAAGTTGATATTACACTTGCAGAATGGTGGCCCTTGAAATTAGGTCAATAGTAAAAGAGCTCCTGTGACTAGGAGTTTTGTTTGTCAGTAAATATTTGCTGAGCACCTGTGTGCGCTAAGCTGTGCGGCTACAGAAATCAAGACATCTTTCAAGATCTCTAGAATTCAGTCTCCTTGGGAAGGAAGCTGAATAGAGATTTCAGTGTGACAAGGGAGATAAATGAGGAACCAAAGAAACAGAGAGGAGTGTCTGGGGCCAGCTGGGCAAGTCAGTGAAATCTTACCTGGGGGAGGTGATGTTTGAGCTCTTATCCGATAGCCAGGCAGAGAGAAGACAGTGGCAACAACATCAAACTGGGGAATTATAAGTAGCTCCAATAGGACCGAAGGATGGCTCAGGAGCTAGGAGTCCCAGCAGATGGGGTGCAGCAGGTAAAAGGGGTTGAAGCACCCCTTCCTCTTCTGATGTTTTCTCTCCGCAGAGCTCTTAGCTCCCAAATGCCAAAGATGACCTGATCTGTTTAGTCTGGTTGCCCAACATACATTTCAGAATTTCTAGACATCTTTAAAATTCAGCTCCCATTCACTTAGGTTTTCCACCTCTCCCAAGGACGCGGGGCAATCAGTGCCTGGTTTTTGGAATATTGCCCTCAGGTTCACAGCTGCTAAATTATTTTATTTTATTTTAATTTTGGCTGTGTTGGGTCTTCGTTTCTGTGCAAGGACTTTCTCTAGTTGCGTCGAGAGGGGGCCACTCTTCATCACGGTGCGCGGGCCTCTCACTATTGCGGGCTCTCTTGTCGGAGCACAGGCTCCAGACACGCAGGATCAATAGTTGTGGCTCACGGGCTTAGTTGTTCCGCTGCATGTGGGATCTTCCCATACCAGGGCTTGAACCCATGTCCCCTGCATTGGCAGGCAGATTCTCAACCACTGCGCCACCAGGGAAGCCCAACACAGCTGCTAAATTCTTAAAGCACAACCAACAGAGCGCAGAAGTGAACATGAGAGGCATCCTTTCCCCATTAAATGAAGAACTTTGGGGGGTGTTAACCAACTTCTTCTTAATGAAAAGTGATTTCCCACTTCAAAGAAAGGCTTTCCCCTTAGAGAAAAATCTGTATTTCTCAAATTGTTATTTCTTAAAATAGCTAGCAGGCCAGCATTATTTGTGGAGTTTTTTTCTATGTTTTGTCTTTGGAACTCTGAACTGTACTTAAAATATAGTATATTTTCAACGGTTAAATGGGAGAGAAGGGGGTATGGGTGGTTCAGAGAATTAAAAGTATATGAACGTTTTTCAGAGACTACTGGAATTTTTATGTCCTTGGCCAGAGATTGTCTGAAAGGAGTAGAAAAATCCTGATTTTTTTAAGGAGTAGGTAAAAGTCCTGTAATACCTCTGGAGAGAATACTTCAGTTGGATTCAAAGGGGTCAGGTCTCTTTGTATAGATAATAGAGGCCATACAAAGAATGGATAATACCAACCATAGAAAGAAAGATGAAATATTTAGGTTGGTGTCTCCACAGGACCTACGACAAAGAATAACACCAACTTCATCTTACAAGTCTTTTTTTTTGCTATGTAATTATGCCTTTTTTTCCCTCCTCTGCTGGGTACTGCTCAGTGCCTAACTCTGGCTTAAATTTTAAAGGCAGGAATTAAGCCCTAGAAACTTCTGGTGCCAAAGCTGTTCTGCGGTGCTGTTAGTACAGTAAATCACCAAGCTACCTCCCTGGGGCTCCTTCCCAGAAGCTGTCAGAGGCAACTCCATGTTTATGGGAGAGTCTCTCAATGCTTATACTCACTGGGATAAAATTAAGTCAAGGAGCATTCAGTTAAAATGGCAGGGTAAGTAAATGAGCTGTACCGGGTCCCTCCATTTAATTTGCATCAAAGACTTCAAACTGGGGGAATAAAGATGCTGGCACCGTGTTCTGGCTGAGTAATTCTGGGCTACAGCAGGTATGAGTTTGCTCATTAGGTCGTGGAAGACTGGAGACGTACCATCTCTTCTGTGGATGCTCAAAAATAAATAACACAGGCGTTTAGAGGCTCTGATACCAACCCCCAAACTGGACAAGAACTGGTGAAGCACCAATGGGATAATATGCAACTCTCATACCTCGTTGGAGATTCAGAGAAGAAAGAGCACATATGGTTTGTGGCCTCTGGGAGTTTACAGATTAGTGGGGGAAACAGTTCAACAAACAAGGGTACAGTGAACAAAAGAGTTGCAATAGGAATGATCCTGGATGTTTGGCTATAAGTGGTATTAATTAGAGAAAATTTGAAACTGTGAAATTTTGAGAGCCAAGAGAAACCATAGAAACTGTCTCATCTATAGGTCCAAGCCTTGTCTTAGGGATTCTGCTAAAAGTTTCCCATAATGTCCCCTCTGCAAGGTTGCCAGGAGAGGTTAACCCAGGTGGCAGTAGCAAATTGTCCTCATGTTACACTGAGTATGTTTTTGTAATCAATCAGCCCCCATCACCAGCCACAATTCCATCCACATGCATCTCTACATACACCCACGTGAGGAGTTCCTCAATGCACTTACCCAGTGTATGAACTACTCCAAGAGTGTATACATCACCCTCCATCGATATTCCTGCTGACGCTCCCCAGGTGAGCTGGCCTCCTTGCCCCTCCTACCTGTTCTCACGCTTCCTCCGTCAAGTCAGCACCAACCAGCCCAGCCCTTCCATCTGGAGTCTTCTCCAGAAGACTCCAAACCCCCTTCCTTGGCCAGCAGCCTCCCAAACACCCCGAAGTAAGCTGTATTCAGCTCTCCTAACCTGGATCAATTGTTCCACTTTATTCATTGACTTTGTCATTATACCATGTTAGTCTTTGAGGATCAGTATCTTTCATTTTTCACCCGCTGTCCAATGTGAGAGCGTCATGTAATGGATGTTTACTGAGTTCAACTTAAAGAATGAGTCCCTGATAAATGATTTCTGAATAACACTCTTTAGCACATTTAGAAGTTCATGCTTTACTGTATTTCGATTTACTCTTATCTGTTTCCATAAGTTTAATTCTGAACAATCCACCAACACTTTACCAAAGACTTCCCTTCCTAGTAATTGGGCATTCATTTTCCTAATACCTTGCATCCATTTAAAGGCAGTTTCCTGTTTTCATGCATTTCAAGCCTAACAAAGATTGAGTAGAGAGTAGAAATCTATGGGACATCCCAACAGAATCTGCTCTAGTTTTGCCAAGTTCCTATAAAACTCCGCTATTCTGCTCTCAATCACTCGTTGCTTGGTAACCAGCCCAGCATCAGTCAGAAGGCACATAAAGTCTCCTTGGTTAAGTCCAAGTATTGATATAACATCTGGGTCTCGCTGCTTCCGTACCTTTGTAACGGTTGCTTAGAACCACTTTCAGAGGAAATGTTTGAGAATCATTGCTATCCTAAGCGCATTTATCCTCCCCTGGCATTCAAGACTGGCTTGACCACGAGGACAGGGCCACTTGGCCCCCCCTGGTCCTTTAAGTGTTGCCTCTGGTACAGTATTTCCCTCTCGGCATCATGCCTGTCTACACACTTCAGAGACTTCCCCTGGGCTGACCTACTGTCTCTGTAAATATGACGCAACTCACTTTCGTTAGAAAATGAGCAGGTGAAAAGCAAAATCTTCCAATTACATGCAGGGGGAAGTTAAAACTCACCCAAGCTTTCAAGGAGACAGTTATAGTGAAGGTGGGACTGGCAGTGGCAAGACAGAAATAAACAAAGATTGCCCACTTCAAAGACCTGGTATAAACCTAGGACATGCACCCTTGCATTGAATATGGCAATTCCAGGTAACTCATGTGAATGAAAGAAAGAAATGATCAACACCCACAGGAGTCAGACATTTCCCTATGCCTCTTTGGTCAGATTTCTCACATCCATATTGATGTGAGTTTTGCCTTCTTTGGGTCCTTTCACTGTAAGCGTGAAATTGACAAGGCAAGGCCTTAGAAGATGAAATGAACAAGCTTTTTAAATAATCAGGAGTTGACTAAAGACATGGATCTTGCAACATGCATTTTTTGGTTTTTTCCCTTATAACATCATTTTTTCTCTCTCATTTAGATATGTATGCATGTATATATGCATACATATTAACTATGCATTTTAAAAAATTATACCTGCTATTCTTTGAACTGCTTTTTCTCCCACACAATATGTTTTATTTTCCCTTACAATTAAATGTTCTTCATAAGCATGTTTTTTTAACAGCTCATCTATCGAAAGGTTTCATTACCCGATATACTACTGTATTTGACCAGGACTCTACCGTTGGATATTCTGGTTGTCTTTGCTATTATATATAACACTACAATAAACATCCTACGTATCTCTAAAAAAAGACATGGATCTTGCAGTGAATGCTGCTTTGAGAGTGAGAACCAGACCAGTGTTAAAAACTCTGATTCCAACAATTCTTTAAAGAGCTGTAAATTCCTAAAAGGCAAACCTGTGTGCTGTGCTTACTCCATCCTTCATAATACTGAGCTCTGAGGTCTGAAAGTAGGGAACACTCCCCAAAGTTTTGTCGACTAAAGTGAATTAACATTATCGCCCCCACCAGTATCGGATTTCCATATCATATTCCACAGAAAAGCACGATGAGACACAATCTTATTAAGATTCTATCAAGATTGTAAAAATATTTCTGGCAGAATTAAACTTTTCGATTTCTTTAGGACCAAGATTACTATGTATAATAATAGGTTGACAAGACATGGAAGCAACCTAAATGTCCATTGACGGATGAATGGGTAAAGATGTGGTACATATATACACAATGGAATATTACTCAGCCATAAAAAAGAATGAAACAATGCCATTTACAGCAACATGGATGGACCTAGAGATTATC
This sequence comes from Neophocaena asiaeorientalis asiaeorientalis, assembly GCF_003031525.2. Lineage (NCBI taxonomy): Eukaryota > Metazoa > Chordata > Mammalia > Artiodactyla > Phocoenidae > Neophocaena > Neophocaena asiaeorientalis. Next base: position 1,134,000 of record NW_020175788.1, read on the forward strand.
ATACTAAGTAAGTCAGAGAAAGACAAATAGCGTATGATATCACTTACATGTGGAATCTAAAAAATACGTACAAATGAACTTATTTACAAAACAGAAACAGACTCCCAGACATAGAAAACAAACTTATGGTTACCAAACGGGAAAGGCTGAGGGGAGGGATAAATTAGTAGTTTGGAATTAACATATACACACTACTGCATAGAAAATAGATAATCAACAAAGACCTACTGTGTAGCACAGGGAACTCTACTCAATATTCTGTAACAAGCTATATGGGAAAAGAAAATGAAAAAGGATAGATATATGTATATGTAAACTGAATCTTTTTGCTGTACACCTGAAGCTAACACAATATTGTAAATCAACTGTATTCCAATATAAAATAAAAGCTAAGAAAAAAGGCTGAAAACAGATTAGAAAAATTCCCTGATATAAAGAAGAGTTAGCATAACCATAAAGAAGTAGAGTGTTCAGAAAAAAAATGCAGATATTTTAAAAGATTTATGCCATGGGTTGCCAGAGCCTTCTGATATTTCCTGATGGCACTTCATGTAAAAGCTGAACTTTAAAAACGTTTCACAGTTTATTTTAAACTTAATTGTGTGCATCAGTTATTAACCGAGAAGTATGCAACTGTGATAAAGTAGCTTGCAAACCGTAGCTACCGAGGGATTACACAAACTCTATTGTATTATGTAGCTGTTCTTTTGCGTATTTCATTTACTCAAGGGGAAAATATTATAATTCGTCATTTCCATATGGCCAGATTATTGTGCAGCCTCCAATGGTTACTCTCTCTATTTGTTTGGAATCTGTCAATTTCTGCACCATTTAATACGACAGTTTGACTTCCCAAACACCAGAAGAGTCTCAGAGGGCTGCATTTCCATGGAAAATTCCTTTCTCAGGAACCCAAGCTCAGCATTACCATTTGACACCACTCCTCCCCGCTCCCGTGAAGCTTAAGTATTCGATTTCATCTTGCAATGATACCATTTACATGAATATCATCTTAAATATATTATTTTAATGCTGAAAGAAGAGATGCAGGCGATGCAGTTGTTACAAGTTTGCTCTCTGTAGCAACTACCTTACAAATGCACAGAAATTGCTGGGGAGATTGGATGCAGTCACTCTCTTGCAAAGACGCAAAAACAATTTCCACAGCATTTCGTATGCCGACTGTATAAACAGCTTCCAAAACGACTGTTAAAGAAATTCTATTTGACCCTTGCTCACACGTTGTCCACACTTAACATTCTCTTCAACTGCCTTTCAGTCCAGAAACCAAGATGCTCAAATACCATCACATGGCCTTCACACTGGCCCATTTAGTTTTGTTTTCTTTCATCACGTTGTTCCCCAAATAGGTTTTGCAATTAGTTCCCATGTTGTATCAATCACGAAAGTCTGTTTGTTTGATTCCATCCAGTCAGCAAATGTGTACTGAATGTCTTCTCGAAGTTGGATGCTGAAAATACTCTTTTCTGCGATATTGTCAGCTGCTGGCTGGTTGGATCCTTTAAGGATTTTTCCAGGCTTGTTTAAGCTCTCAGTTCTTCAAACCAGAGAACACAGATTTTTTTTTGTTTAACAATAAGCTTTAGTTAACTTTATTTTTCATGCCCCTTAGTGTTGTTATGGAGTAATTTTCCTGAGTTCAACACTTTGCCTAGGCGCTGTACAATATGTAGGATATAATAAAAATTATAAATATATACAAATGTAGAAGCCATCAATTAGATTGAATCTATATGCCAATGTATCACTAAGAGCTGGACTCGAGTCCCTGACCTGTCCGTTACTGGTTGATGACCGTAAACTAGCTTAATTTTTCTAAGTCTCAGTTTTCTCATCTGTAAAATGGAAATAGTAATAGAGAATGCCTCATAAGGCTGTCGGGGGATGAGATGAGATAATCCCTACAATCCACTGGGGTGAGACAGCGAATCTGGATGGCCCGGAGGCTTACTTGGGTCACTAGGCAGAGAGCTGGCTCTAGGGGGCTGAGTTAGCAAAGGAAGAGTTGATCCAACTGTTCATCTCCAGAGGGTCCCCCAACCTGGGAGGCTTCCACAGTCACACAGTCACATAGTCGTCACATAGCTCTGTGGGCCCAGAACTATAAGTATGTGGACCATGCTCAGGGCAGGACTTCCTTCCCTCCTTAGATAGTGACCAGAGTATTCAGCCCATTTATGCCTGCTCTGAAACATAGGTTAAGACATCAGGAGATGGTATGAGCTCTAATTCCTCTTTGTGTGTAAGTCACTCCTGCCCCGTAAACTATTTATATGTGTATCTCAGTGTGCTGCTTCTGAGCATCCATCATCCTTCAGCCAACAAGAAATCAGCACAGAGCCTGGCACATAGTAAATGCTCGACGGATGTTCCCATGATGTCACTGATGATGTCGATGATGACGATGATAATAATAATGATGTCATTGATGATGATGATATCATTGTACTTGTTTGAACTCTGGGTCCTAGTATCTTAGCGTGAGCCAGATTATTGAGTTGCCATGTGTAAGACGTGTGAATTCAAACAGACTTGGAAAAGTTAAGCATATTCAATTATGCCAAAGGTTGATGCAAATGGTATTAAAAATTATTTTTTAAGAAACAAATAATCAGAATTGGCCTTTGTAAAGTGAAAATGGCACCCTATGTTTTTATTAAAATTATACCAGACTATTAGAAGACTATGTTTTAGCCTCAGATCTTCTTATATCTGATTTTTCCATTAAAACGTATGCGCCTTGAGGTTGAGGATTACGTTACTGTTTAGACACAAGAGAGTTCACGATATAGTACAAACATTTGTAATATACTGAATAAATGAATAAAGAGATAAATCTTTCCAGGATTAATCTCCACCCACGACGATCCTTCCATCCTTTTAAGTCTTTGCTTCTTAAAGCTTGTATACCACAAAATCAAGCATTGCACTACAAAATATCTTGGGTTATTTTCCAACTCTTTCATATACATGATTATCTAATTTCTCTAAACTTTAAAACCCTCAAGGTGAGCTGAAGTCCCTTCTCCAAATTGGACAATACACAACAAGTGATTAATTTACATTTTTAAAGCCTTAGAGGGGTCATGCAACATGCTAGAATGTGGAGATTCCTTAGACAAGGAACAAGGCACAGTGCCCACCTTCAAGAAATTCCCAGTGTGGTGTGGAAGATGGATCCGGAGCCAGAATTTGATATACTGTGGATAAAGCTAAGCCCAGGGCTCTGGGTGAACACGGGGGAGGGAAGCGTAGCCCAGGTGGCACGTTTCATATGGTTGTTGTCAGGACTGGATGACGTAATAAATACCGGGCACCTGGCACAGGTGTCTGCTCCACAAATGTTCATTCACAGAACCTTCTTCCTTCTCACCTATCCTTGCTGCAAAGGGCTCTATTGCTAGAATAAATTAAGCTGCTTTTTATGCTGATCTTAAGAGCACTGGTCGATGTGGCTGGTATTTTAGGCTAGAAATAAGCCAGGTTGTATTAAATTCACTATATGCCTCGCAACACAGTTTGATCACCCTGAAAACGGGGTGAAAACATCTCGCTACAAAAGGGTCTGTTTACTGATTCTAACATAAGCTCCTGTTCCTCTGGCTCATGACTCTTGGAGGAGTAACAGCATTCTGGACTTGGAGAGACTCGAGTTCTATATCCTGACACAATCTTTCTGATCATCGTCAAGTTCATCCCCTAAACCTCATTTTCTTCGGCTATAAATGAGGGAAAACGGTACCACCTCAAGCAATCGTTGTGATGATTCAGGGAGGTGATTCATGTAAAGATCTTGTCTCATTTATTTATTCAATAAATACTAATTGAGCACCTATTCAAATTCCGAAAGGGAGAAAACGATCAAAGACCCGAGGGTGTAGCACCTGGTACAGGTAAATTCGCGGTCGAGTTTAGGTATTTTATCAGTACACACCTTTGTTCCACTTCTCTGGAATTGGAATCCAGGAGATTCCGAAAAGAATAAACATAAATAGCCAATAAATGTATGAAAAACTAAAATATTTTTACTATTTAGAGAATGCAAATAGAGAATTAGGAGTCACGATTTCTTTTCTCCTACCAATTGACAAAAATTAAAGGGAGACTCTGACCATTGCCAATGAGAATATATAAAAAGAATGACACTTTTGTACAGTTTGATCAGAATATCAGTTGGGACAACCTGTAGGAAGGCATTAGGACTGTGAATATGCAAATCTTTGGATTTAATGATTTTACCTAGAAGTTTGTCCTAAGGAAATAGAAAAATAAAAGAACATAAGGGACAAAATATTACATATATTTTCATACTTGTACATCATGGCTTTATTATACCTATAGACTTTAAGCCAAAATAAATTCGAGAAGAATTAAAGACTGGAATGTTAAAATAATAAATGTGTATGTGTAGAAAGTATGTGTAAAGATGTTCACTGAATCGTTTACAATACAGAGAATTAGAAACAACCTAAGTATCTCTCTTGGAGGATTGCTTAAATATATGGCAGTATAGCTATGTAGGAAAACATTGTGCAACTGTTAAAAGGGAAAAGGTAGATTTTTACTTTATTGAGATATTATTATGTATAAAAAGGGTGCCAGACGATATGTAAGAAATACATATATATGCACATATGTAATTTATATTGATGTTTGCATTTTAAAAATCTGAAAAAACATGAAACAAATTGCCACAGTGTGATTTACCCTTGGGATTACAAAATTATGACAATTATTTGTCGTCTGAAAAATGACAATTGTATTTCTATTTTTAAAAGATATACAGGGAGCTTGTTAATCCTTAACACACACACACACATACACACTAAAGATCTTAATTTCACACACGAGTACTTTGCTAGGTCCGAAGAGACAGCTAAGCCATTCTGAGTGAGTCATTCATTTTGGAGTCATTGGTATCATTATTCCTTGTCAACTGGCCACATCCTGTTTTCCCTTTATCCACCAGTCAGCATCCTTTGATCCACCTGTTGGCATCGTCTCTCCGACCACACAAGAAGCCCTTAGAGAACTGGCTCTTGGTGTCGCTCTTTCCATAGCTCACAAAATCCTCCATCACAGGGTCCAAATTCCACCAGGTTAGTCCTCATTCCCATTTCACAGAAGGAACAACCGAGGCCTAAGTTGAATGACTAGCCCAGGATCACACAGCTGGGTCCCACCCTCAGCAGCCAGCATGGAGGGACCACACTGTAGACACTGAGCAGTTATTGACTAAAGCTGGGAAGGACATGCTCAAAAGCTTGGCAAGCATGAAAAAACAGAGGGTGGAAGGATGCAAAAGGGAAGATCAGATCAAATTATTTCTTGCTTTAGGAATTCCAGGAGTTTCTTGGCCAGAAGAGATGGGAGAGAATCTTTCCTCCCTTCTCCTCAGCCACCAGAGACAACGGTCTCAAGTTTGCCCCCAGTCCCCCGGATTGTGGTGTAGTGTTAACTCAGTAACCAAACGTGCTAGCCCTGGGTATTTCTATTTGTAATCTTGCTGTCATTTAGAATGTCATCTAAACGTGTTCCACGTTGTATGCCATTTAGCATCTGATGAGAAACAATTATGGAAAAGCAAGTGGTCCTTTCATGGGAGTGGTCTCTCCTTGTGAGAGATACAAAAGCACATGCTTTCGTCGGTTGGTGGTTCTCTGGTGGCAAGATTGCTCCAGAGGGGATGATTATTTGTTCGTTTTGAGAAAAGACCCTTGGGATGTGATGATCAGATCTGCGTAAGGAAAGAGGTGGGGGAAACCCAGCAATAGCCGGGAACACATTCATTAACTAGTGTGAATGAGAAACCTAGTTACAAGAGCAGGTTGGGACAGCTCCAAACTACCATATAAAGTTAGTTTTCTCCAAGCCATGTTGGCCACAATGTTCTCCAATTTGTCTTCTTTTGGGAGTCCATATTTTTCATTTATTTTTTTGAGAACTCTTTGATTACTAATAATAGTGATCTTCTGTCATAAAAGCACAAACAATTTTCTAGACTTTGTTTACTGTGTCTCTCAAAGTCACCCTTGTTATTTTATTCTCCTTTGGTGTTATATAAAGACTACCTTTCATGAAAATATTGCCCTGTTTTGGTGCACATTCATTACCTTAGCATTCCGATCTTTACTTCTTCTTGAATTTATTTAGGCTTACCATCTATACATATATGTATAAGTAATGCTGTTGTAAGTATGAAAATGAATGTAGTATCTTGGTAAATAAAAATTTAAACATTTATATCGCATTTATTATTTTCAAACATTTATACATATAAGCTCTTAATCTTCACATCAATTTGAGATTTAGTTCCATATCCTTATTTGTAGGAGAAAAAGTTAGACTCATAATGATAAAGAATATTAACTTCTACCTACAGTCAGTGGGGAGTAGGTGGTTATAGACTCAGCCTCCCACTGGAAGCAATTAGAGGATAACACTCAGGAAACAATAATTTTCAGAAGTAGGAGACGATAGAGGTCATCCCTGTGGACACCTGGACTTCCTGTTTGGAGTCACGTCCAGATTGACTACCAGGAACCAGTGGTTCCAGTTTACCCAGCACTGGCCTGGTTTTAGCACTTGCAAGTGCCCCCCAGACATCCCTCCATCCCAGGCAAAATGGTACGGTTGGTCCCCTCCTTGCCCCCAAAGAAGGAACTCAAACTCAGTGACCTCAATGTGTCGAGATTACAGAGGTCAGAGTTCAGAAGGCCTAGAAGGCTAGGATTTATGGTGCACCACCATCCTTAAAACGTTTGAATTTCATTCCAGCCTTGAACAATTTGAGATTTCTGGTTCCTCTGGGAAAATGAGAAGATAAGGCAGCAACTGGCCCAGAGTCTTCTTGACGGCGGCTAAGAGGGCAGGTGTGTCCTCTCTGGTTCCCAGGTGCCCACCAGCTCCCTGCACTCATCTATGTGTCCTGCTGACCCCTGCAGGCATTTGAGTTTTCAATCCCACTTTACAGCCAGTAACAAAGGCTGGGACCTTGTACGGGAATCTGGGAAGCAGTATAAACATCCCCTGTCTCCTTAGTTTCAACCTGACCCGCCATTGTACACACATCAGCTCCTGTTTTCCTTGACAGGGATTTCGAGGCTTGATCTACACCCCTTCTAGGTGGCTTCTGCCCTCTTAAGAGCAGCAAACACAAGGCTGTTCTTTTTCCTAATGGGCTTAGCACAATATAACCACTTAGTAAGTATGAAACATTTTTGTTCTATGAATTCATGCTCTCTTAAGATTCTCATAAGAATGACTAGCTTCGGGCTTCCCTGGTGGCGCGGTGGTTGAGAGTCCGCCTGCCGATGCAGGGGACACGGGTTCGTGCCCCGGTCCGGGAAGATCCCACATGCCACAGAGCAGCTGGGCCCGTGATCCATGGCCGCTGAGCCTGTGCGTCCGGAGCCTGTGCTCCGCAATGGGAGAGGCCACAACAGTGAGAGGTCCGCGCACCATTAAAAAAAAAAAAAAAAAAAGACTAGCTTCATATATGCTTAAGCATCTAATAAAATGTTTCCATTTCTGTTCACTCGCATGAATTATTGGGACAGCATAAATCAGCTCACTTATATATGAAGGATACCTAGTTTCAGGTCGGTCAGCTGATAGGTAGCATGTAGCACCAATATCTGTATTTAGACAGTGTCCATACTTAATCATTCATGCCAACTGTGGGGAGAGAATGGATCACTTTGCTCAAATTATGGCAGGAATAAGCATTATTAGTGTGTGATCTAGAACAGAACAGACCACTCTCACATTTAACAACACTCCAACTTCACGCCTCTCAGGAATTTATGACAAAAAGTCACAGGGGATAAAATGCAAAGCAGTTTTTTCAAACCATTTGCAGAAAAACGAGGTTTTACTAAGAGTTAAACTATGCAGAAGAGACATTTAGAAATGTCAACTAGCTGAGCGTTTTGGGAATTGTAACTTAAATGAACCCCATGTGAATATGAATTTTCATATGGGCTAAAGATCTCATTTCTAAATAGTCTGAATAATGCAAAAATTATTTTCCGTCTCCAAACATGCTCTAATATCACCTGCTGCTTGAAGAATTTTTTTGAAAGGTAATTTTGGAGAGACTTTTAGTCAAGATAGCTCTGTAAGTTTAAACCTAGACACACATCCTCTCTTCAAAACATGGAACAAGGACACATAAATTAGAAAATCGTGGATGAACTCAAAAATAAGGTGAAGATCTCCACTGACCAGAAAGGTAGAGAAACAAAAAGTGGTAAGTAGGGCTGCAGCCAAAGGCTTGCTGGGCTCTGGAGCAGGGCCCAAACAGGTGTAACTGGAAGCTCTGTCCTTGTGGAGAAAGTGGTCCGTGAGGGATGAGGCGGGAGCTGGTCCATGAGGGATGGGGCGGGAGCTGGGCTCAGGGCTTGGAGCAAGGCTAAGGCGGATTTTCTCCAACGGCAAGGAAAGGCTGACCCTGGTGTAATGGGCTTGGAAAGCAGGAGGATGAGGACAAAGCTTAACCGCTGGAAAATGAAATAAGTTGACCATTGATTAGCTCAATGGCTGGATACACAAGAGCATGGCAAAATCGCTATGGGCCAAGAATGCTGCCCTCCCCAACAATAGCAGACCTGGTTCTATTTTGTTGGTCTACAGGATGGATGGAAGCACGTGCAAAACCATTAATTCAATAAGCAGGAGAAGAAAAGAGAAAACAAAAACCTCCACTCAAAGTGGTCTTGCACATCAAAATTCCAAAACCATAAAAAACACCTACTTCTACGAAAAGCAAGGCAAAACATTCAGGATGGAAATGTCTTTCAGTTGGGTTCCCAGAAGTTTCTAGATAGAATACTAGCATATAAAAATCAATAGAGTTCCCAGTAATAGCTAGCAAAACCTAATAGAAATAAAGGTAGTCCCCAAATTATAAAATATATATAGGGAATGTATTTAACAAAATATGTGTAAGACTTTTATGGAGAAAGAAATCACAACCTTGTTGAAGGACTTATAAAAGACATAAATCTTGATAAATAAAGGATTACACCGTCTTCTGGTGCAAAAGATTCAACAGGATAAAAGAAGTCAATGCTTTCCAAATTTTCCCATAAATTTAATTTAATTCCAATCAATATCCCAACAGAGTTTTCTACAGAATTCAACAAGTTGTGCCTAAAATTCATGATAAAGAATGGCAAGTCAAATATAGCCAAGACAACCTTGAATAAGAAGAATAAGATGGGGAGATTTCCCTTTCTAGGCATCAAGGGTATTACGAAGCCATAATACTTAGTGTGGTAATTGCATAGGGATAGACAAACAGACCAATGAAACAGGATGTAGAGTCAGACACAGACCCACACATATCTGTAAACTTGAAACAGGTGGACGGCAGGTCACTGGGAAAAGCATAAATTTCTGGGCAATTAGGGCAATTTAACTGCCTTACTCTTTCCATTACCACCCCGTTTCCACACTCATCAGATTGGCAATAATTTAAGACATGGCCAAGTACAGGTGAGGATGTGAAGCAGGGAATGTAAACTGGTACCACCTTGTAGGGCAGGAGTGTAAACTGGTACCACCACTTTGGATAACACAGGAAATACCAGCGCCGCCCCCCAAATATTCTAGAGAGATTTGAAAAAGGAAAACTCATTAACTTTTAAAAGGAAATAAAAGGGACCATCTTAAAGTCTTCAGAGTAGAAATGGTTTCCTAAACAAGAGAATAAAAGTAAGAATCATAGAGGAAGGGCGTGACATATTGAAGTACATTCAGATTGAAACCTTCCTGGATTACAAGGGACAAAATGAAGTAACAGGACAAAAACGGAGTGGAGAAACACGTTTGCAACACAGACGATTGATATGGGGTTGATATCAAGAAGTTACTTTTTAAAACTCTTATAAATCAGAGGGAGAGAAGGAGAGAGGAGGGAAGGAGGGAGAGGGAGTGAGTACCACTGGTACAGGTGATGAGCAGCCCTTCACAAGAGAAAAAGCATAAATGGCCAATAAGCATATGAAAAGATGACAAACCTCACTCATGATTAGAGCTGTGCCAGTCAAAAGTATCTCGAGTTACCACTGCCACACTCATCAGATGGGCAAGAATGAAAACCTCTGCCAAGTATGGACAAGGCTGTGGAGCAGGGAAAGCTCACCCACTCCTGGCAGGAGTGCAAACTGGTACCACCACGTGGGACGCCACTGCAGTGCCCAGTAAAGTCGAAAACGTGCACAGTCCATGCCCAGCAATTCCGGTTTTGGAAATGTCCTTTAGAGACACTGTGACGTGTGTGTATAAGAAGAATCATGTGGAAACTTTCATGGCAGCATTCTTGGAAATAGCAGAAGAACCGAGAATGTAAATGTCCACCAACAGGAGACTGGATAAGTCAATCACGGTATAGCTGATGGAATTCGTGCCGCAGTGGAAATGAATGAATTAGATATATTTATATTAACACACATAAATCTCATAAGTATAACATTGAGCAAAAAGAGTAAATTGCAATACGATGGAAGAAGCATGAAAACACTCACTAAAGTATTGAAAACCCACAAAACAGTGGTGTACATTACTATGGTCCTATTAAAACGTAGTAATGGTATAAAAATTGTGCCTAGGAATGGAAAAATTGGAATTGTGGTTACTTCTGGGATGTGAGGGAGGGAAATAGAATCAGCGGGGCGTTAAAGGGGTTTTCAACTCCATCTATAGGATTTTATAAAATATATGAATCTCAAGCAAATATGGCAAAATGCTATTATTTCTAGAAGCTGGGAGGATGGTACATAAACATTTGTAATGTTGAATTATTTAAACATTTATCAAAACATTAAAACTATTAGCTAGATAAAGACGTTTAACTCCACCCCACAGAACATGATTATAAAATAACTGCTAGTGGGAGTTTTTTAAATGGTATAAACAACTGGATTCAAGATTGTGTTATAAATACACATGGAAATACGATAAAGTGGTAATTGGACAGAGTGAGATAACAGGACAATTTAATAACTGTCCCTTACTTTCCAAATTTTCTTTAACGCACACATATTACTTTAATAACCAGAAAGAACATTTTCAATTTAAACTTTCAACCCGTGTTGTAAAGTCATTCCAAAAGGATTCATGTTACGAGCAGTCCCAATTACACGAGGCTGGTAGGTTTCCCAGGCTGGATTACACCAGCATATTTTGTTCTTATTATTTGCACATTGCCTATGTGAGTGTAACCATAGCTGCCTCCTGTTTCAGGCTTGTTCCCTAGAAAACAGATCCTGAAGATAAGCTTACAAGCTGAGGCTTTATTGGTAGAATCCCAGGCTGTGGGAAGTTAAGTGTGGAAGGAAGGAAAGTCAGTGCAAAGTAGTGCATTTTGGAGCTGGCCACGGTTTCATGAGAGAGCAGGGGTACTTGTTCAGACACGTGGGTTGTCTCTGGACCGACTGTACAGACCACCGGATGTGGGGAAGTCCATCTGGGGGGAGGATGGGAGAGGAATCTCCTTGCTGGCTACATCCTGTCTCTTATGAATCAACATTTGCTTGTGGGACAAGAACCCCCGAGCACATCCAGGTTCTGTCACCTGAAGCAGCCACAGTCCATGCCCCAGCGCTTCATCTGGGCCCAGGGATGATGGGAGGAATGAAAGCTTTGATGGGAGGAATGAAAGTTTTGATGGGTCTGGAGCAATGGACCCTGAGCGCCAGAGGGCTTGTGGCTGCCACCGTGACAGCCCTCGCCCTGGGGGTGGCCACAGCAGTTGGCGGCGTCGGGAGGTGATGTAACAGCCGCAGCGGCCGAGTTTATCCACAACGGAGTTGCAAGCCTGGGAGCAGTGGAGGAACTGAACTGACCCAACACGGGCAATCCATTGTGCCTCTCAGATGCACCACGCTGTCCCGTGATCCCCAACTCTCACAGGCTGAGGACAAGATGCCCTCATTTTTTCCCCAGGAGGGCAAGTGCAAGTCCCTGCAAACTATAAAAAAGAATGAGCCTTAGCCCAGCCCTGACTTACATAGTATATCCATCATATTCCTATATATTTTTTGACGTCTGCTCTGGTTTTCCACCTTGTTTATTGTAGGCCAACATCTGGAAACCATTCCAGGTAATCACGGAATGATTCCAAGTCATCCTCACAAGAATATGAAACCAAGTCATCCTTACAAGAATATTAAACCCCAAGTCGCAGGTAAACACCCAACGTCCTGAAGTTCCCAGATCCAGTCTAGTGTTCTGTTCGGCTTGGTCTAACACCCTCATCTACCCCCACTAGAGTCCCTCAGCTTCTGCCAGGGGGCACTGGCCACATCTTGCCTTTCCTTCGGTGAGTGGACTGTCCTTCCACGATCAAGCTTTGTCATTCCCAGCCCGGCTGCGCCGAGACCTGTCTGGTTACCGTGGAAGCGATGGTGGGCAGGAAAAGGGTAGGGGCACGTTAGAATAACGGGACGTTAGAATAACGTCGTTTTGCAAAGCCCCTCCCTCAGGTGACGTTGTTCTACAGTGTTCAGGCCGGGGGCCTGCTTCTGCCAACTAGGAGGGGTCGGGGCAATGTAAGGTTCAAGATTCTCAGCTCATGTGCCCAGTAACCCCACCCCAGGTTTCAGAGGTTCACACTTTCAGCATCGGGGTCCTGGCTCTGCAGAAGGAAAACTGTCAGGTCTGCACATTTCACACCCTTTGCAGCTCTGCCATCCTTGTTGCCCGATTTTTCAGCGGGTCTTCGCTGTGGCTGGCATCTTTGAAAACTGCCTTCCCGAGCCTGCCACTTCCCTTTTTCTTTATTAATGTCACTGTTCTGGCCCACAGCCTTACCTTCCACCTGCTACTTGTCCAGAGGCCAAAGCTTTAGTGACTGCAATGCTGCTGTGGGGATCTGTCATCTCTGTACTAAGAGCGACGGGGACCCTGCTGCTCTCAGACGGGTGGCAATCCCATCCCAGATCCCATCTGCAGGCTCTGTTGTCTAGAAAACATTTGGCACCTATGATCTTACTTGATGTTCCAAAGATAACAGAGTAGGAGGCTATGCTCATATGCTAGTATTTTTACTGTGGAATAAAACACCAGGACAGCAACAATGAGGGACTAAGGAAATCGAGGCAGGGGAAGGAGGGAAAACATATAAAGGTGATACGTCAGAGAGCTGGCCTCTGAGAAAACAAAGATGGCTCCTCCCGTAGGTGAGACCCCCTCTGGACAGGCCACACAGAGCGACCACGCTCCTGCCAGGTCCCTCCCACTTCCTTCGTGGATCTGAGCTGGTGTTCTAAGGTACTCATGCCTGGAGAGTCAGCTTGGATCACCCGGCCCTTCTGGTCAACTGCTGTCCCCAGGAGCCAGATCCTGCAGCCAATGGTATGTATTTCATCTGAATCCAGAAATGGTGGGACGGGCACCAGCTCTCAAGGGTTTGATTGGTTTGGGCCTGGGTATCTGAGGTTCCCACTGAGGAGGGAGTGAAGGAAGCAGTTAGTGGTGGCCCAGACATTTCAATGAATAAGTGGTTAAGGGCCCAGGAGTCGATGGTGCCCAGTGAATGGGGATCTGAGTCACCTACTGTGGGCCAGACTCGTTGCCTCGAATCACACACGATTTCTAGTCCTATCAACCCTGGATGGATATGTTACTCTCTACCTTCTACAGAAACAAAAACTGAGGTTTTATGTTACATACCTGGCAAACATGAGAAAAAGGATTTGAACCTAGGACTGTCCGAAAAGTACAATTTGTACTTTTCCTGCAAGCCAGTGCTATCTGTCTCCATTCAGGTCTCTCTCTCTGCAACGTACACCTAGATAGACGTAGCGTATCTGTCTCTCCCAGTTTGAAGCCAGTTATTTGGCAATAAAGCAGATCTTGAGGTTGGGTGGGAAGGTGGGGTGGTGGTCATCGTGCTTTGATCTGACTTCAGAATAACAAAGGAAGAGTGTTCTTGGAAAATCCACATTGCAGAGGGCACTTCAGACACAACCAAGGAACCACATTACATGGGATGTGTGGCAGCTCAGGTTGGGCTGACTTCCGGAAAAGGTCTCGATGAAGTTACTCCCTAGTAAATCTTTGTGGCCCATCTATTATCTTGATGGAGTATTTTTACCCCACCAGTTAAATGTCCAGCCTTCACGCTGGAGTCACCCAAGATAACATCCACATATACGGAGCACAGGCTCCAGACGCGCAGGCTCAGCAGCCATGGCTCACGGGCCCAGCCGCTCCGCGGCATGTGGGATCTTCCCAGACCGGGGCACGAACCCGTGTCCCCTGCATCGGCAGGCAGACTCTCAACCACTGCGCCACCAGGGAAGACCCACATACAGTATTTTTTAATGCAGTCTTTGCACCCCCCCTTAAGCAGGATGTTGTCCCAGAGGCTTGGAATAAAGCTGCAGCACCAGCTCAAAGGGGAAGCAGCTTCCAGTGAACTGGGAGCTGTAAGCAGCCTCGCGAGATGGCGGGAGAATTAGAAATAGGCTTTGGGTGGCAACATGGAGGGAAACGTAGATATTGTTTTGCATTAATTCATTCAATCTAGGAGTCTGGAAAAGTGTTCAGCTTTCACTTTATTATAAATTTAGTCTTTAGATTTGTTGTCAAGGGTCTTCATCACAAGTAGAAATATGATGATCACATGTACTTGGCCACATAATCCTGCCCTAGATGCTTCTAGAATATTTTGAGAAAACGAACAATATGCTTCCCGCTCTTGTCTGCCCTCGTAGGCTTTGTTTTGTTATTAAATCTTTACTAGGAGGCAAAGCCCCCATAATCAAAAACCAAACAAAAAAATCTATATGCAGAACTTGATTGCCAGCAGGGCAAAAGAAAATGTTTAAAGTGAAGTAAGATGCTGGAGATTGTCTGTGGTTGGAAGGAAGAATTGCTCAGCACTCCCCCACCTCCCTTCCCTAAATGCCCCTTATTCCCCTCATCTTATCTGTCCCTCAGTGATGCTACCAGAAGCAGCAGTGGGGGAGGAGAAAGGAGCACCCTAATCTGGCGACAGAGACAGAGACAGCAGGATGGGTGCAAAGATATCTCTTCCTCTTCCAACTTGGAGGCCTAAGACCTATTTGTGACGCTTCAGGGACAATGAAAAATGTAAATATGGCTGTTTACTTATCGTTCTCCTAGACATAAAGGAGTGTTTCTACTAATGCACCAGGTAATCATAAAATAACTAAACTAATGGAAAATGGGAAGGCTAGAGGCAATCGTGAGGATGTATAGTAATGTTTTAATAAAAAGAATAAACCCAAGTTCCTGAGTAAAAGGATCCAGAGCTAGCAGGTGACCTTGAAAGGTAACATAGGATTTTGAGAACCATGGTTATTAAAACCCTATAAACATTTGCTTCAGTGCATGGTGAGAAAAAAAAAAAAATCTTAATGCAAACCTTAAAAACAATATTTAATAACTTCCCACATAAAGACACAAACACCACCATAGAATTTATTCTCACTTTATTAACAACGTGGCTTACAATTTTTTTTCAAGTAAAAAGGGTTTTTCATTTAGAATAAAAATTAAAATATAACTCTGATATAGATTTTCATTTATTTACATGAAAACATATATACAGAATACAATCTTACAGCAAACCACAACATGCCCTTTGTCCTGCAAATATCGAAAGTAAAAACACCAACTTTTCCCTTTTATGCACCAAAACATACACAAGATATGAATCAAATTCCAATACGAACTATTCAAACTGGAATGCAAAGCAGTAAGAGGGCTTTCGTTCACAACTAGGGGTAGTTTATGCGTCTAGATATCATGCTGGCTCCCATTTTGAACAACAAATGAGATGATTGTTTTTCTGTCATTTAAAAACTTTTGTCTCCGATTGCCCATCGTAAAGTGATTTTCAGCAAACGTTTGTTAGGACTTTACTTTTTCTTCAACACATCTCTTCGGTCCACATGAAGTACCCACTCTGCCTGGTGATGTAGGTCTTGACCTACTGGGACTCCCTGGTATCCCAGCCTTTTTTTAAACAAAACCAAGAAAGTGGAAAGTCTGCAGCTCGGGAAATTGCATTATTACTGTACATCTAAACCAGAGATTCTTTTCTTAACCAAAGCCCAAGGCAGCATCACGTGTCAACACTTAGAATTTTCAGGTGAATTAGGTGGGTCTAAAATAGCACAGTTGGACCTTACCACATCGTGTCTGGGATACATTTAAATCAACTCTAGTGATAAAAGCTACGAGAGTCGCCCAACGTAAAAACTCAACTAAGTTGGAGTAAAGCAATTTCCAGAAAACCCTTTAACAGAAAAAAACAAGTGAAGGAAAAAGAATCATTACAGTGTAATCGTTGCCAATAGAGCCTCCCTTGCTATTTAGTTTCTGCACCAGAGAGACACGGGCAGTATGTATGTCTCCCCAACGATTACTTTTTCCTTAAAAACTACAGATACCTTAAAATTTACTATTTTTCCCTTCAAATAATTGCACGCTTAGCCACAGCTTTCTAAAGACAGGATAGCGTAGGACTTGGAGCCTAGACTCACCATCTTAACCAAAAAAGCAACAATGATGCTCAAACCACAGAGGCTTAACACTACGGTTTTTATAGTTCTATCTACAGAAATAAATGCAAACGGGTGTTCGACAAAAGAAGTATGAAACCCCTAACGCTTCCAAAAAGAAGGGAGAACAGCCCTTAGAAAGGGGCGTTTGGTTTAAGATAAAAGGCAAATCTCAGAACTTGCCTGATAACAACACTCAAGATTCTGTGACACAAATTAAGGAAACTAAGACCGATCTTCAAAGGCTGATCAAAATCAACCTTCCAGAGACTTCAGTGTGGGGCAAAGGGGGCAGCGTGAAAGGCCTGAGTCATTTTAATTTATTGAGGAACGAATCAAAGCAAACACAAGAAGCCATCTTTCAAATATGATCAAATAAGGCGACGCACCCTAATAGCTGTACAGCTCAAGCACTCTGAGTCATCAAACTTTGATCAAATGAACCTAATTTTAAAAGTGATGGATTTCTCCACGCTATGCAGCTCTGTGGTGAAGGAAACTGGGTTTCTGCTGTTGTTATTTTTCTTTTGAAAGCCAAGAAGTTCTTCCGGAATGGTGGCTTTTCTACGTTTCTATTTTTGTGGACAGGATATTTTCCTCACACAGGACAAAAACAGTCAAGAGGTCAGAGGTCGATACAAGCTCCATTAGTTTTAGGGCGGGACTCAGTGATGGATTCTCAGCCTTAGAGATGAGGTGGCATTTCTGCTTTTCAAGTGATACACACCGTACATACAGACTGCAGGGTCTGCTCGGCCGGGAAGGGGAACACAGTTCTCGGGCTGTTCGCAGAGGTAATAAGCAGCCCGGTGTATGCCGGACGCAGGTACACAGAGCAGAGGACTCTGACCCCAAAGCGCTGTCAGAGACACAGCGGGGAGACGGGAGCATCTGGGGATGAAGAGGGGAGGGGGCATGTCCAGCTGGAGTGTTTCAACCAAGAAACGTTTATCTTAGGGGCTGGGGTGCATTGGGGGCTACAGGTGTGAGAGCAACTCTTCCCGCCATAAGGGACGAAGACAGAGTAACGACACTGTAAAATGTTCCTTGAAAACTGGCCCTTTCTCTAAGGCAGAAGCTGGTGAGAGGTGAATCCTACAGAGAAATGAACACCACTTGACACTTCTGCAGCCCAAGTCCTGCTGACGTGAAGAAGCACAGGCCCCCATCACAGAAGTCCCCAAAGAATCTGAACTGGAGGGAAACGTTGGCAACACTCAGAGCGAAAGCATCTTCCTGCCCCTAAAATGTTTCCTGGCTCGCGGCAGGGCAGGGAGATGGCATGCCAGACAGCCTTTAGGACGCCTGCCCCAGAGCCGGGTGTCCTCTGCCTTGGCCGCAGCCGTCTCCCCGCCAGGCACACGCAGAGCGCATGTGGTTGACAGGGCGGATCCCACGAAGAGACCGAGCACAAGGAGAGTTCTGGGCATCTGGTCCCTCGGGAAGAGGATGCCTCCCGAGCAACGGTGGCCACGTCTCCCCTGGGCTGCCGGGCGGGAGGCCTCCAGTTCCTCTCGGTGGGCCCCAGGGACCCCCCCTACGCCCCGGAGATCCACTTATTCCCATGCAGCACCCTCTCCTCTGGGCCATTCCTGGAACGGGCACGAGAAGGCCATGCATTCTGAAAGGAGGCTGCAGTCCTCACATCCCTTCATTCCCGTCCCACATGCAACGGGAAGAACTCAGCTCAAAAAGGCCACAGTGAAGGATCACAGACGTGTCAGCAACGGGAAAATGCCCCACACCATGGAAAGGATGCCCTTTCCAACTGGTTGACGGCGTTCAACTCCACGGGACTGAGCGTTTAAGGTCAAAAGCACACGGCTGAGGAGGCAGCGGTGGGGAACCGAAGAGAGAAACGGGACCGCAGGCCAGGCTGGGGTCCTCACGGACGCTGCCCGTCTGCACAGGCCAGGCACTGGGCCTCCCAGCAGAGGCAACCGGGCAAGCCCAGTGCCAAACGTTTAAACTTGACTTAGGATCAGCTACAGGGGCGACCACAGTCTCGACCACTAAATATGTTTTCTCTTTTCATCAGTAACGGTGACAGAATGTTGACAAAGGTTAGCCTTAGTGATAGAGCCTCTCGAAATCTGACAGGTGACCCGCCCTCACGTGGCAGGAACATGAACGGCTCGTCAGCCAGCCCAGGATATTCTGCCTGGAACTGCTGGCACTGTCGTCAAAGGGAAGAGGTCAAGGTAACCACGCTCCTAGAGGAAGAGGAGGGTGTGCAGGACCCGCTCTTCCTGGGCAACATGGAGCCTGAGCTCCCTCACACAGGTTTCAAGAGGCATCTGGGCAACAACCAGCACAGAATACAGTGGTCCGTTTGGGCTTCAAAGAATATACTGGATCCGTCCAGGGTGCACACAGACGAAGCACCCGGTACAAAAGACCAGCTGGCCCCTGGAGCCACGCATCTCTCCACAAATGACTAGACCCACTTAATGAAAACAGCCAAGAAGTGTCCTAAGCAAACCAGAGCCGGAGTGAGCTGCAGGAATTACACACTCTTTCTTTTTCTCGCTTTGGCCAACGTGGACTCTTCCCTGACAGCA
>NW_020175788.1:1153190-1188632 GCF_003031525.2 Neophocaena asiaeorientalis asiaeorientalis
CCAGTGTGGACTCTTCCCTGACAGCAGGAGCAGGATAGGGACAGGGGCACACGTGTCAGTGTGACACGCCTAAGAGTTCAAACCTGTTACTCTACCGGAAGGAGGTCCAGGGTGATTCAAAGTCAGCCCAGATGACGGGGTCAGTCAATGGCCGAGCCAGCAGAACGTGGGGCTGCCTCCAGGGCCAGGGCCCCTCGTCACCCTGTGGTAGAGGCGTGTGCCGGGGCAGGGGTGACTGAGCAGGGCGGGGCTTGGAGAGAACCTCCTCGGGAGACCCAGTACAGTGTCCCTCTAAGGGAAGGAGCTGTTGGATCAACAGCTTCTCTCGGGTCTCTTCCCCACTCTTGCTCTCTGGGATGAAGCTCTGCCTTCAATACACAACTCAAGATGCCCCAAGAGACTAGAGGAGACCCTTCCTGACCTGGTCACAGTTAAATGAGCACATCGGAGGTTCTGTACAAGGCTGCAAGCACACCTCCTCCCTGCAGACTTCCTGGATGCCCATCTCCCTGTCATGACACCCGGCCTTCCTTCTCTGCCCAGACTTCCCAAAGTCTCCTCCGACAGGCGGAGTCCCTCCTTTGCTAACCGCCATCCTGAAACATCGCCTAGAGCTGTGCGTGAGAAATGAGTCACCACCAGATCAAACTGCAGTGACAGCTACCCGCGTGTCGACCTGAAAGAAGCATCTATGGACGTGCCTGGAAACAATCACACTAAAGCCGCCTGCAAGGCCTCCTCCTGGGTCACAACCTAAAAGACATCACCTGCGCCTTAGTTTTCAAAGAAGTGTGGGCCTTGGTTTAGGAAACCTTGTTCCGAGGAAGCTGCCTGGTCTGGGGTGGGAAAAAGGCGGGGGCGTGGTCTGCAGAGATGCACGTCCACATCTGCAGGGTATGAGCTGAAATTCACACCCTCCGGGAGCCACTGCTGCGGGGCCCGGGGTGCTTTGGAAACATGGAAACCTCGAGCAGGCTGGTGGGCAGAGGAGGCCCTCGCGCTTCTCGCCTTGTGGGGACAAAGCATGTGCACCGCCTCACACGTCCCGGGAAAACGGAAGTTCCAGTCCCGGAAACCTTTCGAGACATGAGACGCTGCATCACCGGGACAGCGGGTGGAGCGGGTGGGGTCAGTTGGCGTACTGGGCATAGAAAGCCACCTTGACCCTCTCGATCTGATGGCACAGCTTGATGGCGGGCCCCAGCTTCAGCTCCATGCACTCCTGCACTGTGGGGAGGGTCAGCAACAGGAGCGCCTGGCCGTCGATATCCTGCCAGGAGACAAAGCCGGGTTAGAGCCCAGGAGGGACAAGGTGCACGGGGGTAGGGGGTGGGGAACACGTGAGCCACGGCGGGCTTCATGCCAGGCCCAGGGCATGGGGGCGGCTCTCGTTCCCTCTGAGCCTGCAGAGAGCGGGCCGAGACGGCGACTTGGCTTGATGGCTGCCTGATCTCGTGGCTAATGAAATCTTTCTGCTAAGATAACATTGGCTGCTGTGAAATTCACCAGCCTGGGCTGGAGGGGATGAAGAGCTGGACTGGGCTCTCCCTAAGCCCATCACCTCTTGCTGGTAAGCCCCAGGCCCCCAGATCCATCCTTCCTGGGCTTTGGTGTCCTCCCTCTGCTCTGCTGTGACTACCTAAGCCCTGGAAAGGGCTCTCCAGGAACAAGAGAAACGTTCTCTCTTCCCTGCCAAGCCCTGACAGCTTACCATCAGAAGGGGTGAGAAGATGCCACAGCACGATCTTCCACAGAGGAGAACACATGTACTTGGACATGTGTGTGTGTACACGTGCACACCCCCCCCCGCATTTACAACCTGTGTCACCCAGAATGAGGGGTCTGAGGTCTACTCCCTGTGCTATCTTACTTAGCCCTTCTGCATCCATACCCAGGGGTCCCCACGATGGGGATATTCACTCAATCACCGTGAAACTGCATTCACTGTAGAAAGAAAGGGCACCAAGGCTCAGCCCAAGGCTTTACGATCACCCCAGTGGGCTCTGCCTCTCACCAGCTTGCTTCCTGTAAGAATCGGGTTTATTTATCTAGACATCGTTTGACTGGGTTACTGAGTGTCAAGGCAACCCCTCTTCCTGTTCACCCAGGCTTCATGTTCTGGAGGAAATAAACGAGGGCCCAAGAGCCTACAGGCCTGAGGTAACGATAAAGGTCGTGGTGGAACAGGTGCAGACCCTGAAGTCGGCACACGCACCAGGCTCTCTGCCACGCAGAGAAGCAGCGCCCCAGGGCTGCCGTGAGCCACAGAGATGCAGCAGCCACACCATCGACGCAGGCACGTATCTCAGAGACCACGGGTCGGTGAGTTTCACATAGGCAGCCTTTTTTCTCAAACTAACGGTTTATTTAGCTGTCTTGAAAGCAACTAAAGCAAAAAAAAACCAAAATGGGTCTAACTGTTAGCCTTGCCTTCAAAGACTACTGTTAAGGATAAACAACATTTATCATTTATTTGATCGGTTTTGAAAGCCACCTTGATGCACCTTTATCCCCTAAGACGTATGGAAGCAATAAAGAACTTAAAAAGCAGCAATGCAAATGCCATTTATTATTGTTAAATTATGGACAAGCACCGGCTGTGATGTGTGCGACTGTAAGCCACGTCTCAACCAAGACTCAAACTTGACCTCGTCAAACCACGAAGTGAGCAGAGCGGCCTTGAGTATGCCCTGAAAGTAGGAGACAAGCTCATAAGACTGTCAATGAATTTCTGATGCTATATCTTTTTTCCCTTTACATGTGCCTTTACACGTTCTTTTACATTCTTTTCACATGCTACCTATAAGACCACGGAGCAAATAATGGTACCCCGTGGCCTGGGGCCTGTTAGCTGAGTCCACTTTCAGAGCCAAATCCACATATATTCTATCGAAACTAGACTTGGAGAGTGCAGGCCTGCAACACTGGCTGATCTAATTAAGATCACATAGCTAGTGAGCGACAGCGGTGGAACTACAATCATGGTTTTCTGAAATTAAACTTTTGGGGGAAAATTGTAGCTTAGCTCTTCACATCTGTACCAGGTTGTGATGGCTATCCTTGGACACACAGATTAATTACAATTGAAAATCAGTCCTAAAATATTTGTGTAACTCTCCACAGTTTCAGTGAAGGTGGCTGCCATATGCATGCACCACATTGAGTGGAGGATGTCACTGATTTAATCACTCAGTGGGCATTTATTGAGCACCTACTAGGTGCCAGGCACTCTGAAGGCCTCTGGGTGCATCACACTGAACAAAACAAAGACTCCTGCCCTGGAGATGCCAGGAATCTTAAGGGAGGTAGACAAATAAGCAGATCCCTATGATATAGGGAACTTAATGTATGGACGTAGTGCCACGGGCCCCATCAGGCCAGGCTACAGAGCCGATCTTACAGGAGTCAAGGAAGGCTTCAGAGATTAGACGATGAGGTACTCAGACCTAGGGGACCAGTGGGAAGTATTAAGGTGAGGATGGACTCAGGGAACACAAGTGGTTCGTCAGTGCATGGAATTCCAGGGGCGCGGGGAGACACTGAAGGCAGAATTGAGATGGGCCCAGACAGGAACTGGGGACTTATTCTGGAGATGTGTGATAAGTAGTCACTGAAGGACGTTAAGCAGATAAGTGACTTTATCAGGTGTGTCTGCAACCTAATATTGGCCACAGGGTATGAATTAGGCGGTAGGGTGGGGAAGGGATGAGAGGCTGAAGGCAAGGACCTTTATTAGGAGGTGGCAAACTGAGTCCGCTGAGAGAGCGCGTTGGCCAGAACTCGGATGCTTCCCGTCGGATGCATTAAAGTTTACTGTAAAGCAGATAAACCAACCACAGACCGGGGGGGAAAAAGCCTGCTATATAAACAACTGACAAAGGATGGCAGCAGTAACCAGAATACAGAAGGAGCTACTACAAATCAGTAAAAAGAAGATAAACTTTTTTTTTAAATTAGGCAAAAACCATGAGTAGGTATTTCACAGATGAAACAAAAATGGTGAAAAATTTAAGAAAAGATGCTTAACCTTATCAGGAATCAGGGAAGTGCAAATTAAGCCCACACGACAATATAATTCTATACCCACAAAAGTTAAGAAGTCTGACAATATTAAGTGTTGACACAGAAGCCTCTACATGACGAGTAGAAAGGTACGTTCATATGCTAGTCTGGGAAACATTTTGGAAATCAAACAAGAGCACAATAAACACAAAAATTCAGAGTAGTATTAACTGCCAGTGGAAATAAAGGGGAGGGTGAGAGGGGGGCTGGCCTTGGTACATGCAGCCACGTTGCAAAGTTCCTGATTCTTCCTTGGGTTAGTGGCTTTCATGCGTGTCCCTTTTATTAATAGGCCCCATATGTACAAACAGTACATATACTCTTCTGTATGCACAAACTAGTTCTCAATAAAAGCATTTCAGTGCATCTACATCTCTGATGTGAATCGGTATCTCTCACTGGTTTTCTTTCTGAAGTCAAAGTTTCTACACTTTCCTGACACACCACAGCCAAGGAAAGAGAAGGAATGCCCTCCTAAATTCATGGATCTTAATTTTGGGGGAGGTGTTATAAGCCTTTTAAGGCTGTTTTCATGTCTTTGCCAAATATTTATTAAATTATTCATATGTCAGACCCCAAAGGAGATACAAAATGAGTGAGACTTGGCTTCCTCCTTCTGCACCGGGGAGCAGAAACACCTGCGCAAGTAGCTACCAACAGCAAGTTGGGAAAGATACCCAGAGCCAGAGATGGGCCCTGGGACACTCGCCCCGGCTGGGGGAGCCAGGGTGGTCTCAAGTTTGATTGACTGCCTTGCAATAAGGCAAATCAATGTGGGCATGGGTTTTTGTTTTCCCCTGCTCTATCCTCAGCACCTAGAAAAATGCCTGCCGGGCATATAATAGGTGCTCAGTAAACATTTGCTGAATAAATAAATGGGAAGAATTGGCCTCGGTAAACTTAAAAGTCAACAGAAGGGTAAAAGAAAAGGGTAAAAGATGGAGAAAAGGAGGTGAGGAGCAAGACAGGGCTGGGGATTAAGAGCCCCCAAATAGCCAATACTTTGAAATAGCTATAAACGTAATATAACCTTTAAACATTGTGAATCACTAGTTGTACACCTGCCACTTATACAATATTGTGCATCAACCGTACCTCAATAATTTTTTTTTTTTTTTTTAAATAAAGGAGAGGGTAAGAGAGAATCTGGAAGGTGAACAGAAGTGGAGGAGAAAGACTAGGGTATTCTTGGGCTACCTTAGTCTGTTCCGGCTGCTATAAAAGAACACCATGGGATGGGATGGTAGCTTATAAACAACCAACATGGATTTCTCACAGTTCTGGAGGCTGCAATTCTAAGATCAAGTAGATTCAGTGGGGTGTCTGGTGAGCACCTGCTTCCAGGTTCACAGACATTTCGCTGTGTCCTCACAGCAGGGAGGAAGCTGTCTGAGGTCTCTTTTTTTTTTTTTTTTTGGAGGTACGTGGGCCTCTCACTGCTGCGGCCTCTCCCGCTGTGGCGAACAGGCTCCGGATGCGCAGGCCCAGCGGCCACGGCCCACGGGCCCAGCCGCTCCGCGGCACGAACCTGCGTCCCCCGCATCAGCAGGCAGACTCCCAACCACTGCACCACCAGGGAAGCCCTGAGGTCTCTTTTTTAAGGACACTGATCCCATCGTGAGGGCCTCACCCTCATGACCTCCCAAAAGACTCACCTCCAAATACCATCACACTGGGGGTTAGGATTTCTACATTTGGGTTTTGGGGGAGACATAGACATTCAGTCTATAGCACAGACACCACAAGCAATGTCATGAGGCTCCTGCAGGGAGAGCTGTGCTGTCTGTCGGGTGAGCTGGAATGTACCAGAATGCACCCCCCATAATGCTTCCTGCGAGGTGCCTCAAGCAGGCTGACAGGGACCAAGGGTAGCTCCTTTAAGTCAAGTCCTCAGCTCCCGAGGACTCCCTACTCTCTTATGGGAAGAAATGAGGACGATGACAGTGAACTGACTGAGCTGCATATAGCCTCAAAATAAAAACTCACATCCAGTGGTGAGGGGGTCCTCCAAATCCCCAAATAGAAACTTGAAGATGGCCCTTCAGTTTGTCTTTTCCAGGGCAGAGAGTGGGAGTAAACGCAGTGTTTATGGAGCTTTGAGGACCATGGATTCCTTCCCATACGGCCCAAGTGCTGACCCTGGGGGATCCACAGCGCCTTAAATCAACCACGAAGACACGCCGGTTTACATACGCACAGTCTGATCCACTTCCATAAATGACTCCCCGAACTCTGACCTCCTGCCTGTTGGGACAAATGTGCTTGGTCCCGCGGTCCTATAATTGACTGTGCAGTCAGCACCAGGGGCTGCTGCTATCAAATTCCAAGCTCATCGGAAGAGTGACACGACTTCGAGAAACACAAGATGCGTTTCCAAGTGTGTGGCGCAGCGTTCAGAAGCGCACAACGGACACGCAAGGATTCCCAAAATGATGAGGTGTTGTAAAATATGCCTGAGATAAAGTGGGGCCTCAAGATTATGTGCTAAAACTGCCAAATTACTTTTACAAAGTTGGATAAAGAATCTGGGCTCTTTCCCAGAACACCTTTTGGGAAAACATGTTGTTTGGACAGGTAGCATGACTGACTATCGGCCACGCGGACCACGGCCCTGCTCTCCAACCTCGCAGCTAGCAGCTGCTCCAGGGACCTCAGCTGTAAGCCCACCTCCCTCACCTTCCTGAAAAGACCCCTCGTGTGTGCTCTGGCTCAGCTGACCCGGCCTCACTCCCGCAGTCGGCATCACCTTCTACGGCCCGATTCTAGGCTATATCTTCCCAGATTTCTCTGCCTACAGCTGCATCCTCTCCTGCACCGAGGATGACACTGTTTCAGTCTCTTATGTGCTGCTGCCAGCTGCTGATGTGTCTGTTGTCCCCAGTCGATCGGAAGCATTTAGAATTGCAAGCATCTTACCCACCTTTGTCTTCAGGCAGCTTTTAAAAGACTGCCTTGCACATAGATTATCTGTAAATTCTTGTTGAGATGAGGAGAGATCTTACACATTATCGGCTAACAGGAAATCAAGGGCTTTCTCAATGATTCACCTCCTCCGACTTGGAGAAACCTGAGCATCAGAAGGTCGTGACCTCCATTCCACGCCCACAGTGCCCAGCACCACGCCAGCACACATGTAGGTGCTCGGATGACGGCTGATCCTTGGAAGAGCGATGGGAGATTTAGAAATGGCATTTAAGGCAAGGAGAACACAGGCTGGGGCATCTGTGAGCTTCCTCAAATTTCCTAGAACTGGGGTTCCCGGCATGGAGAACTAACCTGCCCTTTATTGCAATGGATGTATTTCAGCCCTCTGTCTTGGAAACTCTGGATGAGAATGCTAAAATGGATACAGCTCAGGGGTACTCAGCATTTTTACAAAGGCAGAGAGGTATTTGTCTGTCAGATGCCAGGCTGGCAATCTAAAAATGTGATTTAACTAGAAATAAGAATGGTGTATTTAAAGGGAGAGTTAAACAAAATTAGCAAGAAAATTCCACCTGCTGATTGCATCATTAGGTTTTTTTTTTTTTAATCTATAAAGGTGTGCAAGTTATAGAAGGACCAGCAAACTGTAGTTTGAGTTCTGTAGAATTATCTTAGCAAATGAGTTGTGAGAAATAATGCACTAAATTCCAGCTACTGGAGTGAAGTCATGCAAGTCACCACTGTAAGGAGTGAAAAACTGAGGGGGCGGGGGGACCCCCCCCCTTATAATCCCTCTCATCGTAGCTTTTGTTTTGGTTCCAAAGAAGTTATTTTTTTCATTGATCATGTAGTTACAGACCTCACAGTTGATTTAATTTTTAGAAATATGCTCCCATATAATTCAGAATGGCTGGCAAATCACTTGTTCTGTTAAATACAGAATTACCATAAATGGACTACTCATTTTTAAGAAATGAAATAAGATAAAATACAGAACTTATACTTAGTACATGGGAAAATCACACTTATTTTGATACAGAGGTCAGTTTAGGAGTTGGTGGTTCCTTAGAGGGGATATTCAGGGCTTACAGAAGTAGAAAGAGGAGGGAATTAGTCTAAATGTGGATTACACCTGAAGCATCCTGGAATTTCTTCATTAAAAGTAAACCACTAGGGCTTCCCTGGTGGCGCAGTGGTTGAGAGTCCGCCTGCCGATGCAGGGGACACGGGTTTGTGCCCCAGCCCGGGAAGATCCCACATGCCGCAGAGCAGCTGGGCCCGTGAGCCGTGGCCGCTGAGCCTGCGCACCGCAACGGAAGAGGCCACAGCAGTGAGAAGCCTGTGCTCCGTGAAAAAAAAAAAAGGAAACCACTAATTTGGGTAGTTTGCTTATTGCATGGCTCTGATTCACAAAAGGTGAATGAATAGGCGAAATTTTATTTAAGACTTTCCTGCTTTTTATAGACGTGTGGAGTTTCCCTGTATAATGTACATATTTGCAACATGAAATTATAGAGTATAGATTTTTTAAGCAGTTACTATAACATTTCAGAGTTAAAAAGCATATATTCTGGTAATGGGAAGTTTATAATTTTTGTAAATGCTCCATGATTACGGTAGTCTCTGAATTTATGACTCAGAATCCAGGGAATGAAGGCACGTAGCTGTGACTCCACGCGCTGTGATTTCTCTCACATGCTGGTGGATAAACCCCCAACTCCTCCTCATTCATCTAAAAACTCATATGACGCCTGGAGTGACCCACTGGAGGCCCCATCAAACCAGAGCTGTGGCGTTTGGAGTCAAAGGTGATAGAACAAATTAGTAATTAAAGGTCTGGTTGAACAAAATACACGCTCAGGTGCCCACGGACTTCAGGTAGCCCCGCCGGGAACAGCCTTTTACTGTGACAGATGAAACGGTCTAACATAGAACTTTAAATAGAAATAAGGCTATAATCAATTAAATTCTACCTATTTTTCTCTCTTATGAGAGAAATAAGTAGGTATGTAAGGCCAAGCTTTTAGGTGATGTGAGCAGATGTCCCTCGTTGATCCTAGAAGTGGCCGAGTGTCGGGAATGTTTCCTTCTTAGATGCCTTGGCTTGGGAAGGCACGAAACTTCCCGAGATGTTGTTATAAACAGGAATTAAAATCCAATTAAGGATGATTCAGTATAAGTATTTTAGCCTTTTTCACAAATCAGCTTTGTCTTCACCTTCTTGCTTATTACCAGGTATTTATGAAAGGAATCAACACTGAGCTTGTCTGCCCCTCACAGCAAAAACAGCCTCTGTTCTTTGTCCCACGAGAGGCCCAACTGGAAAGCATTTGTCAGTTCAAAGTGGCATGTGAGTCTCAAAACAAGCCCTTGGACTAACACAGACCGATACCTTCTGTATCTGCCGCGTGGATATTGCAAGGTATGTACCGGACACTCAGTGGGTGCAGAATGAATGAACATAGGACCGGCTGGAACACGTGTTAAATCTGTGTCATCAGCACTCATCCCGTATACAAATGCGACGCTGTTTTCGACGTGCTGCTAGTAATAAATACCAGACCGGAAAAATGCTGCATCGGGCCATATGCTTTAAGCAGGATTTCAACCTTCTGCTTCGTTCTTGTTTTCAAGACCAAGATGCAGTTTCTCAACAAGCCCCAAATCATGTGAGCCCTCACGTTTCTCACAATTCTTTCTTTCCTGTTTGTGTGTTTAAATGAAGGGACATGCTCATTACCACGTTCTTTAAGGACAAGGAACCTTTTTCTTTTTGTCTGCTTTTAAGTGTCGCCCAGAGAGGAAGTGCAGCTTGTCAGACAGCGAGGAGGTGGCCTGGCCTTCCAGCCACCATTCACTCGTTCGGTGCACTTACTGGGTGTCTACAGAAGACGCTAATGGTCCATAGTGGAAACCTTGGGAACACTGAGAACTCCCCTTTCCTGGGAGGAGCTGGGAACCACATTAATTTGCTTTTTACAATTCATTACTGCATTTTGGTGGCCTTGGGAGAAAATCTGAGAAGTTCACTGGGTACAGGGGAAATCAGAGGCCTTTCTTGTTTTCTTGATGATTTAATGCTTGAATTACCCTCTTTCTAGACTATTGGTTTGTATAATCTAAAAAAAAGCTAGATGGACATGTATTTAATTTATGACATGGAAAACAGTACTTTAGTGAAAAGCAAGGTTGTGAAAGATACACTGTGAAACAATGCAAGAAATGTCAACAAATTGAGCAAACATGGTAGAGCACGTGACAGGCTTCCACTTGAACCTTCTATGTGAGGCCAGTGAGAAGTATGCAAGGTGGATTATATTTAGAGTGGGGATTGATTTTCATACTAACTTAAGGGAAAATATAGATTAAAAACCCTCCTTCCTTATGGCATATCATTTCATCTGCTAGATTGAAAACTTTTAAGGTATAAATTATATCAATAGTTCTCCCATTTATCCATAATTTACCGTAGTACCTAACATACCATAGGCTTTAAAATAATTTACAAAGAAAGAAGTGAAGGAAGTAAGAAAACCGTGACAAAAGCAGCATTAAATAAAGCGCAATGGCCCAAGGACTTCTGCCTCTGGGAAGATCAAGAAGACTTCTCCCTCTTTCTCTCGAGAAGTAAAAGCCCTGAATGTTATAAATAAGACAAACATAAGAAGACTCTGGAAGGTGGAGAAAAGAAGGCAGACCAGCCAGGGACAGTGGGACTCCAGATCTGACACGGTAGCCAGTCCTTTGAGCTTTTGTTTTTTGGCCTCCTATGTCTTTAGTGTTACACAAGCTGGCAGCCCAGAAATGCCAACGGGCACAAACGAAAAGAGGGCCAACGGAAGCCTGTTCTCTCTACTGGAAAGGGGGAGCTGGGGAGACAAAAGCCTTTCAGACGACAACTGCTCCACCACGGGACAACGCGCACCCCACCCGCCAGCCAAGGCAGAGCTGGGAGCCCTGACCTCCAGCCAGGCCAGGCTGCATAAGACCTAGCCCTCACCAAGGGGCATCCGAGGACCCCTAGTAGAGGCCGGAGCTGCGGTCTCCACTGCACGGCAAAGAGACCCCACGGAGCTGCAGGTGGGACCGCACGTGGAGCCCGGGTGCCCTGCTCCCCTGCCCCCAGGGACGAGGAAGCCCCCCACCCCCTGCGGAGGCCAAGCCCCAGGAAGCCAGCTGACACAGAAGACCCGGAGGCTCAGAACCAGAAGAACTGCTGTGCAGCGGAACCCCGTACCTGCTCCTGAAATATTTTGGCCAGGGGGGCACAGTCCGTCAGCTTGATGAACCTCACCACGTCTGTCACCGACCACTCCAAGGGGTTGCTCTCCAGGACCAGCCTCTCCTCCTCCTCTTGCTTCACCGCCTGCAGAGGGAAGGGAAGCAGGAGACTGTTTTCTCACCTCCCGGGTGGCGGGACCCTCTCTGAACCCTGAGGGCTGGAGCCGGGCTTTCTGGACCACTCGCGGCCTCCTCACGAGGCACCTGGACAGGTGCAGAGGCGGCCGGTATCCAGGGATGCTCTTAGCAACTCGTCTGGGTTATGACTTTGCTCCAAAGACTTGTGTATCTTTAGAGGTTAAAAAAAAAGGCACAGTGACGGCCGCTGTTGACCCCCAAGTTCAGGAGCTCTGGGGCTGAGTGCGGGATCTCTGGTCGAGGAGGAGACAGGGCAGGAGCTGGTGTAGGCGCGCGAGGCCGCTATGCCCCCATTTACATGTGTGAAGCTGGTGCCAGCGACCTTCCAGCTGATCGTGTAACACGTGGGCTCAGGGGAGACCAGATACCCCGACTACACACTTTATAGCATCACAAGGTCTCCTGAGGAGGGAAAGCCTAGTGTTTAATGAGACCCTGAGGACTTATTCTGTCTGTTCTCCTGATCCCTGTGGTTTTAAAACCTTCCGGAAAAAGAGGTGCTATTACTTCTCCCAGAGCCCCATCCTGAGGTTCACCGTCCTGCTCCGTGGGGTGTGGAATCACCAAGCTTTCTGCCCCTGATTTAGCAACACAGCCAGAGCAGCTGCTGGTGTTTAACTTAAACAGGGGTCCCCCAAGTGAGGTCCCGTGCTGCCCCACTGGGGGCACCAGACGGGCCAGCTGAAGTGGCCTGAGCTTTACCTCCGCTGCTTCCTGGCTGGAGGCCGGGCCCCTGGGGGCCCCCTCGGCGCTGGGGGTGGCCCGGGCCCTCCGGCCCCTCCGCGTCCTCTCCACGGGCGCCCGGCGCTCGGGCTCCGAGCCGCTTCTCAGGGTCACGGCCCTCCGGGGCCGGGTGGAGGGCACCTCGGCCGAGGATGTGTCCGTCTGGTCATCACGGAGCTCGGAGCCGGTCTCCTCACTCCCGGTGTCATCGTCCAGGGCATCCGCATCCTCCTCTTCACTTTCCTAGGAGGACGGAAGATGCACTGAGGCAGTGGGGAAGGGGGCCTCCGGGAAGGTGGGGGAGGGGGCCCGCAACTCCACCCCAGGTGCCGGTGCCACCCTCCCACTGAGATTTGTCCAAGGAGGCCTCGGAAGATGGATCCCATGGTCCCACCCCGGGTCCCACCTGCAGCCCCTTCCCAGCCGAGACGCTGCAATGTTAAGTCTGCGTTCGACAAATAAGGAGGGGGTTCTGGCAGCTCACGATTCTCACCATTTAGCATCAGACTTCAACCTGGCCTCGATTGTGAAGCCAGGGCGGCGCTTCCCGATCGAATGTGGGAAGCTTCCGAGCAGAACATACCTCTCCGGAGCCTGCGGCAAAGCCCACGGTAGAGGACCTCCGTTTCTTTTGCACAAAAATGGATTTTCGTCGTTTCCTGCGTCTGGCCGGTTTAGGGTGTCCGCTTTCAGCACTGCTTTCTCCAATCGGGGGCTTAATGATCTTCTTCCTCTTCCCATAATAATAAGCTACAGGGAGAGAGATGATGAGATTACAAACTTCATTAAGAGGTTATACCCATGGGCATGCATGGATGGGGAGGATAGAGACAGGAGTAAGGCAGAGGGAGGAGAGAAGGAAAACTAAAAGGAGAGGGAGGGGGAAAGTGAGAGAGAGATCATTCCTTCATTTGAGACCATCAAAACTTCACATCCCGGGGCTTCCCTGGTGGCGCAGTGGTTGAGAGTCTGCCTGCCGATGCGGGGGACGCGGGTTCGTGCCCCGGTCCGGGAGGATCCCACGTGCCGCGGAGCGGCTGTGCCTGTGAGCCACGGCCGCTGGGCCTGCGCGTCCGGAGCCTGTGCTCCGCGACAGGAGAGGCCACAACAGTGAGAGGCCCGCATAGCGCCAAAAAAACCCCAAAAAACTTCACATCCCATTTACACCTCAGGAAACAGTTCTGAGAAAACAGCTCCACAGGGGGGAAACCTGTCCCCAGTGCCCTCATGTTTACAAGCTGTTACAGACAGAACAGTGTCACCTGCCGCCTTCACAACCCCTCACAAATTCAAATGTAGAAGCCCTAACCCCCAATGTGACTGCATCTGGAGGTGGGCCTTTAGGGAGGTGATTACAGTTAATGAGGTCATAAGGGTGAGGCCCTGACCCAACAGGACCGATATCCTGACAAGACGAGGAAGAGACACCAGGGATGCACAGAGGGAGGACCCTGTGGGGACACAGTGAGGAGGCGGCCGACTGCAAGGCAAGGAGAGAGGCCCCAGGAGAAACCAGCCCTGCTGACACCTCGATCTGGACTTGCAGCCTCCAAAACTGGGAGGAATGAATGTCTGTTGTTTAAGCCCCACAGTCTGTGGGACTTTGCTGTGGCGGCCAGAGCAGACTGAGACAGAAGGTGAGCCAAACAAGCTTAGAGTTGTTTCAGGAGTTTCTCTCTGCTCCCCTTCCTTGCCCCAAACACTGCACACAGTGGTGGCAACCACTGCCACTGGAGATGCTCTGACAGCTGCCCCCGAGTCTGAAGCTTGAAGAATGAACAAACACAGTGAACACCTACTGGAGGGCCCTGGTCACGAAGGATTTCCCCATCCCTCGACCTGACCAAGACCAACCGGCAAACACACAGCCCAAATTAATGGGGCACCTTCTGTCTTTTCAAACAGTGTTCCTTCCCTACTACGTAACTATACACTTTATTCTTTTCTCTCAGTGGAGACTTTCATTACTTCTGAATTCAATAACAGAGTTATACGTCTGTATTACCTCCTAGAGCAATAGTTAGAAAATTATTTACCAACTTTCAATAATGATTGATATATTTTATCATTTGAATGTATAATCAACTAACTAAAACCTAATATGGGTCCAGTTTTCAATTATGATCAACACTGAGATGCTTCCTCATTAGCCAAAGCCTCAACTGTTCCATATGGAACTCCCATTATTCCAGAAAAGAACCAGATGCACCAAAGGAAACTTTATCCGTGGCTGGAGGCATACAAAGGAAAATACCAAATGCACGGCTCCTGGATGACGGCGGCTGTTTCCCACCCTGCGGTGAAGCACGTGTCCACACATCCCCACACCACAGTACCTGAGAGGAAAGTCACTCAGCCTCCACACCTCAAATTCCTTATATGCAAAATGACCGACTAGTGTAGGTTTCTTTCAGGACTAAAGCTGTCTACTTCCAGTACCTTCCACTTGAATTTGGTCTGTAAAGACGGCACTTATAAAACTGTCAAGAAACGCCATGGGGTTCTTGGGTGTGAACAAACACTTATCCATTAGTGTCTGACACCTAGAGAGAACCACAAAGCAGCTCATCCTGGAGTGTGGTCGCAGCAGAGCTGGAGACATCCCCATCCCTTCCTTATTCTAGGAGAGAAACAAGTATCTACTAAGTAAACCTTAAAGAATTCTCTCGTAGCAATTCCTAGGAAAAACTATGCAAAAGGTGTTGAAACAAAAACAAACAAATAAACAAACAAACAAAAAAACAGCCCACCAACTACATGGTCTGCGGGTAGGCCCACAGACCAACGTTCCTTTCAGATTTGCACTTACTGTATTTGGTTTTGGTGTGAATGGAGCAGTTCTCCGGGCAGTTTTCAGAAACCAGCACAGGACTGAACAAATTTGGACAGCATTCGAGCTTGGCACAAACACGGCGGCAGAAATCCGCTACTTGGTCAGATGTTCGGACGATCTTGGCCACGGCCCTGTATGTTTTGCCTCTATACCTAGAAACAAAGAAGAAAAAGTGATGGAGAGACCACACACTTACTCAGATCTATTTTGTACAGTAGATTCCAAAGCGGCCCATTCACTTTCTAAAAACAAAGCAGGTTGTGTGTGGTTTCTCTGTCATTTGTTTTCGTTGTTCCTTATGAGTTCACAAAAATATTTTTAAGAAATGCCCAGCGCCATGGGCAATGTATGTGGTGACCAGGCTAAAACAGGATTCCAAAATAAAGATTCCCAGTTGGCATATTCTCACCGGGGTCTACGTAATTGAACACCCCTCCAGGATGCTTCTGGAATCTAGATAGTGTCACTCGTTGCTCATGACCTTTGAGAAATAAAACCTTTCTCCTCCCCAAGAAAAACCACATGAAGTCACCAACGAGAAACTAGAGACCAGATCTTCTGGAAATCAGGTTGGATGGACTCCTGTTTTAAAAATAAGTACTACAGCCCTCATCCAAATGCCTATTTAATAATGATGTAAACCATGCTGGCTGAAAAGGTGAGCTCTTCGAAATAGTTTGAGTCACCTTTCAATACAGTTTTTAAAACTATCGTTGGTATAAAATAATGATAAACTTCTCAGTTGGCAACAGATCATATGTCTTTATTTACTTCGCATCTCATTAAACTGAAGAGTCCGCTGAAAGGAGAATACATCAAGATAGCTGGGCCTATTAAACTATGTCCTTGATGTGCAGCCTAATTTTCCAGTTGAAATCCTGAACGATAATTTATTTTCCAGGAAAACTGCACGTAGTGGGAGCTCTGGCTGAGAGCGCTTGTGTTAATTTTTGGAAAACGACGCAAAATCGAGAGAGAAAGAACCACCAGGGAAGGCTGACCTTGTCCGTTGCCCCACCAGCCGTGTCAACCTGCTCCTTTACACAGTTGTACGCAGATCTTCCTTGACTTCCGATGGGGGTTACATCCCAATAAACCCACCTTATGTTGAAAATATCGTAAGTCGGAAATGCATGTAATGCACCCAACCTACCGAACGTCAGAGCTTCGCCTGGCCTACCTTATTAACCTATGGCTGGGCGCCATCATCCAACACAAAGCTTATATCATAATAAAGTGCTGACTATCTCGTGTAATTTACTGAATAGAGGAAGTGAAAAACAGAATGGCTGTCTGGGTCCAGAAGGGTTGTTAAGAGTACCTGCTGTCCACCCTCCTGACTGCAGGGCTGACTGGGAGCACACTTTGAAACAGTACAGGAAGGCAGCACGATGGAGGGACCAGGAAGGATTGCCTCCCTGCTGTGAACGTGGGGACCCACTCAGAGTCTCAGAGTGCAAAGACTATTTTAAGAGGAAGATGTTTACGATTCAACAGATGCAGAAAGCAGCTTTCTTGGAGTTTCCATTATCTGACTAAAGGCAGAAATTTCTGAGCAATGAGGATCGCCATAAATCCCCTCTTTGGGGGTCGCTTCTCATCCTAGGGATAAACCTACCATAAATCCCCTCTTGGAGGAGTTTCATGGCCTTGAAGAAGACAGAAAGGCCACTCCTGCCTGCATAAACAAACTATTCCAAACTTTCTTATCTCCCAGTTTTTCTCCTAAAAACCCACTTGTCTTTCCCAAAGAAACCTATTTGTTCTTCCCCAGAAGCCTTTTCTCCCCACTCCCTTCCCCGCAACTAAGTTAGGGATGACTTAGGTATAAGCTCCAAACCCTAACTGTCCCTTTGAGTTATACATCATAGAGCACTTCTGTGTGTACATCTATTGCACCAGGAAAGAAATGGTCTTTTTTTTTTTTTTTTTTCTGTCTTTTGTCAATTTAGTTTGCAGGCTCCCAGGTACTGAACCTGAGAGGGTAGATGAAGGGGTTTTCCCCCTGACATCAATAAGGAAGTGTGGGTAGCCTTCCAATAATTTCCTATCAGCCAAAGTAGGGATTTATGTCCGCATGTGAGTGCACGTGGCAGGGTGGAGACAGACAGATGAAGATGGACAAACAAGAGTTCTGGGGAAAACGGTCTCTTCTCTTTCAGTTAAAGAGTTGAGAAAAATCAAAATGGATGTTGAGTCAAAAAGAAATACAAAGTGAAAACACCAACACTGATCCAAGCAGAATGACTTCAATTTGGCCTAAGTTCTATCATTCATCTTTCAAAATGACCCATAGCAGGACCTTTTTAAAAAATCTGGTGATGCAAGATTTACTTGTGACAGGACTATGATGACAGTGGAGAATAAGGCTCCTGTCTGTCAAGGTGAATTCACATCCTCAAATATTTAAGGAAGAATTAAAAGGGGAAAAAAAGATGGTAACTGCAGAAATAAGGATGCGCGGCACACAGTGAGAAAAATCGCTCTTCTCATTAGCAATAAATAGTAAGAGATGGCCCCGACTTCCTTCAAAACAAAGCTTTTACTTCACTGGTCACAGATTCTTAATCTACAACTAGGGTCAGTGCAACACTAGTTTTCAGTCTTAAGGTACTCACCCTCAGAAATTTCTCGCTTCCTTCTTGATTCCTGTATTTCAAGTCATGGGAACTCTGTGTGATAACTGGGGTGGGCGTTTATTTTATGAAAGACAACCTCTAATTCAGAACCTCCTAAACTGGTCTGTGTGTGACCCAGAAATGCCACGCCCATAACCTGATGAATTTATTACACGCTGAAATTCAGTCTTCTCTTCAGAAACGGGTTCACCCTCTTGCTTAACGTAATGTTTACAGCATACATTTTCACGAGAGCAAATTTCACAAATCTGAGCAAAGTAAAAATTAACATATGAACCAACAAAATCTTTCTTCAGTGAAAAGTCTCTCAGTTTGGGAATCCTTTTTCACATAAATCTCCTTGATAGTCAAATATTACATCTTACTGTTCATAAGGCATGGGCATGAATAAATGCCCCCCAAAAGGTAAAATAAATGAAAACACACACAAAATTGTCATTGCTTATGAAAAAAGAAACCAAAATATCATTTCCATAGAGCTGAACGTGACTCACCTAAAAGTAAAGATTTGACTTTATCTCGTTGCTTCTGCCTAAGTGATAATGAAATCTAGTTCACTCAAAATTACATCAGGATATTTCCACTTTAAATATTCTGCATTTACCTCTACTTGGCTTTTATAAAGGCTGTCACAAAAGCCATTCA
Source organism: Neophocaena asiaeorientalis asiaeorientalis (assembly GCF_003031525.2). Classification (NCBI taxonomy): domain Eukaryota; kingdom Metazoa; phylum Chordata; class Mammalia; order Artiodactyla; family Phocoenidae; genus Neophocaena; species Neophocaena asiaeorientalis. Next base: position 1,171,437 of record NW_020175788.1, read on the forward strand.
AACAAGAGTCAACAATTTTTCCCCCTCAGGAAGATTCTATGACATGTTGGGAAACACATGTAAATGTCTCTAAAAGCATAGGACTGGATTTTTTTTTAATCCCCCTAAGGTATAGCCAGGTATAGCCTAAATTCCTCCTCCCCAAATTCTAAATAATGTAGGTCAATTTAGTAACTTCAATCCATCGGAAAGAAACAATGTTCTCTTCCAGAGCTGCTGAAGTGAACTACACTAGCATCCCCTTTTCCTTTAGCACAAGCTATTCCTGGTTCTGCCTTGCAGTCCATGTTGAAGACTCATCATATGATAGGCTTCTTACACACTGTTCAAACATTTCGATAATTTGTTCTAGCATAAAAGGTATGGTTGTTGGCTAAACAGGCAAAATCATTGGGGCCAACTGTAGATGACAGTGTTCGTTTTTCGTCTATTTACAGATCAACCCTTGTCAATGTCACCCCTATCCTCTCAACTAAATGGGTCTTTTCAGAAGAGGAAAAAACCAATCAGAACTCCCAGATGCTAAGTGACAGCGTTCCCAAAGCTCTACAGAGAAGAATCTCATGGCCTTTCTTACTGAGAACACTCTCTGTGGTTTTATAATTCAAGGACCACAACCAAGACAACTGAATGCCTTAAATGCATGTCTCCGCCCTCACTGAGTTAATTTATTCACGAAAGAAAGCATCTTAGCCTTTCAGCAAAATGGGAAGAAGTCAACTCTCTCTCCTCCCTTTTGCACCAATGAAAACATCAAAGTTATCAAGATCTAAAACGTTGTCATTTTACATCAGAAGGAAAGAGGTGACTCAACATGTAGTATTATAAGGGATATTCCCGCTGACTGTAAATCTGTCATTGTTAGCAGCTGCTTTAAGATGCTACTGTGATCCAGACACTTGAAATCCAGTTCAGACACACATTTTCTCATTATAAGTTGCTGTGTAAGATTCTGCTAAGGAACGCGCTGTCATGTTTGATATGATAGGTAATACGTTGCCTTTACGATACAGCAGGGCTGGGTCGTGCTGTGTCTGTTTTGATTGTATCAGGCTGGTTTCATAAAAGCTCTGATCAACTTGGCAATGGGAAAATGAGTGACAACAGTGCAAAATGAACTCTCCCTGTCACTCTGGGAATCCGGAGTGAGTTTCTGGCTAGCTTAGGGAGCAGGGGAGATTTTAATGGAATTTAAGGTCGTTGTACTTTTACTATTTCCATATCCTTGGGTGTATTTTGGATGTACTGAATTTTACAGAAACATTTTAAAACAAGACGTAAGAAGGGTTTCTCTCTATAAATACTTGCCCGGGTTTCCTGCCACCACTACCAGTATGAATCGACGTTATAACAAAGTATTCTACTGTGTCTGATGACCTCCAGCTTATATAAAGTAGAAAAATACAGAATGTTAGATTGGAAAAATAACATGTTTTATTTTTTTCTGGGCTACAGGTGAAGCTCAATTAAATATTTCTTGGGAAAGAAGGGAAGGGTGAGGTATGGTGTCACCCTTCATTGACACGACACCTTCCAACAAACCAAAACTCTCCTTATTTACATGTATTCCCTTTAACTTTTGTGGTTTAGTGGAGTATCATTAGACCATACATGACTTTTGCTGAATCTAAAATTATAGAGATGCTCAGAAAAGACACAGGAAAGGCTGAGTGGATAACTCACCATGAATGCGAGTAACTGTGAATTTGTCCACGTCTGTACTCAGTTCTGGTGTGAGTTAACCATGGAGGAAAATACCACTGGTCATATAAGTTATTTAATATTCCTTAATTTTCACTACAAATAGGACAGGCACTTTCCCTAAAGGAGGGCTTAGGTATGCTCTAGCCATTGAAAAGTAGTTCACTGTTTAAACAGCATCATTTTCCAAATGTTACAGCTAAGTGATACCTTTTGACACCATTATACAGGAAGTGGACCGATGAAGATCTATTCCATTTGAAAAGAATTAAGTGGATATTAAAAGCCCTCTCAAACCACCCAAACTATTATTAAACGTAAAGTTATCTTGAGACATGGGTCTTTTTCTATCTGTCTCCTAAACAACTGAGTTCTCACAAAGCAAGCCAGGGGGTGTTCCCAATTTCAGAGACCAAGAAACTTAAAGCAAAGCAAACATTACCTTTCCAATTAGCCTGTTTCCAAATAAAATAAGTGACCAACTACATGTCCAGCCACAGCCTATTAACCAAAACCAAAGAGAGGTATTGGTTCTTCCTATTTTTTTAAAACTGTCAAGTCGCAGAGTAAGGAACATTGTATCTGGTATAAACTCTATAGAATGTACCTGGCATAAACTCTATAGTATCAGATATTAAGATCTGTTAACGAAAAACATATAATAATGATAAGAGAAATCCTCTCTTTATATAAACGTTTCCCTTTGGATCAAACAACCCATCAGTACATTTTTATTCTGAATATTTAACACAATAAACTCTGTGTGTGGTGCACAGAACTGCAGAACAACAAGCCTTCTGTTGGTTTCCACTTCTCTGGGCCATGTGAAAAAGAGGAAGGACAAGTTTCAAACTGGCAGGCGAAGAATGCTGAGAACCCTGGTTTTCCAGAATCGAAAACACTTACTTGGCCTTCAGTGTCTCCTCCTGAAAATTCCAGCGTGGGTCTTCCACCAGCTGTAACTCCCGTAATACCCTTCCAGGTTTGTAAGCTGCATTGATGATCATGCTAAGAACCTGTTGGGAAAAAGGAATCGCCGTGAACGTCCACTGCATCCATTTCTGCTCAAACGAGAATGCTTTAGAAACCGCGCCGCTGATACTTCAGAGCTGTCTGCCCGGCACCTCCCGTCAGCAATGGGCTGCGACGGAGTCAGAGAGGATGTTTTGCAGCTTGGCACTGACGCGCTCGCCATCAAGGGGATAGAAAGGGTGTGAAATCCGACGCCTCTGCCTGGGAGAGTGTGAACCGCTGGCCAGAGGGGATGGCTGGTTCTCACTAATGTTCCTGGTTGCAGAAAAACTGAACCATTTTCTCCAAAGAGCCATGGATCATCCTTCAACTGGATTCCTCTTCAGTAGTATCGGTTACTAAGAATTCCATTTTATCCTTAAAAATATATTTCAAAAGGAATCACTAAGATGGACATGGGAGGTTTGTTCCAACGCTTCTGGATAAGCTTCAGATACTTGTACGGAGGGCTAAGAAATTACTTGAAACTCACCTGACGCTGACCCAATTTATGGACATTTAACATCAGGACATTTCTCAGAGACGTGTTTCGAAAGGAAGCCTGAGTGTCTAAACACCATCTGACAGCTTCCTCAAGCCACCCCTTCACTCCCAAGTCCCAAGTGCGAGAAAATGAACACGTGGTCAGAACCACTTCAACAGTCCTGGAGGGACCAGACATCTCCCTTCTAAAGCCTCAACTTCACGCTCTGAGGCACTCGTTTCCCATAAGCAAATCCTCATTAGCAATGAACATTTATGAGTTCTGGCATGCTCGTGAGCTGTTGTTATTTGGATAGAGAGCTCAAAAAAATGTGAAGATGCAATGCGGCACATAAAGGAACACTGAGACCTCGGGGGCTTCATTCCATGAAACGCCCGTTCGCTGAGGACCTGCCCTGTGCCAAGCCCTGGAGCATACAGACAGCACACAGTACCCGCCGTTCCTGAAGCCCCTCCCCGTCCAGAAGAGGAATGAGCCAGGCACTGAGTTCACGTGCCGTGTTTCGGAGCAAAACCCCACTGAGAGAGTGAGAAAAATTCCTTATTGAGTTGGGAGGACACTGGCTACATCGCTGAAGCGCCTACTATTTTGTGAAGGAGACCAGCACAGTGTCAACGGGAAGAAAGATGAAAAGTATGCTGCAGAAAATTTCAAGTCCCAGTTTTCATGTACCTGGTGTGTTCTGGAATGTAACTGGTGTGGTCTGCACCCTGATTTAATTGAGAGAAACAAAGCCTTCTCATAACTGAGGATTCGATCTTGAAATATCCTATACTCTGCAGTCAGCATGGCAACTGTCTTTTTCTTGCCTGGGTGGCATTATGCTATGTTCCCAGGTCCCCGTAAAGCCCCATCAAGAGAACATGTTTCAGCCAAGACGCTAAAAGGCCAGGACACAGCAATACAAGCAGTTAGTTCTACTGTGTTTGTCTTCTCTATTAGAATAATCATCTGACTTTATTATTTACTGTCAGTACAATTTGCAGAAACCGAGTGTAAAAATAAATCCATTTGAAACTGGCTGAAATCGTGCACCAAGTGTTTATCAACAGACAATAAAACTTCAACTGAATCTTTTCATTGTGTTTCGTTGAGAAAGCCCCAGAGCTACATCTTATTTGCTGCACAGAGAAATGCATTTTGTGACTGTGAAAAGAAAATGCCTTCCAGAGCTCGATTCAGAGTGAAACAGGCAGCAATTAAATCGTAAAAGGCATGTGATACTGAATAATTTTCCCCTGGCTTTTCCCAATGTCACATCATTTGTCTCTAAATTCAACAAGCTCTCTATAAAACTTTGGAATTGCGAGCTGAATCATTTATGTACCTGACATCTTAGTGTATGATAGTTACTCCATGAAAATAACTAAGTTGACAGCTGTTATGATGACCCAAGTTAGACTGAATTACTGTACCTTGCGAAACATCAGAATTCAAGTTATTACACTCTGGATCACAAAGGGTAGCTCAGACCCTGCCCCCAATTAACTAACAGGATGTTAGCTGTGAAGCTGATGAACAGTCTTCCCAATAAACTGACATCAAGACTGCTCTGAGTATCTCAAGGAGGAAATTAGCGCTAGAGCAATGCCTCACTGGATTTCCTAGGCTTCATGAAATGTTTATTGGGAACACCCTTCTACACAGAAGTCCCCACAGTATATTATAACAGAGGAGCAATAGCCTTTGTAAAGTTGGACAGACAGGGGATGGGATCCCAGGTCCATCCCTTAGAAGCTAATCAAGCTTAGGCAAGATGCTTGATTGACTTTCCTCATCTGTATAATGGGGGCGCTGCCATTTACCTGGTTCACAATGAAGGGGGTCAGAACTTGTCACCTCAAAATATGCCACTTTGGCATAGGATTAATTTTTCCCTGACACAACTGAGACACAGCAGACTCTGCAGGAACTCTCTGCCCTCCCCCTTTCTGCCTGAAACACTGTGAAAGTGTCCCGCTCCCCGCTCTTGGACCAGGAGGAGAACAACCCTTGTCACTGGAGAAACAAAGACGGCCCAGAGAGGACTCTGCACAAACAAATCTTACTAGGAAAAAAACCCCCTTATCTTCCGTTAGATTCCCACATATACTTAACAGTCCTCGGCGCCCAGACCCCTTTCCCTTTGTCTGCTCACCTCTCCACAATGTACTGTCTTTTATGAAAATGGTCTGTAAAAATCTCAAGCCTAATGGCTTCTTTGGTTTTTAATTTCTTGCAACCCTTTTCTCCTGTTAATCTGTCTTTTGTCAGTTTAGTTTACAGAACCTACCTACTGAACCTAAGAGGGTAGAGGAAAAGATTTTCTCCCCTGTAATAAGGATGTTGTGAGAAATAAAGGAGGTAACAGCTCGGCATATAAAAAATGTTTAAGGTAGCCCTCTTCTTGATATCCAAGCAGTCCTCATCCACCCACAAAACAAACTCTCCCTGAGCCTTCATCTCTCTATTCTCATTGGCCTGTATTTACGTTTCAGTCAAGCACCTTCGCAAAATAACTCTCCTTAGAAGCTCCTGACTCGCTTGCTACTGCCTCTTCTCCAGAACCCAACTTCTCAAAAAAAAAAAAAGCCTATACTTTTAAATTCTTCATCTCCAATTCTCAACCCACCCAAATCTGGCTTCTTCTCCAAGCGGTACACAAAACTGAAGGGCATCGATGACCTAATTCTCAAATCCAAATTGCGCTCCCATCTCTCTGAACCTCCGAGGGCTCCGACGGTGCATTCCACGGCCCCGTCCTGCTGCGCCTCTTGTTCTCCTACTTCTGCTCCATCAGGCGCAAAAGTTTGCTCAGAAAACGGTGAGTGAGTCAGTTACAGGAGAAGAGAGAAGGGTCCTCAGAGGGAGGAAGAGACAAATAGAACAGAGCGTAGGCGGTGTCGGCAGGGCAAGAAGCAAACAGCGCCAAGCGTCTGGTACCCGGGAGCCCCTGAGTGAATGCGTGTCTCCTTCTCTTGCCCCTGCCCTTTCAGGTGCAAGGTCAGCACTCAAAGGATTCCGTAAATCGATGGGATTTTCTTCTGTTCACTTTGTGAAATCACGGAATTCCGTTATTTCCTTTCACGTGCACTATCATGAAAACTTCTCCCCGAACACCGAAAGTAACTAAGATCGTTTCCAGCCTCAACTATATCATAGGATTAAAGTTATAACGATGTTGAAAGTGCAGGAAACCACTTAATAGGAAAATTAGTTCTCTGAGTGTTAAGATTAGAAAACACTTCAGAACGCAAATATAAGCTCCCACAGCTCAGGCTGGGCTAACTTAATGGAAAGAAGACAGGTTCCTGACCTCAAAGGTTTGTCATCTGTTGAATTCTAGTGGCCAGGGCGGGAGATGTCCCTTTAGGGCAAACATTTAGAGAAAGACTGGCCCACAGGGAAACAGGAAGGAGGATATTCTCTCTCTGGCGAAGTCAGAAGACGGATCTGGATGCAAAGGAGCCCCCTTCAACATGTTCACTGTTACAGCAGACCTTTCTGCTCTGCAGTCTGTCGAAGAGCCACAGTTACAATAATTAGCTTTTTATAGAAACTGGGACCATCAAAGGCCCTCATGGGCCTCAAAGATGATTTCTTTCAATTTCAAAATCAGGTGAAATGGAGATAATTTTATGAATGGGTTTTTTAAAATGATAAAAAATTTCTCTTGCCTAACCAGCCATTTCTCCATCAGTAGGGCTTCGCCAGGTGGATGGGATACATAAAGTGTGAGAGGACCAAAATGAGACAAGACTCTGATGTGAGCACCTGTGCTGTCGATACAATTAGAGGCCCGGCAAGTTGCAGAGCAGACAGACAAGCAGAGTTTTCTTTTTGTAACGAGATTTAAATGGAGAATATTAATTAAAACACGTCTCCAAACCCAAAGAAGGAGTTTGGGTTTCAAACGAACTGTAGCAGCTGTGCTTCTTTTCCCAGAGTGAAGTCACATTTATCCTACACCCCCCAGAGGTCCACAGTGTTATCAATGGAGTACGCAGCACTTCTTAAATGCTCACAAAAGTAAACGCCACCAAAAACCGAAAAGAAAGGAAGATGTTCTCGTAAGAGCAAAGAGGAAGCAGCAGGGTCTTTCCTTCTCTGCAGCGCAAACGTAACCTTCTAAGAAGCCAGAGGAAAGCACGAAACAAGCTTGGAAAAAAACACAAGACTTTTCCAAGTTATTTATACCCTTAAACGTAGGTGTTTTCATTCAGTCTCCCGAATAACTGACTGCTCTGGGCACGTCCCCAAAATTAATGCAACTGCTGCATCTAATATGCCCCCAAAATATTACCTAATAATCACTATGCTCATCTCTCCTTCGGTTATTAGTTACAAAAATTGTAATAAGAACAGTAATAATCTGACGTGCTTTCCCAGGTGGACTCTATTGCTTGGGCTGAAACTGCCCTCTACCTTTGTTTCGATTCTTAACGGAAGGCTCACCTCCCCTGGACAACCCACCATCCGGAGAGCAGGCCCTTCAGCCCCCCTCCCCAGGCTCAAAGGCAAGGTCGGGGAGCCCAGTGCTTCCCTGGTAGGCAGCCCCCTTCCCCCGGCACCAAAGTACTCCCTACTTTATCACTTCAATTTGATTAAAAGACCACTCTCCGAAGAAGCCTATATTTTCAGGAATTATCCACTTCCCCCTGGAAGATGAACAGGAGAATCCCATCATACCCTGTACCTTCCTTCAGCTTGGTCACCAGAAACGCAACACTCTTAGAACTCTCCTTCTGTCCAGAATCCCACTCCCATACGGCTCTGCGCTTCCCCCTTGTCTACCCCAATCTCAAGCTCCTCACGGCTTCCCAAACCCACCCACGATGCCCTGAGCTCACGATCCGTCAGCGGCAAAATGCCCTTATACTCTAGACTATTTTCCAGGGTATTCTTTTCCACCTGTGGTTTTCCCTTCTGCTATGGACTGAGTGTGTCCCGCCAAGTTGCTACGTTGAAGCGCTACCCTCCCCCATGTGATGGTACTGGGGGTGGGGCTTTGGATGGTTAAGTTTAGATGAGGTCCTGAGGATGGATCCTCCATGATGGGGTGCCCTTGTAAGCAGAGACCAGAGAGCCTGCCCTCCCTCTCAGATGCGGGGACACAGCAAGAAGGCAGCTGTGTGCAAACCTTAGGAAGGGAGCCTCACCAACCTGCCCTCCTGATGAGAAATCAGGGACTTCATTTTGTTTGTTGCTTTCTTCATAGTAGCTAGAACCATGCCTGGCGATAGGAGGTGCTCAATCAAGACTTTTTTGGAATTTGTTCAACGAATTTCAAGATGGGCACTGATATTGGATCAAATTATTCTGTACATCTAAAACTTAATGATTGATTCACTCCAAGAATTTATCTGGTACCATACGTTCTATGTCAATGGAGGCCCAGGAGGTAGCATTTGCCACTGATTTTCTTGTTACAGAATCCTACCCTACAGTACAATAAGGAATTTCAGCAAAAGTGTCTTATCATCTTTACAGGCAAATCATAAAACCTTCACAGCAAAAACAAACTTTGTGCTTTTTTTTGCCAACCTTCCTGGACACCGTCTAGCTAATTCCTGAATCACACATTACGTATGTGCTATAGTTTATACCACCCACAGGCTTGGTACATTGTTCTTAATGGGTTCATGTTCAGCATAAGCTTAAAACAACAGCAACAAGAACACCGGAGAATACTGTCCAGAGGCACGTCTGCATCTCTGATTTTGTTGACTGACTTAACTGGATGTCACTCAGGCAAGACTCTTCCTCTTTCCAGTATAACCTGAAATGCCTAAGTCCTCCCCCCTGAGGCTCTGCAGCGGGGACTGTCAGCTCACCTGGGGGGCACATCTCCTGCTCACCTTGACTCCCCAGCTTCCAGCACAGTGCCCACCAGCACATGCTGATGACTCAGGAATTGCTTAGGAACCGACGAAATGGATGAATGGGATGGATGGATGGATGATGTTTCATTCCCTGCTGGCTTCCCAGAGCTGGAGTGTATCTGATGTGACCATGCATCAGATACACTCTGATGTGTATAATAGCTGCTGAGTGTCAGATAACTGAATGGAAGACCCTGGGAAGGTGCGGATGGACAAAAAACAATACGCATACACCCAGCAGTCCCCACACCACTGACCTCTGCACTTTCTGAGGCTAAAGAGCTATTAAGACCACAGAAGCAGACTGAGGGAGAGAAAAATCTTACTCAATAAAGGTGAACGCGCCTGGGCTCCTTTGTGCCCTGGTGGCAACCCAATTAGTTACCCCAAACTCTGGCATCATCACACCAGTACTCAGGGCTCTTAGTCATTTCTGCAGTCACTGTTGGCAAAGTTAAACTAATCACAACCCACTCTCTTAAAAACCCAGGAAGGCTCAATGGGTCATGTCTAAGCCTTTGCATCCCTGGACCAGATTGTGATGAAGAGTACCAAAGTGACTCTTTTAGGTACACTAGATATAGATAGATAGATAACGATTAATAGATAGAAAGATGAAAGATGATGGAGAGATGAATGGATGAATATGATATACAGGGATAAATGATAGAAAGATAGATATAGACAGATGGTGGATGGATGGGTAGGTGGGTAGGTGGGTGGAGTGAGGGGAGGATAGTGTAGGGTGGATGCGCGCATATGTGTGTGTCTGTATTTTACGAATCAGGAACAACTTTCCCCCTTTGGTGGAGCAGAAGCTGTGTCTAGCCTCACTTATTTTATCTTATCCATCTAGCCCATCGTATTCAGACTGGTCCCTCAGTGTCGGGGTGAGTCAGAGGTCCCAAGCCTGGCGATCTCCACTAAGTGGGGCAGACAGTTGTGCTAGAGGGAAAGAAGCAACCAGGGAGGCTCATGGATCCAGAAAGTTTCCTGAGTGTCCAGGACTCATGTTGCTTTCTCCTAAGTTCCACATCAGAAAGAAAAGGCAATAAAAATCCAGTGCCATATTTTTGATTTTCCACAGAGAAGGCACAACCTGTCGATTTTCCCTCTATAAATGTTCATTTCTTAAACGGCTGAAACCCTGCTGCCCAAAGGCAGCAAGTGAAACACAGGTCACCCCTGCTGCTGAGGAGCAATTCCGTTAACACCTGTAGCTTCACGCATCGGAAGGTGATGTGGAAAATGGGAAAAAGGACTCCTATCGACTCCCCACCGAAAATGATACGTTTCTCTTTTTTTGCTAAAAACAGAGGTTACACACCGCAAATAATTTAAACCAAATAATGTTTAAGAAAAACCCTGGGCTCCCCCCAAATCTCTGTAAGGCACGTGGGATTTTATCCTGGCAGGCTGCCTTCAAACCCATGGCCTTCAGAGTTGCTATGAAAACACAGACTCCCATTCTTCCTGAGTGGGTGTTTTCAGAGCCATTTCTGCCAGTAGGACCCGGTCGGTGTTCTCCCATTGTGTGTCTGCATTAGAAGCTGAACTTTCCATCGCAGTACACATGGACAGGAGTGAATACATCAGATGCCCCCCACCACCTTTTCCTCCTGTGCTCACCAGCTCTCTCTCTCTCTCACACCGACACAGGCACACAACGCCTGCCTTACTGCACTGTAGACAAAGTCAATACCGCAGACCTGGCCACTCACGAGCTTGCATAGAAAGCATGAAGCAGAAGTTCTTTGAATGCCTCTGCGAATGGACGACAAGACTCCATCCCACGATGCTGATGGTCTCAGAGGTGTGGGACGCTTGGGATGCAAAACCTCCGAAGTTCACCGAGGGCCCCCAAGGACCTGCAGTTTATTTGACTTGGGGAGACCCTGGCGTTACTGGGGCAGGTGTGCATGGGAAAGTACTGGGGATAGAAAAGGACAGTCCTGGCTGGTGACGACCATCCTGATCTTGCGAGTTTCATTTATGACAAACACCATCACTTCCTGTCTGTCGTCACAGGGCCCACTCTCCCTGCGACTGCACCCGGGGGTCCCACAAAACGCCCCGGGGACCTGAGGGGCTGTGGATGGGCTCGACCCGTCCCCTCCCCTCCAGGCTACTCGCTGGGAGCCCCTTGTTCGAGGTGACTGGACCTGACTGGGCTCCTGATCTTAGAGGTTGCCTGCCCCCCCCCCACCGCCCTCCTTCTGGAATCGAGGTCCCTACGCCCTCAACCCTACTCAAGCTCAGGACGCTCACTGCCCAGAAAGTGAACAGGCGTTCATCCTCCCGTTTGCCAGAAACTTCCTCCCCTCTGGTCCACCACCCTCTCAGCACTCAGGACCCCTCAGGACCCCTCTCCAAAGGCCGGCTCCACATCCATGCCCACAGACCTTATGTATTTCTCCAAGAACCAGACAGAGGGAAAACAGCCATCACTCTACATCTTCCAAAGACAGAAAAACGTTTAACTACTAACACCCCTGATGGCCTGAAGAAGCGAACGTGCTGTGTCTTTGCTCTAATGCCCTCATTCTCTGTAAGTGAAATGCAATTGGAAACCATGCCCAGGTCCTGGGCTGAAGCAGGAGTATTAGCATCAACACTGGCTTGGTGGGACTTACATTTTTCTTGCACTCACAGAACTGAAGTGCTTTCTTTCTTTTTCTTTCTTTCCTGCCTCATGCATTTTCTGAACATCAGCAAAAAACTAGTTCCTGTCATCAGAACACTGCTCTGGCCTAGCTTTTTTTTTTTTTTTTGGGTTGCAGAGCACAGATTCCGGACGCGCAGGCTCAGCGGCCATGGCTCACGGGCCCAGCCGCTCGCGCATGTGGGATCCTCCCGGACCGGGACATGAACCCGTGTCCCCTGCATCGTCAGGCGGACTCTCAACCACTGCGCCACCAGGGAAGTCCCTCTGGCCTAGCTTTTAAACTTGATTGCTGGCACCTATCAGAGAATTGATCAGGGCTAACTACTGCTGAATTCTAAAAAAATTATGTAGTAAACTAGCCAAGCCCCAAAGAGAGACTGACCCTAAGGCCACCGTGTCTGTTAACAGGGTCCGCAGGTGGCCAAGGACCTCACTGGAACCACTGGGACGTGGGTGTGAAACGGTCTTGTGGGGACTTTACACGAGCGCATCCATTCGCCAGGTTTTTGTGAGCTTCCCTGTCCCATTCTGATCACTGGCAACACAACCAGGCACAAATTCAGGCGGGTGACGTGGCCATGGCAAGGGTGCCCTCAAGGGCTGAAAGCACTGGGGGAACTCAAGAGAGTCCACTAGGTCTAGGGGCTATATTTTATACAGTGACAGAGATCCCTACATGTAACCTGGGCTTGGTTTCTTCTTAGACCAAATCTACCACCTGCGGGATCTGTGGTCTGTGCCAACTTAAATGCACAGTAAGTGCTCACTTGTCCAGGGGCAGTGTTCCAGCAGCCTCCACGCTCCGAGGCATCGGCCCTGGCAGTAAGAAGGGCCTCTGGGCATCGAGCTTGCTGAGCTGACTCCTGGGAAGATCTCACTGGGCCCTCCTTAACCTTCCCTACCTGGAAGTAACCTCTGCTGCAGCTGAACCCCCTCGACGGTTCTATTCAAGGGCTCTACGGCGAGTAGGAGCTCAATAAATAAAGTTCAGTCGATGGATAGAAGTTGACTTAAATTTGTTAGCTGATTTCCCAGCCCGAGGGAGTAAAGGCAGAAAACCTAAAAGGAACTGGGAACATCAGAGGCTGACCCAGTGAGTAACATGGTGAGAAATGGCACCAAGAAGAGAGAATGGTCAGGCAGATGCAGAACTCAGTGTGCGTTCACTGGGTATCTGCGACGTGCAAGGCGCTGTACTATAACAGCATGATACAAAGGACAGATGTTAATAATGGGGGGGTCCTGAGTCATTGAGAAATTAATTATATTTGCCATCCTTGAAGCAAACTTCGGATTAACCGTTAATAATTTTGGATTGTTGGACATTTTGATTTCTGTACTTATCGGTTCCCAGAAAGAATACGAGTGATCCAGAGTTCACTGCACTAAGTGAGCAAATTCTCTTTCTCGGTGTGCGTGTTAGGGATATGTAAATAGAATTGCTGATACCTTCCCCTTTCATCCTACAGCAACAAAAGAGGTGTCAACAGATAAAGAGTTCTACCTTGGTAATTCAGTCTTATATCTGGGGCTGGAAGGTGAGTTTAAAAGAAGTGACTCGGGCTTCCCTGGTGGAGCAGTGGTTGAGAGTCCGCCTGCTGATGCAGGGGATGCAGGTTCGTGCCCCGGTACAGGAGGATCCCACATGCCGCGGAGCAGCTGGGCCCGTGAGCCAAGTGACCCTTATTTATGTGGGGTTTTCGTGTTCTTTACAAAGCACGACGTCTCTGGGCTCACCCTGCAGGGGAGGGTTCCTCGTCGCCTGCCTACCCTGTAAACAGTCAGATGGAAAGAATAAATATTATGGGCCAAGCTGGGGCCGTACACCATGTCTTGGCTGCTGGCTGGAGCTCACTCCCCAGCATCCCCGATGGCCTTTGAGAGGGGCTGCCCCACCCCCTCCTCGGCCACCATCTCCCTTTAACTTCTCATCAATGGGATCCATTCGCCACTCAGGTTGGGCGCCAGCCTTGCACTGTTTGATTTCAGAACGTAAAGCATGAAGGTGACAGATCTCAAGAAAAGCAAGTCTAAATAAGGACACAGGCAAAGCGCCCAGGACGGGGTCCTGGCCCGCAGGAGACTCTGGATTCAAATTTCTGCATTTTCCACGCCAGTCCCTATGGTCCTCATATTTAAGGCGCTGCAAGCATTCCTTCCTGTTTTCCTTCCCGTGATCCCACCAATGCTCCAGGCTTCCCAGATGCTTTTCCATCCCCTGGGGCAGGCTGCCCCCTTCTCCCACCCCACAGACCGTGCAGGAAGTCCCCGAGATCTCCAAGGCCCTGAGCCCACTCTGAGATACTGACTACCCTGAAGATGCTACTGGCTTGTCCGTCCCTCCCATGACTGAAAGCTCAGGACGGGCAGGAAGCACCTGCTATGCATCTTCTACGTCAAATTCGCCTGAGCAAATAACAACAGCAGTAGCCTGGTCCCTTTCTTACAGGGTTGCTTCTCAACTGTAACCCCAATATTTTCTCTAAAACAGATTTTTTCCGAAATATGAGAAAGTCTTTAACTGCGAATACTGTTGATAGCCTGAAAAGTAAACGCATTCTGGCTTTGCTGCAATGATCTCTTCCTCTTTGGGCGAAGTGAAATGTGAAATCTCACAGGGGCTCTCGCAAGGCGGGAACTGCACGGGCGCGGTGTCACCTGGAGGCTCCAGTCACCCACAGCTTCAGCCCCATATCCCTCAGGATGCCAGGGAAGCCGTTCCCAGGCAGACCCTCTCCTCCATCCTGCCTCCTGCTGAGGCCGAAGGCCAGCCAGATTTCTCATTTTCTCTTTTCAAAACATAACATACTCTTTTATACCAGTGAATCTTACACCTATACGTAAGGACCAATGCTATCCTCCAGCCACACGTGACCACCCTGAACTCCACCGGTGCAGCCTTATCTGTGTTGTGCACTCAAGGCGCCATCACTTTGCCTACTTCAGGTCAAGTGTCACATCCAGAGATCCGTCACATCCCACCCTGCGCCCAGACCACACGCTCTGATCTCCACCGAGCCTTCACCCGACTGTACGTCTCACTTAGAATTATGTCATCTCCCCAAGAGGACCGTGAAACCCAAATGGGCAGAGGGCAGGGGGTGTTTATTTCTTGACCTGGTACTTGATGCCGTGCCTGGCTCCCAGAAGTTGCCGAACACACATTTGTTCAATGGATAAATGGACGGATAAATGGATAACTGGATCCTTGTGCCCAAGGAACTAAAACACGCTCATCATGGTATAGTTTGATGTTTCGGGGGTGCTTTTTTGTCACAGAAAACAGGAATGTACCTACACAAAGGCTCAAAATAGGCCATCTTTTTAAACAAAAAAGCGATGATTCACAAAAGACTTTACTCAAATGTAGAGCAGGGAAGGCACATCCCTCCCACTAGACAGGGAGTGTTTCCGGGGCAGGAACGCCATTTCTATCTTCGTACCACCAGCCTCCAGCTCGCAGGATTGGGAGGAAAGAGGTGCATGTCATGGTACATGTTGCCTGAATGGACTCAAATTCCTATGACCCCCTTCTTCAGGGATTGTGCCCACGTGGCCACCACCCCGTGAAAACCAGTCCCCTGTGGCTGTGGATGTGCTTTACCTCTTTAAGGACCAGCACACATTTGCCTGGTCCCACCGACTGAGGCAGCTCCGCAATCCTCCCCTTGTTGAGGTAGGGGCCCGAGAAACACCTGTGGTTGATGAAAAGCTGAGGACAGCAGTACTTCCCGTTGACGGTACCTGCAGGGAAGAGAAACACAGCTGATGCTTTTGGACCGGAGAAACCTGCTTAACCTACTGCGCTGGCAAAACTACCCAGAGGTGCACTGTGTCTTCATATCAGAACGTTTTACATCCACAGTAATATCTTAGGAATCCTGATTATTTTTTCTACCATATAAATGAATCTTCTGTTTATTATGCAGGATTCAAAACACACACACACAAAACACAGAAAATAAGACAGTGACAACTAAGGTATCCTCCAACGTAGCTTAAAGAGAAAAACACCAGTTACACAGCTAAGTTCCCCTAACCTACCTCAGGAAATCCCTCACCCAACCCCCCAGAAAGAACCCACTACCCTGAAGCTGGCATTTACCATTCCCACGAGAGTCTAGAAACTTTACCACACAACATATATGTGTATCCGCAAGCAATTCAGGATACTTAGGTTATTTTTAAAATATTCCATACAGGTTTTCTGCAACATTTTGTCAGTTCAACATGAGGTTTCTGAGATCCACCCAAACGGGTAAATGCATATCCAGAAAATTCATTCACTTTTCTCTTTGTGTATTCCACTGGGTGAATATAACACAATTGAATTTTCTGTTCTCTTACTGATGGACATTTAGTTGTTTCTACTTTTTAAATATTACCCATGGTGCCTTCATGAACACAACTGTGAAAATCCACTCCTGCTTATGGACAAGAGATTCTTCCAGGTCTACAACAAGGGGTGGAGTCGCTCAGCCACTGGGTCTGTGTACCCTCTTTTACTAGAAGCGGCCAAGCTATTCACCACAGGGACCCAAATTACACTCGAATAAGCACTGCCCAGTTCCTGTTTGTTTTTTCAACTGAAGTATAGTTGATTTACAATGTTGTGTTAGTTTCGGGTATACAACACAGTGATTCAGTCATACATATACATGTATATATCTATATTCTTTCTCAGATTCTTTTCCCTTATATGTTATTACCGAGTACTGAGTAGAGTTCCCTGTGCTATACAGTAGGTGCTTGTTGGTTATCTATTTGTATATAACAGTATGTATCTGTTAATCTTTGCCCCACACCCAGGCCAACCCTAGGTATGGTCAAGCTTCCTCATTTTGCCAGTCCATGGATGTGAAATGCGCCTCCCAGGGGCTTACCTCTGCATCTTCCTCATTAGCCTTCCTACTTATAAAGCAAAAGGGCAAGGTGCTGATCTAATTGTGTCTCAAGCTGCCATGGGGAAAAAGCAGAACAACTAAATGGTGAGGTATCCCTGTCATCACTGGGATGCGTCCTGATGTCTACGGTGTGTGACTGCGGTCACACAGCCAGCTGAGACTCATCTTCTCCTGCCACTGTTCCAAGTCAAGCTGCACTAACAGTATGAAAACTTCCTTTCTGTATAAAAACTTGTTATTCATTTGGGATGGTGATTTGACAGTCTGGGAAGCTTTGTTTTCACAGGACTTCAACTGAGAACCAACGGGTAAGGAGGGAGACATGTTACTTTTCTGGGTATAAAACAGAAGGAGTAGGGGCTTCCCTGGTGGCGCAGTGGTTGAAAGTCCGCCTGCCGATGCAGGGGACACGGGTTCGTGCCCCGCTCCGGGAAGATCCCACATGTCGCGGAGCGGCTGGGCCGCTGAGCCTGTGCGTCTGGAGCCTGTGCTCCGCAACGGGAGAGGCCACAACAGTGAGAGGCCCGCGTACCGCAAAAAAAAAAAAAA
>NW_020175788.1:1188853-1200197 GCF_003031525.2 Neophocaena asiaeorientalis asiaeorientalis
AAAAGGAGTAAAATAACAATTACCAACTCTAAAAGATGACATGGTTCTTTTAAAACCATTCTGAAGTTTGAATTTTATACAACAGGAAAAAAAAAATGTCCATAGCTGCATTTACATGGAAATTTGGGGATAGGGTTACTCTGCCCAGACCTTTAGGAAAAAACAACCTTAGTAAGTCTACTCACAAAACTGCTCTCTTTACTACAAAGAAACCTTTGCCTAATAGGATTCTTCCACGGTATATAGGTTTTAATCCTGGAATTCAGAACAGGCTTCGTTTTGGCTGGAAAATAGAATTCTTAATCAAATATATTAATGTACAAAGATGTCTATAATCAGATTTGTGGTCAAAGGGTAATTCACGTCTGTGTTTTTAAAGGTTATTGTAAGACACAGGACTTTATACATTAAAACACATATACTGTTCCCAACCAGCTATTCAAACAGAGGGTTTTAGGGAACAATTCAAAAGCTCACAGGGACTTAAGGATTAACCACTAGTGTAAACATGCAAGTGTAACTGGCATGAAATGTCCAAAAAGAAATGCCTGATAACGATATTTTCAACTCCTTCTTTTTCCACATGATTATTCATGATACACAGTCCTAACTGGGCTCGTAATTTCCAAATAACACACAGACCCTTTTCCTCAGACCAAGGGAAGTGTCTAGAGCTACCGACCAAGAAGCAGAAGAGGCACCAAGAATTTAGCTTAGAATTTTTTTTTAAAAGAGTAGGTATCTGTAAATAAGCAGCAAGAAAAAAAGCCAGTTGGCTCAAAGTTGAGTATTCTCATGTTGACCTAAAAATATATCCATGTCTCCAGTCACAGCGACATACTGGGAAGCGTCAGGGCGTCCTAAGTAGCTCGTTTACCTGTGGTGTCCAGGTGAGGGAATAAACAAAGGTCGTGAGGTATTTTCTCAACAGGCACTGTGGACGATGATCTGTGGATAAAGAAAAAACTCCCATGGGTTTCACGCTTTAGAAGAAACTGGTACCTTCCAAAGTCTTTTCATAACTTAAAGCAACTATTAGAGAAATCTAAGCTAAGAATGTGGTCAGATACAATGTGTGCATGTATAACAACAGGTAAGATCTTTGCAGGCAAGTCTTACAATAATTCCAAGAAGCCCATGGGTCTCCAGCCCCTGGAGGGGTCATCACTGATCAGAGATTCCTCTACGCCACTCCTGGGCTTGTCGCTTGTTACAGAATTATAATAATGTCCTTAATTATATTTAGGACACGCAGAAAGTCAGCTTGCATCGACTTTAATTAAAGTCAGACTTCTCATCAATGACTTTCTGCTGACTTTTGATTTCTGGCGTCCATGCTTGTGTGGGTCACGGCCGCACTGAAAACAAAATCTCCAAAGAAAATCTAAGAAGTGATGATTCTTAAAATGTGAAGTAGGTTTATGAGTCTATGACGGAAGTCTGTGCTGTTGTTCAGTAAAAAGCTGCTGAACAAATATAAAAACTGTCACCTTAGGGGAAAAGAGGCAACTTGGCTTTCCCGGGGATGTACAGGTTGGCTGTGTAGAAACCGCATAGCTGGAAAACTATATAAACTCCAAGAAAACGGTAACGAGAGATCTTAGTGGGGTCATCTATGGTGCTGGTTCCCAAAGTGGGGTCCCCCAGCTGTCAGATCAGCATCACCTGGGAACCTGTTACACCTGGAGATGCTCAGGCCCCACCACAGACATCCTGAGTCAGAAATTCTGCAGACAGAGCCCAGCAACTTGTGTTTTAACGAGCTGTCTAGTGACAGATGCGAGTAAAGGGTGAAAACCATTGATCCACGGACTGCAAATTGAGGAGTCGTGAATTCAAATTTGGCCTCCATGACGTGACTGTTAGTTTAGTTTTTCCTCTCTATTTCAATGTTATCCAGATAAAACTGGAGTGAGATGATTAACCTGAAACACTGTTAGAAATGTAAAAAGAATACCAAGAAAACTGTTATTTGCATCAAATAACCATGCAGTTATTATTCAATTTCATTTTATTTATGTTTCAATTCAGGTACATGAAAAAAACCCCGCTGTTTTCAATTCCCTTTCCAACAGTCTACTAAGAAAACATAATGACTTGGTAAGGGATGTGCATCGTAGTATATTCCAGACTTTCTCCAACATATAAGAATGTTACCAACAGTGACGATTTTCCAAAAAATATACAGCCGGCCTGTCCACAGGCGGTCAAACACCCTCCTTCCTCATAAAATTACAATAGAAATGTGGCGTAACCTACATTTATTCAGCAACGGAGGGCCCACACATTTTCACGTAGAATCTAATTTAATCTTCCGAAAACACCTGAGAAATGGGTATTTTATAGAGGAGGGCATTGAGATGGGGAGAAATAAAGCAACCTGCTCCAGCTCACTGGGCTGGGAGCGGGCAGAGCCGAGGCCTGGACGGGCAGCTCTGTAGGACCCCTGGGGGCATTAAGAACCCTGAGCACGGAGTGCCTTTACCAGCAATGCTGGACACTGGGCATCCTTCAGGTCAGCTGAGCTGGGAGGAAAGTGAGAAGTTACGATCTGGAGAAGAAACTGCTTTAGAAGCAAGACCTGTGTCCTGCACATAATAGATGTACAATAAATAACAGGAGCTACGTATTACTGTCCCCTCTACTACTGTGCTAGGTGTTGACTAGCTCTCTAATGAAAACAGCCCTGTTTCCCATCCTCTTGAAAGATACTTCAGAGTTTACCACGGAGTTTTTGTGAAAAAACAAACTTACTGTTTTTCTGGTTGCACAACTGCAATCTTTCTCTTCTTTTGTGCTGTAAAACAGGCAAAAAGGGAAAAAAAGAAAAGCAGCTTTGATAGCTAGCTAGGAAGAAGCATTTTTTAAAATGGCTCGGTAGGTATAGAACTGTCTGTTTTAAAGTAACAATTTAAAAACTGAAAAGTTATTTCATTCAGGCCACAATTTTATCTTAATTTCTTCTAGCATAAAATAGACTTTGACTTTTCAGAAATGAACTCTAAATATGATTTAGTACAACTAACTTTATCACTACACTGGCTACTTTATTCTAAAATGTGCTTCTAATAAAAAGAAAAAGAGCACACATATCAGACCTCCCAGGAACACAGCTGGTAAGATGGATTGGTATAAGCGTGATCACCCAGATGACTTTTTTCCCCGCAGAAAATCTGATAAGTCAAAAAACTTTACCATAGCAGCATGCTCCCAAATTAGGATTAGAGGCATGTTTATAAACTACAACGTTTTATCATTAAAAGGAGGATTGGTGCCTAGCAAACATATACGTCTGTCAAATAGTGACATAAACCAGCCAATAATAAACTTGGGGTTAAGAACATTTCCAGTTTATATTTATAACTGGTTAGAGTCACATTCACAAAGACAGACCAGAGCTTCTGGCATATATAAATTTGGGCATAGATAAGCCTGCATCTTCCAACATTAGCAAAAATTAATTCTAACAGAACTTTTCTAAAGCTGTCAGAGTTTGACTTTGCCTCTTCAAAGCAAAATGTATGTGTGAGAAATAAGGCGAAAACAAAAATAAATAAGAGAAACAGTGACTCAAATTTCATCTATTTTTGATTTTATTTAGTACCCAATTCCAGTACAGGCAGACCTCAGAGATACGGTGGGTTCAGTTCCAGATCACCCCAACAGAGTGACTATCGCAATAAAAGAGTCACAGGAACGTTTTCGTTTCCCAGTGAATATAAAAGTTATATTTACACTATACTGTAGTCTACTAAGTGTGTAATAACATTACGTCTAAAAAAACAACATACATACCTTAATTAAAAAGTACTTTATTGCTAAAAGATGCTAGCTATCATCTGAGGTTCAGTGAGTCGTAACATCAAAGGTCACTGATCACAGATCACCACAACAAATAAAATAATACAGAAAAAGTGAGAAATATTGCAAGAATTACCAAAATGCGACACAGAGACACGAAGTGAACAAATGCTGTCGGAAAAGGGGCGTCATAGCCTTGCTTGACGCAGGGTTGCCCCAAACCTTCAATTTGTAAAAAACGCAGTATCTGTGACAAGAGGTCTGCCTGTAATTACTATGAAAAAGTATGAACTCCGTGATCTCTAAAGTGAAAAATGAGTGTAGACTCACCTGCCTAACTCAGTCTTTGCTAATTAGGTTGAGATGCCTGAAGTGCGTGATGTTTTGATGAGAAGCCACACACAACAGACCGGGAAGCGAAGCGCGAAACGGAAAGGAGGCATCGTTATGTTCATCTTAACCCTGCGGGATTTCATCCAGAAGAACTCAAAACTCAGAATGCTTGTCGCCTCCCAAATCCATGTGAAGGAAGGAGGACGAGGATCGGGGCATAGATTTCTGTCTGAGGCACAACCAGGCGCCAGGGATCCGGCCCAAACCCGGAGAACCCGGGGAGAACCTGCCCAGTGGCTGCGGAGGCTGAGGGCCAAGGAACCGCGTCATTTTAAGTGAGAATAAAAGAAAAAGAAAAAGAAAAAGAATGCCCTAGAGACTGAAATAATTATTCTAAGCTCAAATTTTTAGAAATATTTTAAAGTGAGGGGCAGTGATGTCACCGTTATTGGATCAGATTCAGTGTGCAGTATGGGGTACAGAAGAATCCCTTAAAATCCGCCTCTGTCTATAACCTGGGCCCCCTACTTTGATTCACACGGATAGTGCCCCATCTAACTCGTAATGAATATGTAGTAGGTCTCTTAAGTGTCCTTCAAAATCTGTTGACATCAGGGAACAGGAAGCCGACTATGGGATGGAACTCCCTTTATGGCAAAGTTCTGAGCATCTACGTAAGCGGACCTTATGGTAGGATGCTACAAAGAAGTCAGCTAGCATATAAATTAATAAAGAAAACATTAGAAATATATTTCACAAAAATTAAAGCCCCTTAACTTTAAGGACTCACATTTTAAAATCATACTTCTGTTATCCATTGGGGGGAGTAATAAATGCCGAGATGGATTAGGCTTGAAGATTTTTAAATGGTTACCATTTTCAGGAAAATGACCTACAATAATATATGTTAAAACACACACTTGTAGGTATTTAAGTGGTGTGTGTTTGTGTGTGTGTGTGTGTGTGTGTGTGTGTATGTGATGCTGTGCTGTTTAGTTACTAATATTGTTTTAATTTGGCATTTTTGTGATCAGAAGATATGATGCACTTTTCAAAGTCCAGTTGGAATCTCATTGGTTTAGTTAGTGCTCAGAGTAGTTAAGTGTTTATATTTATGTCAGTAAATTACTGGGACCAATTATGATTATTTTGGGGTAAACCTCATAAGGAAAAGTAGTTCTTTCTCAGATATGATCATACAAACGTATGGTATTTAGCTGAAATTTTTTCTAATCAAGATCATGAATTGTACACAAAACGGGGAGTGAAGATTCCAGATCCTCTCTCTGCCTCATCATGTGACTTAGTTTGTCAATCAGGGAAATGTTTCCGAATATTCATCTCACGCGGACATTTAAAGGATAAATGAGACAAAAGTACTGGTGCTCTGTGTGAAATCAACAACCTTTTCTGATTTTTACGATCTGGCTCCACTAACTGTCTTTACCAAACTGCCTGTTTATTCACCCAAGTCCCAGATGTTACCCAGTTGGGCTCCGAGCAGGGCGATACTTACAGACTGTCTTGTGCGGTGTGGTCAGAGGGTAGGAGTTGGCTTCACACCAGCCCACGGGGAAGATGTCCATGGATTCAACGTCAACAATGAACTCTGGAGCCGGACTCTGCAGACCTGCAAGGAGTCAAGACAGCAGGTGCAAACAGGTTTTACCAAAAAAGACACAGAAGAAGGAGGGAAAATACAGGGCACCCCTGAGATGGAGGAAGACGTTCCTCTGAATGTTAAGCACAAAGCCGACAGTATCTTACAACAGATACAAATGCCTGAAATGTAAAGTAGCAGGAGTACGAGGCATTCACATGAAGTGGGGGTCTGGAAAGGACAGCTACTTCCCCCTGAAAATGGGAGGAAGAGGAAGGAATCTGGGGACAATTGGCATCTAAGCCAGAAAGGCTAGAAGGAACAAGCATCCTTCTTTCCTAAGAACAGCTTTGAAATTAAGGAAGGTGGTCCAGCTTGGTGGGGTAGAAGCAACAAGACTTCTTCACCCGACACCAAGTAGAGGTCAACCTTCAACCAATGAAAGTTAAAGGCTCCAGCTGAAAGGAACTAGTAGGGCTCAGTAACACTAGTTATAAGTAGTGATCATCAAAGCACAATTTCCTAGGGAACGTGTTCGTTTATCCTGTGATGGAAGTCACTTATCCTGAACTCAGTTTGCAGTCTGCGTACTTTCGCCATTTCACACGAAAATCACTTATACAGGAATGTCTCTTTAGTGGGGATCTGCCTAGGTATCACCTCCTGTTTCATAATCACAATGATGCCTGTGATAACTCAGCATCACAGCTGAGAGACTGCGAAAGAGAGAAAAGATCTGGATGTAATACGAGCAAAGGTTCCAAGGAACTCTGCTTACTGAGAGAGTACGTTTAGAACCCAGCAAACTAGTGAAACGAAGGACTAATTCTACACCGAATCAATAGTCCTTTAAAAACACACTTGGAGGGAAGACACTCTTGAATTAAGAATCAAAAGATAAGAAAGAGCTCTATTAATAGAATGACTCCCTGGCTCTGACCACTTAATCCTGCTGTGCTTTGGTTTCTTCACTGCCAATCAAGACGAAAATAACACTGTAGAAACTCCATCACACGTCACGTGATGAATTTGGAATAGCAACCCCCTCAAAACATAACTTCCTGAAGCTCAATACCAGCAAACACAAAAGGTCCTAACCATTTTAGCTACGCTGGCTCCTAGAGTACGTTATTTGATAAAGGCAGGTACCCAGTTTAGCGCTAAAACTTTATTTTGGTGTAGACAAAGTGCCCTGAACACTCTTGACAGTGGATACTTCCACGTACGTATTATCATCAACATTAGTCACGCTGAACTTTTGATTTGTTCTCAGAGAAAAGTCGTTACTGTGATTATCAATCCTAACTCCCTTTTCACTGAATTCTCCTGTAATTTGAAGGATACATAAGCTACAAGAACGCAAGAAGGTTTATAGAGGTTATTTTCCAACACAGTTGACTGAAAGAAAGCATTTCTGTCTTGTATTATATGACTCAGACAATATTTAACCTATTTGCCAAAGAAATCATCAAATAAACAAGAAGACATCCAAAACAGACAAAAGGTAAAGAAACTCTCCAAGTAGCTTCAAATGTGGAAGTGACTTTTCTTGTCGAGAAGCGTGCTGGATTCTGCAGAGGGGCCAATGAAGAGGGTCACTAGGCTGTTTCCCAATTCACAAGGCACAGCCTCAGCTTCAGACTCACAAAAACACAAAGATAGAGCGTATTTCTTAGCTACTCAGCAATTTTGCTAACAGGTTGAATTCATCTACTAGATACACTTGTATTTCCAGATTTCTGTTTAGGTACAAAAAAGATTTTCAAGGTCAAAGTAGTACTTCAAAAGGGAGCATAAAGTGAATTTTATAGCTTATTCCTTCCTGAACTATTTCTATCTTCCAGTGTTCTGCTAGTTCATACTAATGCTTTAACATATACACTTCTATAACAATATATACGTTCATGTATTTCTAAGGCCGTCTTTACCATACTTTTAATATTCTTTGATCATGCTTTCCGTTCAATTAAACAAACACTCAGGAGCTACAAATGTGTCAGCAACCATGTTCTCAAGAAAGTTACAGTCCTGCCTTCCTTCCACCCCCAAATCTGGCCCATTAAGGCATCTATTAAATAATAAATGATGGAAAAGTGGGGTATTTATCATCCAGGAAAGTATTTGTGAACCTGAAACTTTTCCAATCCTCTTCTGAATGATGAGTACTAATTTTTTATTTCCTGTTATCAGTCTTATGAATCTAGAAATATCTGGCTGGACTCACAATAATTTTTTAAAACATAACCCATTATTTCCCAAGATTAGAGACTCAGTAGCTTACAAAATAAGTCATTAAAATGTTGCCAAGGCTCCTTCTTGATTATTCTAGGATGGCCAAAACTACCTATGTGGAGAGATACTCTGCTAAGAGCCTCTGCAATACTCCTTATCATTTTATAGAACAATGTCCGATGAACAACACAAGGCCACACTCAATCTCTGACTTTGTTTCAGCTGCATCAAGTCATGGATTCTACTTATTCATTCTTACCCCAAACCTTCATCTCAATAACCATCGGGAAGCCTAAATCTCCATCTATGGGGCCATACTTGAATAAGTTACAGTACATTCCTATAATGGAATATCCATCCTGCTGCTATAAAAAAGAATGAGAAACCTCTTTATATATTTATACAT
This sequence comes from Neophocaena asiaeorientalis asiaeorientalis, assembly GCF_003031525.2. Lineage (NCBI taxonomy): Eukaryota > Metazoa > Chordata > Mammalia > Artiodactyla > Phocoenidae > Neophocaena > Neophocaena asiaeorientalis. The sequence goes on from NW_020175788.1 coordinate 1,197,226, forward strand.
AAAGATGTATATTTGAGTAAAAGAAAAGCAGGGCACAGAACACTGTGTATATTTAGTATGCTACCATCTGCTTTAAAGGGGAAAATAACATACTTACATGTGCATGAGATAAATCTGGAAGAAATGAAAAACCCTAATTCAGTGGGTGTCTGCTGGGAAAGGGCCTGAGGGACAGGAGTGGGGGGAGACAATATGACCAAAGATACTTGATGTATTTTCAGCCCTTGTGAATGAATTACCTATCTTACAACTACAACGCCGCCATCATCACAATGACAACCACACAACAAAGCTATTCAGAGAAGAAAGGAGGCTCTCACACGGTATGGCCACAGAGGTCGGATTAAGGGAGGACAAGTTACCTTAAAAGGAAATTAAACTATGATGTCATTTCACCGCTACAGGAGAAAGACTTTCCATACTCAAAGGGCCCGTGTACCAGCATGTAAAGTTGGAGGAATCACTTTGGAACCTCAAAACGGTTTTGCAATTTGCGACATCCCGAGACTCTGTCCTCAGACCAGTGCATCCCATCCACTTCCACAAAGTGCCTCTGGCCCTTCTGTCTGCAGAGACTGTATCCAGCTTAACCCAGCAGAGGATGCAGGGCACTGTGATAGAACCGGCGGCCCCTTCTACTGGGAACATCGGGATGAAAGAAGAGGACGGCTGTGATGATGCTAAAGTGTCTTCCTAGGAACACAATCCAATCAAACTTCTCACGGTAGTAACTGCTTCATTCCCAGCAAATTATGGATGGGAATGAGCCTGGGCGAGCACCAGCGGAGATGCTGGTGGGACCAGAGGCAGGAGGGCTGTGAGGGCAGAGGCTAGGAGCAACTATGGAGGAAGTTCACTGACTACACTAATAGAATCCGAATGGCCCCTGCATCTCAGGTGAGAGCCAGCATAGGAAGAAAGGCAAGAGGGATTGAGGGACTCGTCCAGCGCCCTCATCAAGAGTTAAAGGCCACACCGAGTTGTGATGGGCTCGAGTGTGCGATGAAAAGGTAAAGCGCTGGAAGAGAGAAAAGCAAGAACTGGGTGCTGGAAACCCCACCCGCCATCTATCCTGGGCCCTCCATCTGCAGACGGGGGCCCCCAGAACACGATCTCAGAGATCCCTTGTCAGCTCTGGAATAAATTCCTAAGGAATCAAGAGACGGCAAAACTGTGGCTGGCAAGATCGACATGTGATAGGAAGCCATCTGAAGGAAAACAACAGAAACGGGACTAAATAGGTGAGTGGAGGGAGAGATCCATCCACAGAATGGCAAACTCTTACAGCACTTACTCTGGACCGGATACTTTTCAAGTGTTTCATCCTCACGACCCTAAGAGAGCGGATGGTTTTCATCCCCATTTTATAGATGAGTAAACTGAGGGTCAGGAAAAGATCAACCGGCCAGTAAGAGGGGGATCTAGGGTTCAAACCTAAGCAATTTAGCTCCAGAGCCTAAGAAAGCAATCGAGGCGGGCTCGTGAGGAAAATGTGGTCAGTCAGAAGTCACACTCAGCACAACGGCAGCTTGAAAGCCCAAACTTTCCTTTGGTTCCTGCTGCAAAGCCCTCTGGAGAGTAGATTCCCTGCCCCAGCCTCCCATCAAAAGCCTTCCCCCAAATTCCCATTTTGCTTAAGAAAGCCAGAGCCAGGGCTGTCGCTGACCACTCAGAACCTGTGTAACTGATTGGGAGTCTTCAAAGCCTGTTCAAAGACAGCACCCACTCCTGGGCCACGTTCCTCTGTGTAAGAATACAGGTCCTGCTCCCATATATACCCTTATCTGCTAAAGCAGCTTCTCCCCAAAATGTCTCCTGCAGCCCATACCTCTTTTTAAAGATTTAAAAACCACCCACACTGGCTTGAAATATAATTACTTCCACATTTGCATTTTCCCTTGTTTCATTCTTGCAGGTCTCTGCAAAATGCTATTAACCACCTGACTTTATCACAAATTACAGAAAAGGCTTAAAGAGCAGTTTTCTGCACCTGGTCTCCTAGACAGAAGAGGTTGCATCACCTGAGTTTCTTTGCCCATTTGATCTCCTAGAGGCCTTTACAAACTCTCCATGCAAAAGAGTCATCCGGGGAGGGTGACGTGAAAATGCAGATTCCCAGACCCTGCTCCCAGGACTCAGAAGTCATGGGTCTGGAGCAGCCCCAGGAACGTGCACTTTGACAGGACTCCCGTGTGTTACGATGCAGAAGGTAGTTTACTGGAACTGAACCAAGCACACACGGAAAAAAAACTGACCAAGGAGTTGTTGAATTTTAGCTTACAAGTATAAAACATCTCACTGTCTCAAAACTCAGTGAGCCAAACAGCAGTCCTTAAGGGGCTGCTCGCGTCTTAAATCGCTTTCTCGTTAAGGGACACCGATGTTATTTATTCCTCGTATCTATTCAGCAAGCCTTTAGCAAGCAGAGAGCACACAAACTCTCATACAAACACTGTGCTGTGTGATGACAGGCAGAGAGCGCAGATGTTTACAGACACTAGGGGTCCACTCTGCTGGGGCACGGGCTCCAGGCGCGGAGGCTGAAATGGAAGGGTGCTGCCTTCTTTCTGCTCATCAACCTCCCCCACTTCCTAGGATGCTCTTAGCACAACTCGAGCACTTTATAGGTAGGACTTCGCCCATAACCATCCTATAAGGCAGAATCCGTTAACCCTACATTTTATGGAACTGCACGAAGAAAAAGGAGAGTCTAAACTCACAAAGTACTCAAGATCACACATCTAGGAGGCAGATGCGCATGTCGGGAGGGGGTGGCTGAATGCCGAGTTATACAATTTGAGTCTTTGCTCTGTGAGAAATACAAACTCGCTGAATACTTAGAAGGAGGCAGGGGCTCTATTATACAGAGCTAAGCCTTACTGCTCTATGAGGATGGGAGAGAAAGCAGTTGAGAGACTACTGACATCCTAAGAGGAAGGGGTGGAGACTTGGCACCAGAGTGTGGCAGGGAG
>NW_020175788.1:1200498-1227295 GCF_003031525.2 Neophocaena asiaeorientalis asiaeorientalis
CTGGTCATGGAGGCAGTGGGAGAGCAAACAGACAAGAGGATGACTTTTTGGTGTCTAACTTGGGTAGAATCACGGTGCCTCTGGGTGAGATGGGAAAGTCGAGAAGAGCAAACACAGGGGTTACAACAGTGGCCTCTGGTCGGGAAACGCAGACATCCCCAGGGAGACGCTCTGCAGGTAGCTGGAAACAGGAGTTCTGAACGTGTTTGCTGTGAGCACTGGGCATCTGGACACGTCAGCACAGAACCGCTGCTTGAGTCACAGAGGAAGAGGAGGTTGAACGGGAAGAGGGGAAATAAAGGATGTTGAAGAATTCCGACCTTCCCATATGAGGGAAGGAAACACCAGGTGACCGATGAGTACATGGGAAAGACAAGGGCAAAGAGAGAGGGTTGTGGGAAAGTCCACGCAACCAAAGTGAAAGGTCTACACCCTTACGCCAGCACTCCTAATAACAGGTGGAAGCCGGCTTAGGACGCTGTGGTATCAGGTGAAGGAGGCGAGGACATGGTCCCTGCAAGCTGCTTGCTGCCTTCCAACCTTGAAAGGTGAATGAAACTGAAAGCAAGCAGAGGAAACCAGCAGAGTACAAAGTGCCAAGAGATCCACCTCCCCACAGGAGGAAGCTGGGAGCAGATCAGATACATCAGAAATGCCACTGGACAGTTGCAGAGTGTATGCGTTTCTGAAGAGGGAAAAGGAGAGATCACATCCATCCTTGAATTGTCGCTGGTGTTTAAACACCTACGCCGAAAGTCTACTTCAAGAGCCAACGCGTGGCTCGCGATGGTCATCTCCTGCGGAAATCAGGGCCCACGTCCCTGCACATTCGGTCCTTGTCAATGGGGATGTGAAGTTCACGGTGAAAGGATACGGTTCCTCAAAAAGCTACCATCCAAAGTGATATACAGCTCAGACCCACAGATTGAAAGTTATACACTATGTTTTGCTAGTATTGACTGTGGAAAAATTTTATTTTCTCTAAATTTTGTTTCGGAGGGCAGCAGAAAGTAAAGATCATGAGATGCTAGTAATAACCTAAGTTGACGGTTTGAGTTAAGCTCCCTGAACTGACATTTTGGTACTCCTCCACAGACCTCTGGGTCATCTTCATTTTTTTGTTCTCTGTATGTTTGTTTTTAACAAACCGGAAGGGAAAGCTCCAGGAAACAAATGATGGGAAGGCCATCATTCCTTCCCCACCTTCAAAGTGCAAAAATGCCGTTCCAGAACCCCCTCCTCTTCATTTTTAACAGGCCTCCCAATGTCAAAACCAGGATTTGCTGCCCATGTTCTAAGCTCTCTATAAAAATTCCTGTAGTGGCAACAATAAAAGAGCTAAACAGCCCAGTGGAAATGAAGCCTGCGGGTTGTGGTACTTTTTATGACATAAAAGGAATTTTCTGCCTCAGCTAAAAGGCTGAAATACCTAATATTGGGGAATAAAGGGAAAACGTATCACATCTCTTTGAAACGGGAGGAAAACAGTATTAATAATAACAGAGACAAGAGAAACCAAGGAAGGCAACGCAAAGATGTCAACCCTCTTCGTGAATTAATGCACTTTGAGAGTGAATAGAACACCCGCACCCTATTTGTCCCGTAAGAAAATGATCGCCAGTGAATGTAACGTGACTTGGATTGTGAGATGCAGATGTACCAGCGTGTGAGCCAGTGTGTGGGGCTACGGATACGAGAGGTACTGAAACTGAATGTAATTCGTAGAATATGAATAAATGCTCGTAACTGTAGAGATGATAACCTAGAGCAGATAATTAGCGTAAGAGAAAACATCGCAACGTCCTTTCCCAAGCACAAAACCGCATCATCAGAAACGGCCCTGGCTCGCTGTCAGCGGTTTTTGAGAACTTGACATTCTTTCCAAACATGCACCCCAAATAATATTACACTAATCTCACGTATTTATCGCTTCCTCTTCAACACCAGTGCCTTTAGAGGCACTTCAAGAACTATCTGACTTTAAAAGAAGTCAAATACTAAATTAAAATGATCATTTTAATTACTAAACGTAGTCAATTAGCCATGTGTTGAAAATATTTCAAATCAATCTATTACATAGAAATAACTAACAAATTGGTACGAAGTACATTATAAATTGTCATATACACGGTCTATAATAAGAATCACCATCATCATTAAAATAATTTAATTGCCCCAAAGTGACTGGAGTGAAGCTCTAACATTTTGTCCCCAGGACTGAGGAAAGAAAACACTAAATACATAAAACTTGGAGATAATGAGAAGTGCCATTAAGCTCGTTGTCACTTTAAAAGGTCAGTGTCCAGGAAGGGCCAAAAATCAAAACAAAACTCCCCCCAAAACCCCCAATTCAAGAAAGATCAGCAGAGACTGCATGGATCTTAACTTTAAGTGACGAGGCAAATGCATAATGTTGACCAATAGCATCAGGTAAACAATATTCAACAGATTGTTTTTTTTGAATTTTTTAATACGTAAGGTCTGGGAAAATGGACAATCAATTTTCTGACCTGCTTCCTAATGTTAACTAATTTTCATTACTCCCAATGAAAGCACTCCGGAGAATAAGAAAAAGAGGTGACATGAGCTGATTTACATTTCTCTGCTATAAAACCAGAAGTTTATAACCAAAGAAAAAGCAAGACTGTCAAAAATGTTAAATATACACTAGACATTGCTCATCATTCCTTTTAAGAATTGGGAAGTTGTAGGGTATGTTGAATTAAGCAACAGAGATGTCAAGAGCAATGAAACTGAACCTCAGGTACATGTTAATGGCTTAGCTACTTTCTCCATCTGTAAAAATCAGGACACTCTTACCACTCTCTATGTTAGGTAATTAACAGCTAAAAGCACTTTGGAAGTACAAACTGCTAAATAAATTATGACTGCCAAAGAATTTTAACCGTCACGTGCTAAATAATAGTGAGGAAACAAGGGCCTTGAACTTTACCACTTTTGTTTTCAAATTAATCATGTAAACAAGACTCTAATCTCTCATGATATTAGGCTTAGCACAGTATTAGGTAGCAAGTTCAATTTAGGGATTCAAAATCACCGAAGGGATCTTGTTTTTCCAAGAGCAGTTGATTCACCTTTATATGCAGTAATGAAAGTAAGTTCATGTCCTACTCCAGTAGCTACAGAAATATCACCATGACACGCGTGTCCACATTTTGGCTAATTCCAACTCGAGGCCATTCTACTCGAAGATCTACAAAGCTACCAACTTTTTGAGGATTTCCTTTTATTTCAGATTGATTTTGAAATCCTAAACCGTAGTTATGTTTTAAACTATCTTCTGGGAATTAACAACACACTGGACTTTCAGCTAAAATCACTGTTCTCTACCCCTCCCAATCTCTTAGACTATAATATTTATTAGATGGTAGGCCTATCAAAGAACCTTCAGTGCTTTTTTAGACTTGTTTACTGACGAAAGAGGATAAAGATACTGGCACCAATTCTATGACCTTCCAAACTTTCTGTTCCAATGGTGGTTGACCATGTCGTAAAATTTAAAATCTGGACTAGGAAAGCTAACATCACTTCATTAGTCATCTACAACATCTTATTCTTTTTCCATATTCATTTGAAATAACTACCAAGTGCTGTGAAACTGAAAAACAATCAAACGACTAACAAACAAACAAAAGACCCAAAGAATTTTAAACCACAGAAAGATGACACAACCTTAGAGAGCAAATTCATTTTAATTCTTCCTCATTGAAAATATAACATCAGAAAAAGACAGTCTCCTATCTAAGCCCACAATCTGATCAAGGTTCTGCTTACAAAGTGCATGGTTCTGTGAATTATCTGGACGATTAGAAATAAAATGCAGCTATGAAGAACAGTTTAAACATCATTAAACAAACAAGCCTAAATTATTATATATTTGGGGAGAAAGTCATGTCCAGTTATTACTTTAAGGAAAAATTAAACATCTACGAAAGAAACCAAAGTAAAGGGTATGATTCACAGTAAAAGGCAAACATATAATTTTATCCTCTTAATAACCAAGACCTCAAATACCAAGTTTTAGTGACTCAGATTAACTTAATTGTGACATCAGCTTTTATAATCAGAGATGTGCAAAGACCACTGTGCTCCAAACATAATTATTGCACCAGAGTCTCATTTCATGAAATTATTAGTTAAGATGAGAGCCTCTGAACGAATTCATATTTGATTAGTTTCACTTATTTAAGAACGCTGAATAATTTAAGACAGTTGAAATAAAAGGAAAGCAGAAGGGGCACTTCTGAGCGGTGCTGACGTCATCTACACCCTGCGCTCTCCAGGTGGACCCTGAATTCAGAGCGATTATGAACTGTGAGTACCTTCCAGGTGAAGCCACATCAGCCTCCCCTTCACAGCAGTGACAGAGGCCACGCAGAGTTCTCCCGGATTCCTGGGGTTCACGGCTTCAAGTTTCATGTTCTGTGTGAAGCCCCGGCTGAATGACGTCTGAAAGAGAAACAGAACTGACACTGAGCCAGCAGATACCACAGCCAGATAACGCGCAGCAAGAGAGTGGCCAGCTGGCACGGCAGAAATGTATACACGCGCACGCACACACACACGTGCACGCACACAGATTTACTGATAAGACAGACAGGCGAGCGCTCCTGCTTAGTCTTTCCCCACCATCCACGAGGAAAGAACCACACACCCTTCGCTTGTTTCCCAGAAATGAGAACTACGCTGGGCACACGGGCAGGTGCCTAACGGTATCTGCTGAATGAGCGCGAGGGTGAGTCCACTCTGGCTCCCCAGTTCCATGTGCGTCCTTCCAACCTCGGAATCACTGCGGTACCGATCACTCCTCCTACGTCCCTGCGCTCCTCACTCAGGTCCTCCTGGGCGTATCTGAGGGCGAAAGGAGACGGCGACCTCCACCTGGGATCATCTCCTTCAGCTGGATGTCTGTCCTCTAGCTTTGCTTTTGGTGCAAGGTCCGCTGGTGATGAATTCCCAGTTTTCTTTTATCTGAAATGGTCTCTATTTTCCCTTTTTTCTCTGTTTATTTTTATTTACTTTTAAAATTCATTTTTAAAAATTCACAGAGGGAAATTCACTTTTTGGTGTGCTGTTCTAGGAAAGCAGGGCTGTCAGATGAATGTACACAATCATGTAGCCATAACCACCATCAAGACACAGAGCGTGCTATCACCCCCAAAACGCCCTTGCACCGGCCCTTCGGTGATCAGTCCCTCCTAGACCCCCAACTCCTGGAACACTGATCTGCTTCCTGTTCCCGTAATTCCACTTTGTCTATGATACCATCTAAGTGGAATCCTACCCTACTTAGCCTTGTCAGTTTGGCTTTTTTCACTAAGCTAAGTGCATCTGAGAGCCAGTCAGGCTATCACACGGATGGGTACCTCACTCTACTTTACTGAGTGGTTTCTACAGATGCACCGTGATTTATCTATCCATTCACCAGCTGAAGGACAGCTGAGTTGTTTCCAGGTTTTGGTAGTTGTGAATAAAGCCACTATGGACATTCAAAGACAAGTTTTTGTGTGAGCGTAAGTATATTAAGGTGCTCAGGCTGCCACAGCCAATACCATGGGCCGGGCAACTTAAAACAACAGAAATTTATTGTTTCATGGTTCTGGAGGCTGCAAATCCAAGATCAGGCTGTGAGCAGGGTTAATTTCTTCTGAGGTCTCTCTCCTTGGCTTGAAGACGGCCATCTTCTCCCTGTGTCTTTACATGGTCTTTCCTCCATGTATGTGGCCTATGTCCTAATCTCCTTTCCTTATAGGGACACCAGTCATATTGGAGAAAGGCCTACCCGTGTGACCTCATTTTACCTTAATTACTTTTCTAAACACTCTAAGTACAGTCACATTTTGAGATACTGAGAATTAGGGCCATAACACATGAATTTTGGGGGGACAAAATTCAGCCTCTAACACTAAGTTCTCATTTCTCTAGAAACGGAAGGATTGCTGGACCATATGGTAAATGCACATTTCTAAGAAACTGCAAAATTATTTTCCAATATGCCATTTTGCACTCCCACCAACAGTGTATGGAGTTTCAGTTGCTAAACATCCTCACCAGCACGTGGTATTGCCAGTTTTTCAAATTTTAGCCTTTCTAATAGGTAGGTCTAGTGGTATCTCATTGTCCTTTTTTTTTTTTTTTTTTTTTTTGCGGTATGTGGGCCTCTCACTGTTGTGGCCTCTCCCGTTGCGGAGCACAGGCTCCGGGTGCGCAGGCTCAGCGGCCATGGCTCACGGGCCCAGCTGCTCCGCGGCATGTGGGATCTTCCCGGACCGGGGCACGAACCTGTGTCCCCTGCATCGGCAGGCGGACTCTCAACCACTGCGCCACCAGGGAAGCCCTCATTGCGCTTTTAACTTGCATCTTCTCTGTAACCAATGAGGTTCAGCACTTTTTCATGTGTCTGTCACTTGTACAGTCTTCTTGGATGAAATGTATTTTTATCTTCATTCCGCAAGTATATTTTCGCTGGATATAGAATTACAGTTTTCTTCTTTTAGCATTCTAAAGACATTAATTCACCATCTCTTAGTCTCCATTGTTTCTGATGAGACATTTGTTGTTATTTAAATTGCTGTTCCTGTATAAGGAATATATCATTTTTCTCTTGATGCTTTGAAGATTTTCCTCTTTATGTTTGGTTATCAGCAATTTGACTAGGTTGTGTTTCTTTATATTTGTGTTGCTTATTCACTGAGATTCCTGAACCCATTAATTTAGATCTTTCAGCTACTTTGGTAAATTTGGAGTCATTGTTTCTTCATCTATTCTTTTCTTCCACAAACTCTGTGGCCACATCTTCTGAGTCACCAAGTACACATGATATGGTTGCTCAGATCCCTGGGATTCTATTCATCTTTCCCTCCCTTCCTTCCAATCATTTTTTTCCTCTCTGTTCTTCAGATAGTATAATTTCTATTTTCAAGGTCATGAACTCTTTGCTCTGTCATCTCTATTCTGCTATTAAGCCCTTCCAATGAATTTGCTTATCTTGGATATTGTATTTTTTGGTTCCAAAATTTCTCTTTTTTATCTTCTCTACTTCTGTTCTGGTACTTCCTATCTTTTTATTCATTACAAGAATATTTTCCTTTACATCAATGGTTTGAAACTTTAGAGTATATCCGAATTATCTAGAGAGCTTTTTAGAAACATAGCCTGCTAAGTCTCACCCCAAAGTTTGTGATTCAGTTGATCTGAGGTGAGGTCAGCAAATCTGTGTTTCCAACAAGTTCCCAGGAGATGCTGAAGCTGCTGGTGCAAAGACTACACTTTGAGAACCACCGCTTTACACCATGGAGCTTAGTTGTAATAGGGGCTTTAAAATACTTGTCTGCTAATTTCAACATCTGGGACATGTTGGATTTGCTCTGTGTTGATTTATCTTTTCTACTGAGAATGAGTCTGATTTTCCTATTACTTCATGCATTGAGCAACTCTGGATTGAAACCTGGATGTTTTAAATATATATCACAGAGACTCTGGATTGTGTTATATTCCTCCCAAGAGTGTTGATTTTTCTGTTTTAGCAAGCAATTAACTTGGCTGGACTCAAACTATACACTCTGTCTCTTGAGAAGCAGCTCAAATCTCAGTTCAGTTCTTTCATCCTTAGCAAGGCTTCTTGGAGCTTTCCTGGCACATACATGGTTCAGGGATCAGTTAAAGATTTAGGCAGAGTTTATACACTGGATTTGTGGTCTTCCCTCCTGCCTCTCCCCTGTCTGAGTCTTCCCTCACTTCCCAGTAGCTGTGGTTGCCCAAATTCTGTTAACTGGTTCATCAGGCCAGAAAGACCTTGAATTTTATATCACTGTTTTCATTATCCCCTAGGTTGTCAACTGTGGCTGACCTTAAGCCAAAAGTCTGTAAAAAATGGGTGACCACTCCTGCTACTACTTTCTTCCAAGCATCTGTTCCCCTCTAAGATCCTTCTGCTTTTGTTCATTTTCCATGTCTCTCAGGTACTAGTTTTGGTATTCTGCCCAGAATTTATAGTTGCTATCTACAGAGGGATCAATTCAGTATGAGCTTACTCAGCCAATACTAGAAGCAAAACTCCCTCCTAACACTTTAAAAATAAATATGAAATTTTCCAAAATTACCCACTACTATAAATTTTTTTATCAGACATTGCAATACTATAGAAATGTATCTACTTTGAAATACATAAACTGAGATAAACAAGTTCCTGTAAGTAAGAGAGATTACATCTTTATATGACTCATGGAAAGAAACCAAGGTAATTCACATTTCCATGTCTTTTTATAGAAGTTAAGTTGAAAATGCAATTATATTTTTATGTTACCAGAACAAAATTATCCAATGTATGTTGAGAAACCAATATGCTCCTTTCCTTTATGTTTCTTCAGAAATCAAAATCAAAGGAATTCTAGGTTGGCTGTTTTTCTGCAAGTCGTCTGGCCTCATTCATGCATATTAGGTATTGAGTTTCTTTTTGATGACATGACCCGATACACTGCCTGAAAAGCCTCTAAGTAAGTTAAAATGCATTTTATCCTACTTAATAAGGGAAAGCCACAACCGTGTAACCTATTTTCATTTCAACTCACTGCCTGAGGGTAATTTATAAAGGATCAATAGCAAAACTGTTACCTTTGAGTTTATTTTACTAAGCATTTGCCTGTGTCAATCCATCTCAGAACAGCCTCGGATTGTTAAACATCCCCAGGGTAACGTCTTCCACGCATCCACTTCCACACTACCCCTCCTCTGGTACACACGAGATGTGTGATTAAAAAATGATTCATGATAAGCATTCCATTAAAGAACACTTGTAGCCTGTTAACATCATCCAGCAAAGTACCAGTAATGCAATGCACGTGCCACCAAGGCAGATAACAATCCTGTCGATTAAATAAACGGACAGCAAGAAACAAAGGGGGCATCTTTGTAACAAGTGCATTCCTAATGAATACGCCAGCATTTTCATTAATACAGATTTCATCTTGGTAGCTGAATCCTGAAAGCTCAGAGGCCACCTGGGGATATGGCTCCTGGCTCCACTATAAAGATCCATTTGGACAACGGCTGGCTGATGGGAGCAGAAGACAGATAAAAAGACACCTTGGGGGAACCGTGTTGTCACAGAAGAAATAACTCCCTAAATCCAGAACAAGGGGGAGATGTGAGGAGTTTCTTCCCAAGGCTAAAGAGTTAGGGAAGGACAATCTCCCGTCTGGAAGAAAGCACAACCTCAAAGGGGTTTGAGGATGCAATGAGGAGTTTCCACAATCACAAATAAAAGGCAACGAGGCCAGCAGATTCCATGACAAGTGATGTCAACACAGTTTGAAGTGTAGTAAGACTCCACGGACTTAATATGCCTTAAGAGCTAACCAGCTGTTGTTCCCATGGCGGCAGGTCGCACAGCTGTCTCCACACCACCTCACACCCTTCATACAGCTCTTTCAACGCTTCAGAAAAGCTACCTTTGTGAAAGGCAAAGTCATCCAGTAGAAGTTCATTCAATCATGTAAGGAGCCCTGATTTCCAACCCTGCCACTGACGTGTTTCCGTATTTATGAGCACAAGCTGACCTCGTCATCAACCTACTTAATTCTCCAAAATCTGATTATGATTTATGCTCAGTGTTGAGCTTCTCTCTGTTAAGCCAGCTCTTCCCATCAGAAAGCGTTGCCAACTGAACCCCTGGAGTAAAAATTATCGGCGGGGCAGCAATGAATCAGCAGCTCTAGGCGCACATGCCCAGAAAACAATTCTTTGGTGTGCGAGCACATTGCACTGTAGTATCTGGAGTCTCCAACCGGAGGACTGCATCTTTTTTCTTAGCATAAAAAATTAACTCTCATAACTAAACGCACGTTAAACATACGAGGCTATACATCTCTGCCTCACTCTCAAAACGAACATGATAATTCACATCCTTTTTTACTTCCTATGGTTGATACAGTTTACATGAATAATTTGTAAACTATTTTCTACAACAAACTCCTATAAATAAGCAAGTACACACGTTTGAACACACACGCACACACACACACACACACACACACACACGGAGTTATTTTATATGTCTCTGTGCCAATAAGCTGTATTTGAAGAAGGAGGTGGCTTAAAGTAAGCACAGCAGAAAACTGTTGGGTTAGCATGTTATTACTTTAATCCAATAAAAAATTTAGGAACATATTTTAAGAATATACCTCAGGAGCAGAGAATCTCCCATTCAATGAACTTATCAATATCACACTCCATAGCACTCAGCTAATGGTGGCCCTGGTGGCTGGTTGTCCACCAAACTCTGTCCTCCTCCTGCCAGTGTACAGGCTCAAGGTGGGGGGACAGCCCAGCCAGGGCACACTGCCTGGTCTCACTCATGGCATGGTGTAGCCGAGTGACTAGTTCTCAACGACAGAAGGTGACAGGAGTAAGATGTAATATGTGTCAATATCAAGCTACAGTGTCTAGAACTAGGGTTATCTCCTGCTGGTTCTCTTTTCCTATCTGCTCACTAGACGAAGCCGAGTACAGACCTAGACCAAGGCTCAGTGCAAGGAGAAGAACCACCTGGTAATCAGGAACAACCTGGACCGTCCACAAGTGAGAGAAAAACTTACGACATGTTTAGTAGTCAACCTGTCACTACAGCCCAGCATCTCCCTAACTGACACAAAAACGGAAACGAGGACTTTTCAAAACTGACAAAAAGGCTTAGCATCCCATGGTACAGGGTAGCACCCTAACCTCATCTTGTTCAATAAATAAAAAGCAACTTATACAACTTACACAGCTCAAGGTGGACAACATTAATGAGTAAAGGCATAGCAAGAACCAGGCTTCTTACGTTTCTGAAGCAGAAGGGAGGCGCTTCTTCTGTTCCATGCTGCTTGTGATAATCCGCCCAGTCGAAGTCCTGGCCAGAGTAACCTGTGCGTGAGAAAATGCAGAGAAAACGCATTAACCAAGCCGCATCTCAGACCAATGAACAGCGCCAGGGTGTGTCGGGAATTTAAAGTAATAAGGGCGGCAAGTATAGGCCCCCTCCCCAAAAAGTGAAGCCCTTTCTCATGTGTGACAACGTATTGGATTTTATGAGGGTTCAATGAAATACTGTAGACAGTGTAAAGTACTAAATATAGGTAGGGTGTACCATCATTATCATAATTCGGTGCTTGAAACCAGGTGAAGAAGCGGGGAATTTACCCCCGTCAGTGCATGCCGGGGCATAGATTTGCTCTGGGGGAGAACAGATGAGACAGAGCATTCCACAGAGCACACCTGCACAAGGCACTTGGCAGAAATACACAACACGTGCCTTCATATCAATTCTGAGTTCAGGTGAACTTACATCTCGACATCTTCGTGGAAACCGTGAGATTTCATTGGAAAACAACACTAGAGGAGAATACTTTTTAAAGAGTAACTGAAGGTAAGACAAATGGCCAAAAAGGAGTTGAGATTCTAGCGGGAAATCCTCCAAAGACACGGAAGTCAGGGAGGAATAAACCTTGCCTTAGAATTGAATCACGAAGGAGGATGGAAACTGAGAACTGGGGAAGGTGCGCCTCTCCGGATGAAGTTTTGGGGGCACATTTGAGATACTGGGGGAGTTTGAGAACCAACTATTCATATGTACTAACTTTAACAAGTTTTTTTTCTTTCTTTCTTTATTCATTTCATTTGGGGTTGGGGGAAGAGGTACATAATTATACAATACATATCGATCTATCGTGACCTCCAAAACAAGACATGGGAGAAGTTTGTAACATAAAACAAGGGCTTCCCTGGTGGCGCAGTGGTTGAGAGTCCGCCTGCCGATGCAGGGGACACGGGTTCGTGCCCCGGTCTGGGAAGATCCCACATGCCGCAGAGTGGCTGGGCCCGTGAGCCATGGCCACTGAGCCTGCGCGTCCGGAGCCTGTGCTCCGCAACGCGAGAGGCCACAACAGTGAGAGGCCCACATACCGCAAAAAAAACCATAAAACAAGAAAGGAGTTGAGTGTATGGCTGAACCTAGGTAGGAAAATACCTCTTAATGTGTCATTTGCATTTCCTGTGAACAAAGGAAGGGAATGGAACCAAAAAATACGGCACCAATCAGGATTACCTGAAACTGTGCAAAATGCCCCTATAATCATCACTTAACAGTTCTCTCTTCACTGGTTTAAGTATATGTAAAATAAATCTATAAGGGATTTCTTAAGTATATTTTTAAGCCAAGCCCCTGATTTCTTTGCCCTGTATCATCATAAATTCTACACCTGCAAATTCACTTAACATGGGGAATTCTGTTACTAAATCCACACTTGCAGAAAGACTACAGAAATTCCATATTGAAGAAATTCAAGATACTGTTTGCTTCCTACCTCCACCTGTACAAAATAGTATGCTTTTCATTAAGTAAGCTCAATTTACTCAATTCTTTAAAAGATGGGGATGGAGGTTAACCAAGAAGGCAGTTGTCTTTTTGGCCCAGGGACTGACCCTCCCCCCTCCCCCCTCCCCTGCCCACCATCAGTGACAACCTGAGACGTCCCTGAGACGTCCCTACTTTCCAACGAGGAGATAAGACGTCTCAGAGTCCTGAGATGCTGTGTAATCTTTCTAGCTGGTTTTGAAGAGGTTCTGCACATTCTTCCACATTCCCTTCCCCCCAGACCTTCTGTCCAGAGCTGTCCCTCCAGCCAGAGGGCTCTGGAAGCAACCAAACCAACCTTCTCCTGAACATTTGCAAACAAAGCAAATGTGTCTTAATCAAGGCACTGAGAGTTTCTTTACAATAATGTAATCGTCCACTTAGAGTACTTTCTCTGTAACTGGTTTGGAGCAAATCCTTGCATTAATATGTAAGAATAGAAGAATTCACCGAAAGACACCTCAAACTGGTGAGAAGTCACCCCACTGTGTGAAAATACTGAACCAGAAAGGAGAACTAGATGAAGGACCCAGTTCTACCAGGATTTGGATGAACCAAGGCCGAAGTAAATTAAGTCTTCTGTACCTGGCTTTCCCTGTCTACTAATCCGCAAGAGAAAGAAAAGAGCTTCAAACTCTCCTCAAACTGCTGCATTTCATGATTCAGAGCCACTACTACTAATTACCATTGCTGTTTAGGATTATTTCCCTTCCCTCTGTGGTTAATCCCCTTCTCTTCTCCTAGGGGAAAAGTGTGACAGGTTGGATGAAGAGAGGATATGTAACAAGACACTCCCTAGAAGAGCTCTCAAGTGAACAGCTGGAAACAAGCTGAATCCTGCAACAGAAGGACCCTGGTTGTTTAGGCCCACGGCTAACTGGCTTTGTTAAGGTCAAGACCTCGTTCTGTTACATATCTCTTCCCTGGACCTCTGCTACTTCCTGAGTTAGTTTGTGAGCAAAGGGAAATCTTATCAAGATCATGTGGGAAGGGGAGAAATAGGAAAAAACCATACAAATGTACAGCAAACCATTTTCTGAAACAACATCAAATTTAGGTGTATGGTCGGTATCTGTTCAGATAAAACTTTCCAACTTAGGGGTCACCTCTACACCCTATACAGATAGACATTTAGCTGGATTTTCTATCACATTCATAACCACCAACTTCCAATGGATTTTCAACCCACTCCATAAATGCCAGGCTCACGGTTTCTTGGACCTATATTCAATCTTTCTACATCTAGTCTCCAAGATTCTCTATGGGGAGCCACTTTTAATCTAATAATTTCAGGATATATCCAACTCTTGCTGGGTACCTAAGCAACAAGCCATTATTCTGTCCCCAGAACTCTCTGCTTTCCTTGAATATTTGAACAGCTTCAACTCCTCTGCCTCCTCCTTCTCTTAGGGGCCTTTATTCGCTTTATCACTTAAAATTCTTCTCCTTCAGTCTGATAATGAGCTCGCTTTGTAAGGCATTTTTGTGACAGCTCAGAAAATAACTGTTACATAAAAACAAACTGCTGTGGCTCCTATAATAGAGACAACAGGGGTCAATTATGCTCATTAATCAACAAAGACAGAACAAGAAGTACTAAGGCTTAACCACAGCCAGGAAAGCATGTTTTAAACCCAGGAGGGAGGAAAACACCAGAGGGGAAAAGAAAATAAAAGGAAATCAAAACCCCTTGGGCTATTAAAATTTGCAACAAGCTGCCATCAGAATGTTGAACTTCCACCACTAGGGTTATTTAAGCTTTAATTAGTGTTTATTCTGCATGAAGTTCCAACTATTACAGGTCCAAAAGGAAACAGGTCAATGACCCATTTTTCCTTATGATACAAATTAATTGACATAAAACAGCTCCACTTGCAAACATTACTATTGACAGTGCAATTGGACAATTCTTCTGGAAAACAATTTGGCAGGAAAAACATCCATGAACTTTGACACAGCAATTGCACTTCTGGAAATGTAACCCATTAAAAAAAAACCCAAAACTGATAAAATGTGATACATTAAGATACAATGGCATTATTACTAATAATTCTGATTTTAAAAGATCTTTATATCCAAAAGTAGAAAATAACGTGAAACTTAGCCAAGTCCATGGAAAGTCACGCAGGCATGAAAATTGCACATGGTTTACTAAAAAAAGTCATGAAAAAATGATTACTGTAAGTTTAGATGAAAAGACTGCTACAAGCATACACAGAATTACCAAACTGACATTAAAATATGCAAAAGAAAAGACCTGAAGAAATGTAAGAAAAACTTACAAGGAAATATCAAAATAATTATCTGTGTGGTGGGACTCCTGGATACCTTTTTCTTCTACCTCCTTGTATTTTCCAAGTTTTCACTAATGTTCATGAATTATTTCAATAATACAAAAATTTGGAAAGCATAGCATCTTCACTCTATCTTAAAAAGATAATCAAAGCACCAGTCAACCAATCCTGGAATACAGCATGACGACCTCCCCTCAGCCGTCCTCCTGCTTTTGCTAACAGAATCCTGACTGTATCCAGTTCCTAGAGGAAGTTAGGTCTCTCGTCAGCACGAGGAAGTGAATCATGACAACCCTGAGGCAATCATGGCGGTCTCACACCCCTTGCCAGTGACTTGGGATGGAGGGAAGGGCAGGGCTTTAAAAAAGATTTCTCTCTCTCTCAAAAAAAAAAAAAAAAGAGACCACTGGAGTAAAAGGTCCTGTTCTGTGCTAGGTGGATATGAAAAAAAAGTACAATCTTAATAAAAAATAAAAATAGCAAAAGAATACCATGTTTGACATCTACCTGAATGACAAAATGAAAAACAATGATACAAATCCACCACTGTAAAGGCTGTCTAAAATAATTACATAGAAATACAAAGTTACATAGTCAAGGAGACAGAAATCTCAAAGAATATACACCAAAAGTTATTTTTTCAGGATAGGAAACTTTTCTACTTTTTATCAGAATTTTAAAGAATAAATGCCTATTAAATCTGCAGTTAAAAAAAAGTCTTTAGAAATATACCCTGAAGTCCTATAAAGTGGCAACACTTTCTAAAGCAAGGAAATGCATCCATTTCATAACAATTCACTGGACGTCTCCAGCTTGCTGGACTCTGCTTAGTTACTGGTAAGACGGGGATGAAACAGGCATGTGCTCTGCTTTCACCTGCTCCGGCAGCTCAGAGAGTGACAGACACACGGCATGGGAAGAGTGACGCAGTGGGTAAAGGCAAGGATGGAGGGAGACGTGGAGAATGAGGAAGGAAAGCCCTGAAGAAAGCCACCCCTCATGATGGAAGATCACAGACCTCCAGGGAGATCTTCCACAACTCAGAGAACGTTCACATCCTTGAGGTGCTGGAGCACCTGGGGTTCATAGGAAGCTTCTTTAGCTTCTAGTCCAACTTCTCTTTGAAAGGAAATACGACACAATCATCTTCAAAGATCAGCAAATAGCAGGACGGAGATATAGGAATGAGAGACAACACCACAGAAACCACATTTTAATAAGAGCAGGTTCTTAACCCTTTCTCAGAAAATCTCATGAATCGTGAGAGCAGCCCTACTGGGCACTTTTCCAGGGCACCGCTCTCCTTACTGAATGGTGAGCTCTCTCCTTTCAAGCCCGAGGCTTTCAGCGAGTCCCTCGAACACTTACTCAGGCTTAGCCCATGATAGCATCTCCTTGAGTGAGCCTCACAGCCGCCCTGAGTGATACGTAGGATGCAAGTGCCCACTGCACAGGTGAGGCAGCAGGACCACACAGTCCTCAGGTGCAGGAGTGCTAGGTCAATTCCTGAGCAAGTGTTCTCAACAACCTCCTCATTTGTTTCATGAGTTTGCTTATAGGGAGCAAGATAAAAACCCTAGTAACTGATTAAAGCATTTCCTTTTGTCCATGTCATTTTTTAAAGAGCTACCATGCCCCCTCTGGAATCCACCAGCACCCTCCACACTCTCAACTGATGTTCATTTTCCAGACCTCCCTGATGGAGACCTTGAAAATTTACACATTCATTTTCCAATCGAATTATTCTGTTTTTACATTCATGGAATAGCACAGGAAAAAAAAAGAAAAACAAAGACAGACAGGGGAGGGAAACAAATAAGTCAAGTTAGTATGAACACCAGCCATTCCAACTTCCTCATCTTTTAGAATAAAAATAAATGTTGAGAAGTATTTAATGCACGTATGGTCACAGTGTGACATGTACTGGGGGCAGGCTCAAAATGTTATTCTGAATCATAAACAGTATTAGGAGATGTAGATATGTCCCCAGGATGGAATCTAACATCGTAAAGGCCAACTGCCAATGGCAAAACCATCTTAAGAGTCCTGAAGAACGAAGTAAACTCAGAGATAAGTGAACAAGAGGGAGGCTTAGTTTTCAACAATCAGAAATGTTTTCAGATATTAAAAAAAAACACCCAGAGTTTTAGTCCCCCAAATATTCGATCAAAAGTGCTTTTTGCTCGAGAATGAATCACAAAGCCAGAAATGAGAACATGCATCCAAGTCCAGTAACAAGGTGGGCTGATCAATAGCTCCCTCTTAGATGCCAGATGAAATAATAAAAAACTACTTACGAAAGCCCAGGGATGGAAGACAACCCTGCGCTCAAGGAAGGTGAGCGGCAGAAGCTGAGATTATTATAATGCCTGGCCTCAGTCGACAAAAAAGTAACCAGACCATCTTAGCCCTGTCCCTGGAGGGAGAAGCAGCGGAGCAGACATGGCTGCCACCTGCCCAACGTTCTGTTTAGGGGGAGAAAGAGAAGAACCACTCGCTCATCCAAGGCAGTGGCACACACGGCTGTAAGGTCCAATTTCACAGTTCTGTATGGTACAGACTGAGAAATTAATGTAAGATTCACCCGTTAGTTCCTTAAATAATCAGGGACACCTACGTGTACCAGGCATTGTTTTATGTGCTGGGGAAAGGGAAGTGAATAAAAAAGATTTTTAAAACCCTCACTTTCTAGTAGGAAGATAAAGTGATAAATACTCTAGGACTTGCGAAAATCCTAAAACACTGGCCAGGCACTAACGCAAAAGCAGACCGAAGAAACGAATCTTTCGGTCTAAAGATTTTGCAACTCCCACAGAAATAACAATCGTCACTGAAAATGAGCTCACAATGAAAACTCACAAACCACATAAGGACACAAATGAACGTGAGAGTCAGACAAAACAGACTTTAGAGCAAAACGCTTCACTAGGGATAAAGCGGGTCATCACCAGGAAGTTCTAACCATCCTCACCCTGAATGCCCTTACACAGCTTCAAACACATACACACACACACACACACACACACACACACTCGTTATGCTGACAAACCCTCAATCTCAGAATATTTTAACGCACCTTTTAGAAAATTATAGAACAAACAAAAATATAGGGAGAACATATAATATTTGAACAATTCAATGAAAGTTTGACCTAACAGAATGATCTGACATGAAATTTGGAAACACGGCTAAAACAGACACTTCTGTACATATATATACATGACCAAAACTGTCTCAAGCAGAAGTGGTAGCCATGACTAAATATATAACAATTGAAGGAAATAAATTCATACTCCATAAAATACAAACTAAAGGAGAACCAGCTCCAGACGGTTTTACAAGCTACTTTCACCAAACCTTCAAGAATCAGCTAAACTGTATCTTCTACAAACTGTTCCTGAGACACACTGCTTAGGAAGGTGACTAGATATGAAATAAATACACAGAAATCAGTGGTATTCTATTAGATGGTTTACAGCCAATAAAAAAGAATAAATTCTAAAAAAATGTAAAAATCTAATTCATAACAGCAAGCTAAAGGACAACGCACCCAGGAAAAAATTCTAGAAAAAAATTCTAGAAAAAGATTTCAAGTTATAGAAAGATAATAAAATAAAATGCCAATTTTCTAAATTAATCTATAAATGCAATGCCAATTAAAATCCAATGGGGTTCTTCATGGAGCCTTTTAAGTTGATTCTAAAATTCACGTACAAGAATAACCTGCCAAAAATAACTAGTCAATTTTGAAAAGGGAGAAAGCAGAGGCATTCACCTGATATCAAGACATATTATAAAGTAAAATCAATTTTATAAACTGAGGTATTTGTACAGGGATGGACAAATAGACCAATGAAGCAGAATAACTAAGAATAAGATATGGTTCACAACCATAAAGGAACTTGCTATATGCCAGTGGTGGCATTACCAGTCAGAGGGGAAACAGAAGTTACTCATTATAAATGATGCTGAGACAATTAGCGAATTTGAAAATCCAATTCAACTCAAGCAAAAAAAAAAAAAAAACCAAAAAACAAGTAAGCAAAACTTTTTTCTCTTCTCATGCCATGCAAAACTTAATTCCAAGTAGGTTAAAGAGCCATATATGGAAATACGGAAATCGAACTGCAAGACTTAAAAAAAAAACATAGAAGAACATCAGTAGGAAAGATTTCTAATGACTTTTAAACAAATCAGAACAGAAAAGATGGATATTTGACTACATTATAATTTAATACTTTAATATAATATAAAACACCATTTAAAGGTGAAGAAACTGGCCACAGACTAGTGAAACCCATTGCTGAGAAAGAATTCATATTAGCCTATATAAAGACTTCCATCATCAAAAGAAAAAAGGGCAAAAATAGAATTGACAATTCAAAAGGAACACAAGTTGCCAACAAGCAGATGAGGAAATGTGCAGCTGCACTAGTTAGTGATCAGGAACACGCCACTCACACAAGGAACCCATTTCCCCGCCATCAGAATGGCAACGTTCAAGCTTAAGAATGATCACCTAACAGGGTGGACAATGTAAACTGGGAACTCTCAGACACTACTGGTGGAAACGTAAACTTGTACAACACAGAAGAGCATGGGGTAATATCCGGGGAATTCCAGCAATTCCAGTTAGGGATAGCTCCCAAAGGATCTCTCACACTTGGGTACATGTGCAAAGATCTACATTTGTAGATCTGCAACAGGGAAAACTGGAAATAGCTTAAATGTCTATCAGTGGGAAATGCTTTCAAAAATTATAGTATATTCAAAAAGCAGCTAAAGTGAATAAACAATCTACACACAGCAATGTGGAAAAAATCTGCAAAATGCTAACGAATAAAAAAGTTACATAAAGATACACAGAGCGTGATGCTGTTTACGTATATATCAACACAAGACCTACTGTAAAGTGACTAATAAAAAACAAGGAGAGACTGCTGCAGAAGCCACGGCAGTCATGCAGTCAAAGCATAAAATCCTCAGCAAGGCGGTCGTCTTGCGGAGGTGAGTGGAGCGGGTTCCGGGAGAGAGGAAGGGAGGGGAATAGAGTGGGGACGGGACTTCAATTCAATTCATTCAATGCTCGACAAACAATGACCGAGAACCCCACACTCTCCTAGCTGCTGGGCTGGAGCAGAGAACAAGACAGAAATGCCTGCCCTCCTCATCTTTCATTTTAGTGGAAAGACAGTTGAAAAGAAAAGAAGTAAAATATGTATTACTTGTTATTTTCTATGATAAAAGGTTCTATGGAGAAAAGCCATGCAGGGAAGGAGATACAAATGTTGGGGGTGGCGATTTGCTGATTAAACAAGGCTGCCAAGAGAGATGACACCAATTAGGGGACACCGGGGTCAAGACTGAAGAATCAGGAGGAGTGACCCAAGCAGAGGGAACAGCCAGTGCCAATGGCCTAACGGGGCGACATGCTCCGTGTTCCAGGAAGGACAAGGAGGCTGGTGTGAATGGGAGGACTGGGGGATGTCTTAAGACAGGAGGCCAGACCGGGTAGGCGCTGAAGGCTTTTGTCATGTCCTGGACCCTGACTTGGCCTCTGAGCCGCGTGGGATGGCCCTGGGAAGGCTAAGCAGAGGAGGGGGCGTGTGTGCTTTAGGTTTTAACACCATCAGTCTGACTGCTGTGTTGAGAGTAGGCTGAGAAAACTGGAGGTCACTGGCGTAACCTGGGAGAGACAGGACGGTGACCTGGACCAGCGTGGTCTTGATGACACTTGGTCAGATCCTGAGAATATGGTCTGGATTTGCTGATGGATTACGTAGGGGGTAAGAAATAGAAGAGTCAAGGTTGACCCGGTCTTCAATTATATCTATGATGCTCCGTTTCATTTTTTAAAACTCTGAATCAAAAACGGCAAAATGGTAGCATCTGCTCAATTGAGGTGGGACATCCATGAGTATGTTTATTATTTTCTGTCCCCATTGGTATGTCTGAAATAGGAGATGACAGAAAGGATTAAGTCACATGAGTCAGTGTCTGAGGAAAAGAGAATACCAATTAGGGTTCACCAATGTGGGTCTTGATAATCATTAAAAAAAACACCTTTACGGGTTTCCCTGGTGGCACAGTGGTTAAGAATCCGCCTACCAACGCAGGGGATATGGGTTCGAGCCCTGGCCCGGGCAGATCCCACATGCCGCGGAGCAACTAAGCCCGTGCGCCACAACTACTGAAGCCCGCGCGCCGTGCTCCACAATAAGAGAAGCCACTGCAATGAGAAGCCCGCACACTGCAACGAAGACCCAATGCAGCCAAAAATTAAATAAATAAATAAATTAAATAAATTAAAAGAAAAAACACCTTTGCTTCTTAAATTGTGTGAAGTTTGTATGTCTATTAAGATGACCAAAGAGCAGAGACGAAGTGCAAAAATAAGTGACTTATTTTAGCTTTTGCTCACACATTTTACAACAGAAATGGATAGGCTTCACTTGTCTACAAAGATCCCCCTGCTGATTCTGTGACTAATCTTGGGTGTTACATGCCAAGGAGATTAAGGAAATGATTTAAAAATAGCAAGTCATGGTTGGTAACCTATATGCATTTCTGCCTGCTTGATTTATTTACTTGTTTGACCCCAGTTCAGAGAGCCTATAATACTGAATTGTTGTTTGTTGGGTTTCAGCGAATGGGATAAAATCTCCAAGATTCTGTCCTTTGCTTACCAAGAAAGCACATGCTCAAAGACAACGATAAAACATTTCGATCCATTCTAGCTTAGACTATTTGTATATAAAGTTTGGGGATAGATTTTTTTTTAATAGGAAAGGAGTCAAAATAATGTGAGTAGGGATGTATGCTGTCTGCACATCTCCTCTACCACCCAGGTGTCTTGTTTCATCAGCTGCTTCCCAATGGGGAATGAGTGGGTTACTCTCTTTTGGGGATCACGCCACACATTTTAACTATAAGCAGAAATCTAAACAATGTAATACTTTTGTGGGAAACATACCTACAAGAAAACATCTAAACTCACTTCTCAACATGTGTAATAAATCCTACATACTCTCAAAATTCAAGTGAAAAACAACAAACTTTTAAAAAGAGCATATACTTTCATACATTAATAAAGCAAAGAATGGTGTTGGAAAACATCCGACAGCATGATTCCCAGACCAGGTGTTGACACGTAAGACACAAGTTACTTCAAAAAGAAGCCATAAAATCATCACTACCGAAACCACCAGCATCTCTCAATTTTAATTCACTTTAATTACAAAAATAAACATACTTTACTACATATATGGTACACATAAATATACAGTCTCCCCAAATGGTAAGGGAGCTCAGTAACTAAAGCTGTGGCTTTGTTATAATGGCAAACACTTGGAATATTATTCTCTAGAATTGAAATTCTCCAAATGCTTTGACACACAGATCATTCCAGTCATGGGTAAGTCATGGTCCACTGACATCCCTCAGTCCTGCGTACGGCCACCAAAAAGCCCCCAAATTACTGAGAAGGATGGCTTTTATGAAGGTACCAGTGAGAGAAAACAGCAATAAAGGGTGGATCTGGTTATACAGAAAAGGCATTCAATTTGGGATCTTAAGACTGGGGTTTTAAGCCAAGTTCAGCCCCAAGACTTAAAAAATCATTTAATACAACTGAGCTTCAATTTCCCCACATATATAATGATCAGAGTTGATGAGATAATCTTTAAGATCCCTTTAGTTATAAAAACCCTCTACTTGTAATATCATATGATTCCTTTTGAATAGATAATACATTCACACTCAGATCAAAAAGAAAAAAAAAAAAGATTTTAAATGTATTGTGAAAAGTCTCATTCTCATCTGCCCTGGTTGCCACCTCCATACCCCACAGAGAAGTCATCATTTTCATTAGTTTCTTTTATTTTGAATTTTATTTTATTTAGTTTTTTATACAGCAGGTTCTTATTAGTTATCCATTTTATACATATCAGTGTATACATGTCAATCCCAATCTCCCAATTCATCCCATCACCACCACCCACCCCCTGCCACTTTTCCCCCTTGGTGTCCATACGTTTGTCCCCTACATCTGTGTCTCTTAGTTTCTTACGCAACCTTCCAGAGTCTCTTTCCAGGAATATGTGCAAACATAAATATATATCCTCACTAACCTCTTTTCTAACAAAAAAGACATCATATTATAACTCACTGATCTGTCACTCACAGTACATCTTGGAGAGCTTCCCATGTCAGTATGTAGAGATTATCCTCATTCTTTTTAACAACTGCATAGTTTTCATTATATAAACATCCAAAATCGACTTAACCAATCCCATACAGACAGGCACTTGGATTTTCCCCAGTCTTTTGCTATTATATATCATGCTGCAGAAAAAACCAAACTCTTATGCATATTACCTGTAAATTGTAAGTTTAAGAGAAATTTCCACAAGTCGAACTGCTAAGGCAACGGCTAAATGCATCTACAATTTTGGTTAAATTTGCCCAACTGCCTTCCATACGGTTTGTACCTACCTGTGTTTTGCCAGCAAATCTGAGAATCCTGTTCCTCCAGACTCCCATCAAAACAGAGCCGCTTCTTTCTTTCTCTTTTGGATTTCTTCCTCATCTGAGAAATCCATGCCATCTCAGTATGATTTTTAACGGGCATTTCTCTTATTATGATGAGTTTACGTAAGAGTCGTGATTCTATTACTGTGAAGTACCTGCTCATATTCATAAACCTTTTTCTGTAAGTTGTTGCTCTTCTTCTCACTGGTTTATAACTAAAAGCTCTACTATTTCAAGACAACAATCCCACAGCCAAAAGACAACCTCTACAGATTACTGGTGGATCACAATTCCTGAATGCTTCAAGGGTTTAAAAATGGTTATTACCACTGAGATTTTCTTACTGGAAGGTACTGATCACCATTACTCAATATTTTACAAATAATATATAATATCCATAAAGAAACTTTCCTCTTAGAAAAGGTATGCTTCACTTTCAAAAGGGGAAGGAATAGTTTGGAAGATGACATGAAGACAATTTCATTTCACCAAATATCACAAATACTTGGGTGACAGAGAAGCAGCAATAATTACGGCTAAATGGTAGGTATAAAACGCTTAAGACATAAAAATATTTAATATCATAAATATATTTGTACCGTCATTTCACTGCACACTTAAGAGTTCAATTACATTAATATAAAACAATTTTCTTAATATCATGAAATGCCATTATCCAAATAAGCACACCCATTTCCTAGTAAAGGTCCAAGCTATGTGGACAACCTCGTCTGAAACACATTTAAAATTCTAAAGATGCTGGTAAACGTTAAACCTCTGCCATCCATGAATCCAAAATGCAAATATAAATGTTTTTCCTATTCTTTTAACTATGTGAGGAGATACCCAACTCATTTTTTAAAAATTCTTAAACAGATCCTATTTTACTAGGAACTAACTAGGAATTTGCAAAGTCCAACCAAGTGACATTTTAAAGATTTTTTTAAAATGTGGATCATTTCTAAAGTCTTTATTGAATTTGTTACAATAATGCTTTTAACATCTTTATTGGAGTATAATTGCTTTACAATGGTCTGTTAGTTTCTGCTTTATAACAGAAGTGAATCAGCCATACATATACATATATCCCCATATCTCCTCCCCCTTGCATCTCCCTCCCTCCCACCCTCCCTATCCCACCCCTCTAGGTGGTCACAAAGCACCGAGCTGATCTCCCTGTGCCATGCGGCTGCTTCCCACTAGCTATCTATTTTACGTTTGGTAGTGTATGTATGTCCATGCACGTCTCTCACTTTGTCCCAGCATTTTTTATGTTTTGGTTTTTTGGCTGCAAGGAATGTGGGATCTTAGCTCCCTGACCAGAGATCAAACACGCACTCCCTGCACTGGAAGGCGAACTCTTAACCACTGGACCACAGGGAAGTCCCCCCAGCAGCATTTTAGATATCTAGAAAACATCTTTCTTCACTGACATGGGACCCATCCACACACATGCTCTGATTAGAAGTTGGCCTGAGGGCTTTCAAAGTCTGAAACTGACCAGCTGCTGAAACTTCACAGCAGGAAAAGACTTCTCTTCCCTACCACCAATAGATGTTTACTGCATAGAACTTGCACCATCATTTAAAAGATTATAAAAATATTTGGACGTGTGTCATGTCTTTGATTCTGCAGAGTACCTGTGGAATATCAGGGGTGTCCTCATCTAACCGTCTTGAATAACTGAAGCGCACTGATTTGCATAGTCACCTCTAGGCCCCCAAATGGACACAAACACTGAGGCCACGTGAACTGGAGTCCTCACCACCCACTACTGAGCACAGAACCAGAAGCCTGACCTCCTGTCCTGCTACTTACTAAGCCTGGGGCCCTGGGCAGGTTATATAAACTCTCTGGAACTAAGTCTCCTCAGAGGGCAATCCTCATTTTGAAGATTCAGTGAGTTTGGCACTGAAAACAGTGGAATCGGTGTTCTGTAGAAGTTCACCACAGTGTAATTGGACTGCACTCCACTACTGAAGAACTCTCATGGGAAAAAGCACCAGCTGCAT
Organism: Neophocaena asiaeorientalis asiaeorientalis; assembly: GCF_003031525.2. NCBI lineage: Eukaryota > Metazoa > Chordata > Mammalia > Artiodactyla > Phocoenidae > Neophocaena > Neophocaena asiaeorientalis. The sequence continues at coordinate 1,225,749 of NW_020175788.1, forward strand.
GGAAATAATTCAAGAGAATCTCCTCCATAGGGATGAGGATGGAGCATAAGTTAGGATAAAAGCCCAGGGGAGCACAGTCACACCATAGGTAAGTCAGGTGCAGCACAATTAAAGTACAAGTAATCCAATCTCTGGTGATCTGAAAAGGTTAGCACAAAACCCCTGCTTTATTTGAGATTATCTGTTAAAATCTCCACTGAAGTTTATTTTTCTACTCTCATTCTGCTTTTGTCTTCTATCGTTCCCTTTCTTTTCCTTCCCATCTTCTCACCTTTCTCCTTGCTGCATCTTCCCTGGACAAACCTTAGACCTATAGGGACAACAAATCACGTTCCTAAAGTACAGCATGGTACTTACTGACATGTGGTTTATGGGTCTCAACTTAAAATGACTTTAATGCAACCTGGTTCCCAACTTAATTATTGTCATGTCTTACGGCATCAAAGTGTCGGAAATCTGAAAGCAACTGGGCTCTGGGGAAAATTCAACTTACTGGAAATAAAAAGGTAAAGAAATGCTTCATTGGTATGTTGTTGCCTTTTTAAAGCCACTTCTCTTCCACGTTCAAGTTTTTAACCCCAATCACTTAGCAATACTGTACCCTTTCTCAACACACAGCAGCAACACAGCTGCCAATCATACAATAACAGACAGGGAACAATGGTTTATGGAGGAGCCCAGGGCCACACACCTCCACAGGGGAGGGAGCTGTACAGACTCCTATGTCAGGCTTACCATGAAACACACTATTTTCTCATTACATCTAAAGTGTTTACAGCGTAAACTTCTCCAGATTAACAAAAGCATCACTTCAGTGACAATATGACACCCCCTGAATCACCCAAACCCTGTAAATTTTCACAGAATACAAACCTTTGGGAGGTGTGAGATTGACTCCGTTTTTAAGGCACCACTGTACTGGTAAAATCCCCAAAGAATCCGCATGGCACAGCATCGAGAGTTTACTAGGTTCTGGTCTGAGGTCATCAATAGTCACTTGAAAAAAACGATTGTTAAAAACCTGAAAGAAAAGACAATAGAGCCTGGGGTTAATTCCTTGAGATTAACATGTAAGACTCGTAAGAAATAGTGGCACAGCTTCCAAATGCAGTAAGCGTATTTCATCCCAATGACCACAGCACAAACTGGAATTTCAATGTATATTACGAAAGTGGTCCAGTTGTGAAAAAGTTAGTTGATCATTGTGGTCATATTAATGGAAAGTAAACAAACAACTAGAATTATGTCAGAGACAGAGAAGGAAAAACATCAGCATGACTTTATAGAAGTAAACCAACAGCCAAAGCCAGAGGAAAAACAAGCTAGAAAACAAGTAAGACAGACAAACCCTAGCCAAGATGGGACCATCTCCACCATCTGGCTCAGAGATGTCTAGCCTCACCTTGCGTCCCATCCCTCCAACCCAAGAGGAAATCACTCACACCGGGCATGTCCTTACTCAATATTCTCACAAGTCTAAATAGCCCACTCCACTGTCCGTGTATTTTTCAAGATGTGTCCCCAAAGCCACTACTGCTGGAACGCCC
>NW_020175788.1:1227305-1404358 GCF_003031525.2 Neophocaena asiaeorientalis asiaeorientalis
GCACAGCACCAGATGTGAACCTCTGAACTGAAAATTCTCATTCCCTCCTGTGGTCTGATACCACATCTCTCTCTCCCAATAGACCTCAAGTCCTTTGAGGACAGCCTCCTGTTTGTTACTCATCAAGATATTCCCACAATGCATAGCAAACGCTTTGTACGTAGGAACTGGTTAAACACCTACTTGAGTATAAGGAAAAAAGTCAATGAGGAAAGGAAATAGAACAAGACATGCTGATGGAAAAAGCAGAGTGCAAAAATCAGGTGGACAGCCACACTGAAAAGCATGATGGATTTAAAGAATGTAGAATGTAAAACAGGCCAGAGGCAAAAAATCGCTTTCCCAACTCAACAGACATAAACCAGTCTTTCTTAGGAAACTTAACCCTCTTACTAAGCTCTGATTCCTGGCTCCTTCGTTTAGAAAACACTTTGTGGAAGCAACCTGGTTCAAAGCTACGCAGGAAGAGTGAACTGACTTCTGTTCTTCTTGATGTTATAACTCCAGTAACTCGTTAGAAATCTGCTGCCTGAGATTTGCTTTTGGAAACAGCCTTTAAGGAGCAAAGGATCAAGCTTCCCCTTCTCAGGGAGGCCGTTCCTGGTAGCCTGAATTAAAATCACATCTTCCTTCCTTCCACTCCAACACCCTAGAGGTCCCTTCCTTGATGCCCCTTTCTCCTTAGCATTTAACATACTTTATTTCCTTATTAATTTTATTTATTGTCTGTCTCTCCCCCCATCAAAATATAAGCTCTGTATGAGCAGGGACTTTATGTTTCCAGCATCCAGAACAGTGCCTACAAATGCTCAGTAAGTATTTGTTAAATTAATGTGATCTAGACCCTCATGCATACACGCACACACATACTCACACAGAGATGTATCATATAGTTCTGGAGGCAGGATGCCTTAGCAAAACTGAACTGTGTAAGAATAGGCACCAAGGAACCTCCAAGCCTATTAAAATGCACGTTCCCGTGCACACATTTCAGAGGAAAAGCTAAATTAAGTTCCCTCAAATCCATCAGGGTTCATGGTCCCAAATGGTTCAGAGACTCTGGTCCATCTGGTCCAGAACCACAGGCCTTAGAATCAAAGCCCAGAGCAGTTAGCCAACTTGCCCAAGACCGTGCAGCTCAGAGCGAGCAGACCTAGAAACAGAACCCAACACGTGTAAAATTCCAGGAAACTTTGTCTAAACCATGCATCTCACGTACACAGATGGTATTCTCCCCATCACGCCAACATAGTCCCCCTGTAGGGCCAAAGGTTGGTCACTTAACACTGAATCTGCTATGTGCTTCTCTGCCTTCTTGTCTATTTGTTATTTATTTCCTCAACAGTTGCGCCATGAAGAAAAGCCCCAAGGAAGATAAAAATGAAATTTTCATTAGGATAAGTACTTCACAGCACAGTGTGTTATAGTCTCAAACGTAATATTCTAAAACCTTTTCCAATGTTAAGAGAAATAAATTTAATTATAAACAGCTTCTACATTAAGAATATTCTACTACTTCATGACCTGTAGGTGAGTCCTGTGCCTGGGGAGGTGCCGACCCAAGTTCTAAGAGGCAGCAGTACACGGCCAGTAAGAGAAGGAAGAAGGAAGGATAAATGTGAAACAGAATGACTCAAGTATTTTTTTTGTGGCCTCTCCTGTTGCGGAGCACAGGCTCCGGACGCACAGGCTCAGTGGCCATGGCTCACGGGCCCAGCTGCTCAGCGGCATGTGGGATCCTCCCGGACCGGGGCACGAACCCGCGTCCCCTGCATCGGCTGGTGGACTCTCAACCACTGCGCCACCAGGGAAGGCCGACTTAAGTATTTTATCTTAGGTACAAAGGGTAAGAAAAAATAAAATGAAAAGTGACTTAAAAACCAGAGAAAATACCTCCTCACCCCCAACCTCCAATGACATGTATTTAGAGAGAAGATTCTTCTTTGTGAAAACCAAACTACTGTCCCTGGAAGTCTGTTTAATGAGATGAAGATATCTGGGCTGAAACTGATGGTAATTAGGATGTCACATTCTAACATTATGTATTGCAATTATTTAAAGGTAGAAAAATGTGAGAGTCGACCACTGACAGACTGCACCTTGGCTTGGTTTATTTTATAAACACCAGGTGAAGATGACACCACGACCTATTAGAATGAGAAGAGGATGACACATACCCAGATAAATGGGCAGCTGGCATTACCGAATCACCTGCTTGGAACAAAGAGGAATTCCGGCTGGGGTTCAACAAGGTATCACTCCTTAGTTTTGGAAAAATGTGCCAACTACCAGAACACACAATAAGAACCCTAAAAGCCATTTCAAATAAAAAGGTTATAAATGAATGGTGTATGAACAGCAAGAGCATGTGCTTCAACCCGAGATGATCATTCAAAGCATAAGTCATTATTTGTTCTACGCAGCTATCCTTTAAATAAATTGCTTTAACAGTTACAAAATAATTTATATTCACTAAAGAAAAAAATCTTTAGCAGAGAACAAAAGGACGTTTCATTATAACCATTTCCCATATTCTGTAATACATGATCACCACTGTATTTCTCAAATTTTACCAAATCTTGAATAAAATCATAAATAAAAAAGCATGACTCAAATAACTTCATACTATTAATCACCACATTAACAACCCCATCTCCTTCAGAAAAAGAAATTAAAATGGAATTGACTTTTGAACCCCAGGAAATGCACGGAAGGCTGTTAAGTAAAACACATGTTGGCTAAGAATCTTAGTTTGTTGGTTTCTCGCGCCATTAACAGGACATAAATGGTATGTGTGTGTGTATGTATGCATATACATATATATATTTTTAAGGTAGAAACACATACTTTGTACGTTATAATAGGTAACTTCGTTGAGATTTCTTTGATGTGGAAGGGAAATTATAATCTTAAAAGACTATAAGGCCATAATAAAAATGTCTTTGCGTGAAACGGTACTTTCATTTAAAATCTACGAATCTTAGACGTATGACTTTTCCTTTAGTCAGTGAAAGCAGATGAGGGAAAGGAAGCGAGGTGCTAATCCCCTGGAGATGGGAACTTGCTTTTCACCATTTCCAAGTATTTGCAAAATAGATCATATGAAATATGATCAGTGCAGCAGGAGAAGCAAGTTACTATTACAAAGATTACAAACTCATCAGCGGTTTCTTCTCACGAGCACAGGGACAAATGGCAGTTTCCATGTCACTGTGGTTAGCAAGAGAAGGTGCCATCTATTCAGTGGCTGAGTTCACTGCTGTGAACTCACAGTTGAGCATCTGAATCTTCCTCCAAGTCTCTGCAGGACACGAGCGTCTGCATCCTGTACTATCGGAGGACAAGCGAAGTTCACCCCACCCACTGCAAGAGGAGGCATCGGATCACACTCACTCGGATATCAGTGATAAAAAGGGAGCTTGAGACAGCACTGTACGGGAGAGGAGGCCCTCCTCCTTGGGTTTACTTGCGTCACCACAGATCCCGACACGAGCCTATTTCCTCTGGTTGGCTTGGAGTAGAAAGACTTACTGGATCCACTACGGAGATGGAGGTGAAAAGCAAGGGAGGGACCTCACCTTGGTCACTGATGCAGGACAGATGTGAAAGGGCTCCCTCACGTTCACTGTTTCTAGCTTCATCCCAACTGTGAAAAAATGGCTTCTCAAATCTGCATGGTCCTACGGGGAAAAGGACGAAAATATTAAACGCAATGGTATTGTAAGCTAATTCAGTAACTGTCTGGATGCTTTCCTTGATCGTTTTAGTGGGCGACTGAAATCGGATTGAAATCATTAACCCTCCCCCATTTCAGATTTCTAATTATGGCAAGATATCACGGATTTAATTATTTTCTGCAGGCTAAATTGCTTTTCCAAGGGAGAAACAAGCCTTGGTGGCCAGGCTTAAACGTATACTAAGCAAAAAAAAATTCACACCGCACAGCTTTGATCTTCCTAGGGGCCATCAGGAAAGCTCGGCAGAGTAATAGAAGCAATCAGTCATCTAAAACACGGCAGGGGCCTCCTCAGAAAACATGGCCTCTTGCTACTGGAGTTACTTCGCAGGCTTCGGGGAGGATCTTTTGGGGGATACAGCTTGTCTTCTGTGTTGAAGAGCACTGAAGTTATCAGTTACTGGTACTGATACTGGTCCTTGGACATGTGGGTATAGAAGACTCCAAAACAGCCCTGTACCCAATCAGAACCCGTCTCCCGCTCTATAAAGATGAGCTACACCCCCTGTTTAATAGGTGCCTGGCAGTTTTATAGACAATTCACAGCAACCTTATGTGTGTGAGTGGAGCTTTCCTGCCTTCTCAAGAAAACAAATTTCAATAACCACTTCAGCTACACAGCAACAGATGAGGCTGGCGGGACTCTGGACACCAGGATTTATCTTGCAGAGATGAAGGTCACCTCATAACTCACAGTCTGTATAAACAGTAGTGGATAAATAAATGTCTCTGCAGCCTGTCCCTGAGGAAATAATAGCTGCAAGTAAATCCTCCTGTTTCTAAATCCATCAATTGGGTGAGAAGTACAAAAATATCTGGGGATCTATGACTTTCTTTTATCTGCCAATGTAAAGTGGATTTTTAAAAAAATTTTATTGAAATATAGTTGATTTACGATGTTAAGTTTCAGGTGTACAGCAAAGTGATTCAGTTATACATGCATACATATATTCTTTTTCAGGTTTTTTTTCCATTATAGGTTATTACAAGATATTGAGTAGAGCTCCCTGTGCTACATAGTAGGTCCTTGTTGGTTATCTATTTTACATACAGTTGTGTGTATATTTTAATCCCAAACTCTTAATTTATCCACCCCCCACTCTGGTAACCCTAAGTTTGTTTTCTATGTCTGTGACTCTATTTCTCTTTCATAAATATGGTGAGTGTGAGTGTGTGTATATAATACTCAGCCATAAAAAAAATGAAATAATGTCATTTGCAGCAACATGGATGGACTCAGACATGATCATACTAAGTGAAGTAAGTCAGACAAAGACAAATATCATACGATATTGCCTCTATGTGGAACCTAAAGTGGATTTTTCATTAATTCAAGGATGCCATTCTAAATACACCCAACTCTGAGGACCGTGCAGAACCCACAGGGCTGTGCCTGCTGCTCCCACAAAAGCTGATCAGAACAGGACAGTGTATGACACCAGATCCACTTATTAAACTCACCACCACCGCTTTGCTTTACCAAAGCAGGTACAGAATGTAAATGCCTACAGAACCACATGTCATTTCTCACGTGGCCACAGCTGCCTGCAAGTCTCTGTACCCAGTGGGTGAGCAATAAATGCTGGGTCTGGCTGGAGCACAGGGTACCTCGTGCAGGGAGGGGGTTGATCAGAACGAGGAAGGTGATGTGCTCCGTGGGCAAGGACTTACATGACAAAAACTCATTGAACTTAACAATCATCACTTGATTAAAAAATATTCTTAGGTACAGGAGATGATTTCCTTTTTTTATTACTGAAAATAAAGCATTTACTTTTAAAGGTGGCTTGGAAAAGGAATCAAAAGAAACAGCATAGAGATTTAATGCAAATCAACACACATCACCCCAAACACCAAGGCAGAGCCAGAAACCACAGGTGTTAATACAAAAGTAGGAAACCCAAAATGACTGAAAGAAAAGATTAAAAGTTAATGCTCTCAGCAAACATCAACACACCCCAGTATCTTTCAGTAAGAACTGAATCACATAAGTGGATTTTGCAGATAAATATTTTTTCCATTTTAGGCACAAAAGCCTTTAACCTTCTGAAAAGAGGAATTATTCTAAAATTAAGACATACTATAAAACGTTGCCTGAATGTACTCAACAAGTTTATCAAGCAGTCGTTATGATACTATTTGGTATTACATAAATGTTCTCAGGCACCGATGACATGTGTAGCTATGATAAACGGGCAAGATGAATGTACTAGTTTCACGGAAGTTCTTCCATTTCCCTCTGCTAGCAATGTCCTTCCTTGCTGCAGTGTCTCTCCCACTACTCACAGCTACAAGGCTAAACGTTCTTGAGATGCGGTTCACCAATAACAGGAAACCCGCGCCTGTTCCCTGGCTGCCTCTAACACTAGGGCTCTGCTTGCAATTTTGATCTCTCACCTGCTCTCCCGTTTGCTTCTCCCTTTGCTTCTGCCATAGGGCTGTCCTGACAGCATTCTGGGCTTCTGGTCTACCCACCGTCCAAATCCCCTCTTGATTTCAGGCTGTGTGCCCACTCTTTGACCCACACACTTTTGTCCCTCCCTCTGCACTCTGAGTAGAGCCAGATTTCTAAGTAGGGTTGACCCATAACCCCCAGGCACTTTCTATATCCCAGGCTCTCAGTGTGACCTTGACCACTGACTTGAAGTTTTTAGCCAAGTCTACAGCCACCTCATATCTCTGCCAGAAGGTTGCTCAATCACAGCTCCCAATGCTGGGCTGGAAACCCTAAAGCCCCCAGGAACCCTACACTAATGATTGTGCTTTACCTGCTGCCTTGCTTGATTCACAGTTGTCTAGTGGGACCTGCCTTTCCTTAGAAATAAAGCATACAAGCTCAGGACAGCAATCTGGTCCTCAGATAACTTTCTCTTTTCAAGGCTGTGGACTCTGTTATAAATGCTTATCATTAATGATTCCAGGGCACCCTGCATCAAACAGTACCTCTAGGTTAAGAGGGGATCACTTTGTGCAGATACCACACATTTTCTTACTATTTTATAGATGTCCCTGCGCTCCCTTGTCAACCTCTGAGAATCTCTCCCTCTGCTCATACATAAGAAATACCACCCACCTCAAAATCATCCATGGCCACATGTGGGGTGAAAATAAAATGTTAATGACATATTTTTAAACAATTAAAATATTGTTGACAATGTTCTGTCCTGATGACATTAAAACATTAAACAGTTTAAAAATAATGCTTAGTGAACGAAGTTTTAGAAACAAGTTTTCCCTTGTGAATCATGGCTCAGATTTCCTACACCTTAAATTACTTCTACTAAGTTTCAGTTGTAAGCACACAAATTTCTTACTTGTGGAAATGCATCTGTTTTTGTTCCAAACTATGTGAAAACTCTTAAACTCTCTTGTTTAATATACTGAAAAAGAAGCCGGACATTTTGAGAGGTAGCTGCATACACACATTGGTTTTTTATATTTTGGTCTCAAATATCCATATCTATCTGTTATACCTTATTAAACCTCTCCAAATTTCAGAAAGGAACTTGAAAACTATACAATACATCCCTTTATCCCCAGCCCTAACTTCCACTTTCTTAAGGTCACTTTTTCATCAGCATTTAAAAGGAAAAAAAAAAGAAAACTGGTAATAATGTGTACAAGTCCCACCAGTTTCAAAAGCAAGTCAACAAAATGAAAAATTTTTAAATCCAAGAGCAAAGACCCATAATGATTATGAGTTTGATTATGACTATAAATCTGCTACTCCAATATTTATGTTATTCATGAATGGTAATGCCAGAAACTTTGAACTCGAGACGAAGGGCAGTATTTTCTAAAAGGGCTTGCCCATTAGATTTCTGGTCACTGGAAATCTTTAAAACACATGACTGTTAGCCATGTAGTACATGCAATATTTTCCAGTCAATGCCAAACCCTCTCATTTACATTATGCAGTTCATCCAAGAAAGATGCCAAGAAATAATTATTGAATTAAGCTGGAGAAACATCAAAAACTAGATTTCTTGACATCCATTCTGATTCTATATTCTATCATTCATTCATTCGTTCGTTCGTTCGGCATTCATTAGAAACCACTGGGGTTCCACACACCATGCCACTAGGTGATGCACAGAATACACACAAAAACTGCATTTGTCAAAAGGGAGAAGGAAAAGACATGAAGAACAGCTATGGAAGATCCAGGTTTAGAAAAAATTTCAGAACAAACACTATTTTTACTTGTAGCTTTAAAAAATTATAACCACCAAGATGATGGCAGTCCAGGGATTTAAAGGAGTGAAACTTAATTTTGAATATAAAAAGCATGACACTTAGAATGACAAAGAAAAGATTCTGAGAAGGTGGAAGTATAAATTTAGTTAGGGAGACTGGGTCTTAAGATACTGGATTGAGGCTTTTAAGTCTGATTTCAGAGGCAAAAGGAGTCGTTCAGCACTCCGAACAAACAGAGATTTTTATGATAAAAAATTCAACACCAGTTAATTTCTAGATAAGCCAATACACAGACCATCTGAGCTCTTTGTGTGTATAAATGTACATCCATATTAGTATATAAGAAAGGGTACATAGTATATAAGATATTCTCATTGAAAAACAAATTTATCGCTACTAGACCATTTACTTCAGGCTGTTAATGCAGTCAGAGTACATGCATTCATTTACAAACACCAGCTAATCATTCTCAATTCTAAGTGGGGAGAGGGAGACAGAGACAGAGACAGAGAGACAGAGAGAGAGTTCCCGGTTCCTGAAATGATTCACAAAACCGATTATCTACTGAGAGATAATGGGAAATTCACTGTGGGTTGAAAGATACATTCTGGCCTTTGCAAAGCTCTAGAGAATCCTTCACACCTCTAAATTATTGGATCAAGAATGATGTTATCCCTGAGATCAGGAGTAAGCAGTAAATCCTCAGGACATTTACAAATGTGCCTGTCACATTCATGAAATACTGTTTATTCAAACGAACTGGAGTCCAGTTAAACTGTTTACAGAAAAACTCCTTAAGACAGGCTGGCAATGTCACTCCCATCTACATTCATGGCTACACATTTTATTTTTGCCCTGAAGTAGTTTTAAATTGATCAGAAGTAAAAATACCATTCATTTTATTGGAGGACTGTCTTACTAGCCTACCTTAACAACTGCTCTTCAGGGAACCTTATTTTCAGTTGAATGACAATGTAAAAGAGATTATATACACATCAACTTCCGTAATCCACACGAATTTCATCAGCTTTCTTCTCTCCTGACCCCACGGAGCTTTCACTCACTCCTACTAAGATACACTGACTGCACTGAGAGTAGCTTGGCTTGGTTTATAATATTCAAGCCGGTAGAAAGAGGAACAGCAATGAACACACTGTAAATACTTGTGAGCACTTTCCTTGTATTATTATTTTCCCCTCACAACAGACTATGGGGTAGGATCCATCTTAGAGAGGAAACTAAGGCGCAGAGAAGTTAAGTTACCTAAGCAAGAACACACAGCTAACAAGAGGAGCCAGGACTCAAATCCATGTGGTCTGACACTAAGTACATGATCTAGCCATCAGATTACCTAGTTGTGTGTGATTAGTTATCAGGTTATGGCACAGACTGGGAAGCAAAGACCAAAATGGATCTTTGCGTTTTTTATTGCTAATGGTAAACAAACAAACAAACAAAACCCTTATAACCTATAAGCTCCTGAGATGTTCTCAAAGACAGATATTGCCAAGTTCAAAAGTGATAGCTATTAATACCGACCACTTATTGAAAACCTCCAATTTCTGCTGTCAATTCACAGCACTTTTCAATGGTTTATGAAAAAGCCGTCAGAGAGAAAATTTTGACACTAAAATTACCTCCCAATGTTTATATATAAAGTCAATCAGTCTTTATCAACAATGAACCATTATATTTTTTACTAACTGCTTTCGTGTTCTTTAAGCCACAAAGATTTACAAAATGTGTCCAGTAAATGCCTACGATGCTCTACAAGTTATCCATCATCGATACCTATCTCTCATAACATTATCAATGTTAACCCAGACGGGTTTACCTGATAAATGTGGTTCATCTAGCAAACATCCCCAGCTGCAAAGTCCCCATGAGTCTCAACCTGCCAGTGGTATTTTTCAATACTCTATGTTAAGCACTAACCTGTGAACCAAATGAAGAAAAAAAAGAGGAGGATGTGGTTCCCGACATCGAGAAGCTTGAAATTTAGTTAGAAAATGACAGAGATGTGATAAATACAAGTACAACGCTGGCAAAAGAAGTCTGGACAAAACACAATATATCTGGTTGTTCTGCCTTTACAGTTTGGCTGGTGTCCCACTTTATTTCAACTGTGAGACAGAGGACATCAGACAACCTCAGAGCATCCCCAGGTACTCACTGGTCCCCTAAGTGCCTCTGAAGGGACTACCAGCCCTGGGAAGAAAGCACAACCTAACTCTGGAAGAATCAAGCATCGCTATTTAAGAAACACGACTGTACAGAGCTGCCTTAATATTGGTCATTGGCAGAATGACGAAGGTTCTCTACAAAACTGAGGTTCTCTACGAAACAGATAAGTGACAGAGTATTAATCTATGGAAGGAGGAGAAGGTATTACTAATTGAGAGACAGAAGACAAGGAAAAAGAAAGAACATTCGATCATCTTAGGTTCAACTCATCTCTCAAATGCCTCCTGGATCTTAACTCACTGCCCTCCGTCTACTTTAGAGGTTAGAAGCATTGCCAATTACGCTGTTACAATTTAGTATGTGCTGATCGCAGACTCCCAAGACAGCTGATGCTTCTTGCCAGCCCTGCTTCATTGGATAAATACACCCCACACGATATAAAAATATGAAGAATGTGGCACAGGGGAGAGGGAGTTCAAACTAATTAACACAACACAATTAAAATGCATTTGGTGAGGATTTTCATGTAAGAAAAGCAGTGCCTCATTTCCTGTGTAGAAACCTAATTCTTACAGCCTGAGTTCCACAATCAAATGCTCCAGGAATTTCCCTAATAGTAGGTCATCTGATCCTCAATCTTTAATCCTCCGGTTCTTTCTTTTTTGCTTATGTTGATATGAAAAAAAATGGACAAAAAAACCTGATAATGCAATTCAACACCCCTCCACATTTTTTTTAAGTACTAAAATCTCTCAGTGAATCCTACACAAAAACACTGCACCGTATAATTTTTTCAGTTCCAACATGCCAGTGTTTGGTCCGCAGGGACCTCAAACATTGCATAGGCATCTTTTCAAAGGCTTCAAATAATTTGCATAATTTCCAAGAACAGGCTTCAGGAAAGTCAGAGGAAGGTTTTACTTAGTACTACATTCAAATCAATATATAATGACCTAGGCTTTAATTCCTTTATTCATATCAGCATGCTACGTTAGGCTAAAAAAAAAAAATCCAACGCAGTTCATCATACTGTTCCTCTTTTCGTTTTACGAAAGACCTAGTGCTCACATGTTCGTTAGATAATTACCCTCATTATATTAGTTTCATCTAAAAATGTACATTAGGATGCCAGCATTTATTAAATCAATAGCATTACTATATTTCAATTCCATTGCACTGAATTAAACTCAGCCAATGAAATATTTATAACAAAAAGGTAATAAAACATCTATAAGCTGAACACTAATAAGCATTTCCATTTTTTTACTTACAGCTGTAAACAGCAATTTTATCAACTAGTCCTGCATTCAATCAAGTTAAAAAATAGTCATGAGAAAATGAAGTACTATATACTTCAACCTGAACCACAAGAATTCATAACAGGCGATTATAGCAGGATTATTTCCACAGTAAGTCCAAAAACTGGTACACTGGTTGTTTTAAAACAACGGGGGCAGGGCTTCCCTGGTGGCGCAGTGGTTGAGAGTCCGCCTGCCGATGCAGGGGACACGGGTTCGTGCCCCGGTCCGGGAAGATCCCACATGCCGCGGAGCGGCTGGGCCCGTGAGCCGTGGCTGCTGAGCCTGCGCGTCCGGAGCCTGTGCTCCGCAACGGGAGAGGCCACAGCAGTGAGAGGCCCGCGTACTGCAAAAAAAAAAAAAGAAAAGAAAAAAAACAGGGGCAATGAGGATGCCTTTCATTAATACTTATGCACCATAAAAGCATTGTAAGTGGCAAGAAATTCAACCTTACTTACAGCACCACTATGAGAAAAAAACAGAGCCTATGCTGTGGGTACAGGTAAACAGTGATTACACTGTCTGTTCTTAAGCTTAGTTACTTCTCTCCTAATGAGCTAGGGTATCTCCACACGTGTCCAGCCTGAGGGCTGTGGGCTAAAGAAAACCACAGTCGGGGCTCTGGGGGTTAGCTTTTCCCCAGCCTCACACACCACTGCCAGATGCCGTTGACAGAATTATTGCTGGGTGTCCCCTTCTACTGAGAGCCCTCAATGCAACTGAACTGTTGTCATGGAAACAAGGCCAATGGCCCTGAACTGTCTCCCCGCATGTGGAATCCAGCTTTCAGAGGGAGAATGAAGAGTCAGTGATGGGCAAGGTTGACTCTGTGTCCTGCCCTTTCTGGACACAGCAGGAGCTACTGAAACACAGGGGCTTACATCCATCTGCGTTCTTTCTGCCACAGGTGGAGAAGATTCCCAATGGGAAAGTGCCAACTGCCAGCCAGCCTGGCACAGATCTAAGAACAGTGAAAATCTCAGGCATCGTCCTCAAATCCCGGCTGCCCTTGCCTTCCATGGGTCAACCTACCTCCTGGTAAGAAAAGCACCCAGTCTCTAGCCAGGGTTTATCCACCTGGGCACTGCTGGCATCCTGGGGCAACTGATGCCTTGTTAGTAGGGGCTGTCCTGTGCACATAGCATGTTCTGTCCATCTCCAGCTTCTACCCACAGATGCCAGTAGCATCTCTCCCAGCTCTGTGTCATCATCAAAATGCCCCCAGACACTGAGAGAACTGCCAGATCCTCCCCCGTTGAGAACCACTGATTTAGATACAGTTAAGCCTAAAGTCGGTTAAGATTTGAATTTGGGTCCTGCTTCCACCATAGGCTCTGTGTGAGGTAGGACAGATCAGCTTCTCTGATTTTCCTGAAGTTACAGGAAGACTAATAATACCTGCATGTCGGGTTATCGTGAGGATAACGAGATTAAGTGTGGGGAGTGGCTGGTACCATTTCTTCATCCTGTCTGGGCTCAACAACTGAAGCGATGGTCCACATCGCTGCAATGACTTTCCACTGGAGGATGATGTGGGCGTCCAGGTGAAGTCTTCACGGCTTTATTTGTGTTTTTATTCTGTACGCTACCCTGAAGGGTCTGAGCACGTTAATATACTGTATATTCCAAAGATATCCCAAAGGTGTGTAACTTACTACAGGAGAACGAGGAATTGTGACGCGTCGGCCACGCCCTGCTCACCACCCCCCTGGCTGACGGACCTGAAGTCTCCCAGGAGCCCTGGAAGCTCAGAAACAACCAAGGTCCAGCAAGTGGACTAACTTGTACAAAACCACATGGGAAATGATCAAATGTTCCACATTCCTTTGCAAAGGCGCGTTACGTGTGCCATGTATGCTTGTGCTTAATCTGAGCACAATCAAGATAATTAGGCAAAAAGTAATTCTGTTGGAATCTGGAAATCTCTCCACCGACTCCAAGCATGACATGTTCTTAAATACTGGGGGGGCCTTAAGTCAGGTTTCTACTGTTCTAAACTCATCCATTCCTTTTATTTAATGTTAAACACAGAACATTATCTATTCATGTAAAAGTTTATGTGATTTGTTGAAACAGACTCACAGACATAGACAACAAACTTACGGTTACCAAAGGGGAAAGGGGGCAGGGATAAATTAGGAGTTTGGGATTAACATATACACACTACTGTATATAAAACAGGTAAACAACAAGGACCTACTGTACAGCACAGGGAACCATATTCAATATCTTGTAATAACTTATAACGGAAAAGACTCTGAAAAAGAATATATATGGATAACTGAATCACTTTGCTGTACACCTGAAACACTGTAAATCAACCATACTTCAAAAAAATTTTTTAATAAAATAAAATAAAAAAATTTTAAAAAGGACACACACACAAATGAACACATGTAAAACTGGGGCCATCTGAGTAAGATCATGGATTGTATCAATGTCAATATCCTGGCTGCAAAACTGTGGTTTTTTTCCAAGATGTCACCATTGGGGAAAACTGGGTGAAGAGTAGGTATATGGGGTCTCTCTGTATTATGTCTTACAACTGCATGTGAATGTACAATTATCTCGATAAAAATTTCAGTTTAAAAAAAAAAGGTTATCTGATTTGTTTATGTGGGTTCTTCTGGTTATAAATGGAGCTGGAGAAGAAACAGGGGGCAGAGTTTCACCTTATCCTTGACTTTGTGCCATCGACACGGAAATTCATTGTACACTGGCTGCCCACGGAAGGAAAGAGAGAACTCGCAGGACGGAAGGATTCCCACACTTTCATTTACACCTGAAGCTCACACAAACCTCTGCACCAGGGGGCCTTTCTCAGGCAGGAGGGAATATGCGGAAGGTTCAGTAGCTGGGGCCCCATCATATGTGGTCCTCATTTTCCATTAGATTTTAAACCTCTGTAGACAGAATGAACTTAAACTTCTCTTTACATCCATCTGCCTACTTGAGATCCTGCAATTTACAACTGCCTATCCATGAAAGAAAAGATGGAGATTAAAAGTACGACCTAGGGGACCTCCCTGGCAGTCCAGTGGTTAGGACTTCGCCTTCCAATGCAGGGGGTGCATATTCAATCCCTGGTCGGGGAGCTAAGATCCCACATGCCTCATGGCCAGAATACCAAAGCATAAAACAGAAGTGATATTGTAACAAAAAATAAAGACCAAAAAAAATGGCCCACATCAAAAAAGAAAAAATCTTAAAGAAGAAAACAGTATGACCTAACCTACAAAAAAAAATAATCTGTCCGTGTTTTGAGGGGAAAAAAAACCCTGCCTCCATACAACTATACAATCATTTATTATCAAATCATCCACAGAAAAAAGAATTATGATCAATTCTTAATTATTCTAACTAATGGCGAGTAGCATGGAAAATCTAGAAGAAATTAAAATATGCTATGACAATCACTTTGAAATGCATCTGCTTCATAAATAAGAGATCGATGTCCCCTCCTCGTATCCCAACACCCATGACATGAAGTTCATGCAAATATTATCTTGCTTTCCCTGAAACCCAGGAACTGGAGAGAGCCGGAATAATCAGCGGCCAACAGAAGCCATTTGGGAAGGATAACTCACAGCTCAGATAACTAAGAGTGGACTGTATTTTTAAATTCTTAGTGTTTAGAATTAAAAGCAAGTCGCTATCTAGCAGATGCAGGCAGCAGTGTAGGGGGCCCTGAAATCAAGCCATTGTTGAGTGAACTCTTTATACATCTGGCCTTTGCGATTTTCATCGTTACCTTTACTGTTGGACCAAAGTTGCCCTCTTTAGCAGGTCTCACCAGATTTTTTCCAACATGCATAAAAACATGATGTCCCTGTGGCACTTTCTGAGTTAACGTAATGCGTGGGCTGCAGTTCAAGAACCCAGAGCACATGAAAAACAACACAAACAAGCCCCTCCTCTGGTTCCTGAAAGTGGCAAAGGATGGGCATGACACAAACTGAACATCTCTGCGATTCACCATCCCCGAGAGACTTTAACAAACCTCTCCAAGTCTTTAAAGAGATGAGAAGGACAAACGAGGGAATGGCAGAGGGCAAGCTCCCAGGTCTGGGTGTTCGGGGCCAGAGCTGGAGGTAAGCCAGCCTGGGACCAGCTGCTGGGCAGAAACTCAGAAGTCAGGTCAGCAACACCAGCAGGATACAGGGGTCGAGCCACCCGTCCAGTCACAACATGACCTACTGTCTAAGACAGACTCTCTTTCAAAGAACCACTGGGGTTTCAGTTGGTGAGAAGGAAATAGCAACCAAGAGTCACACAAACACTTACTGCTAAATTATTTGGTATCAGACACCCTGCCAGGTGGGACAGGGAATGTCATGCTCAAGAAATTAAGTTCTGGCCCTACATAGGTGGCCTCGAGCAAATTCTGGGAGAATCCAAGGATCCCAGTACCTGAAGGCCAAACTCAGCTACGAGTTTTGTATTGCTGCTGTATTTAGCTACCAAATGAGAGCAAAAGTCGGTCACCATAGAAACCGCAACCTGACAATCTACGGTAACAGCGGCTCACACCCTTTCTTACCCCTTTGGCTGGACCAGATGGAATGAGAAAGGAAAGCTTTTCACTCTTAACCTTCTCTCTCTGGCCTGTAACCTAGGTCTCAGATGAGAAAATAGACAAGGAGTTCTCTCCTAAAGGCTGAATCTACAAATGCACCAAATAACAGATGTGGACTGTTCCGTGTATTATGAGCACAGCCTGAACACTCTCAACAGAGAAGAAATATGTGCATGGAATGCCTTTCCTTGTGCGTTTGTGTAAAAATATAATAATGGTCACATGTAGCATCTTTTTTTCTCAATTAGCCTTCTCTCAGCGGCCCCTTCCTTCTGTTTATTAAACATGACTTATGGGGAAAGCAAGAAGCAATGAAGCAAGTGAGACAGGAATCACTTGAGACCAAAGCAAGCTGAATTTAACTTACTGCTTTGCCATTAGTGGAAGCCCTTTATTTACAGATGTCAAGGGCACTTTTAATGCGTATCAGTTATAGATACACAATTCTGGATCCATTCAACCGCTACCCAAGTCAAAGGAGCCTGGGTATTTTTATCCAAGTACTGGACCAGGTACACTTTTTACCTGCTGTGAGTCCTGATGAAGTAAAAGCCTTAGTTATCATAACCTCGACTCCCTATAGCCTCCACCTTGGCCACAGATTTTGATGGGGAATTGGTCAGGGAGGCAACAATGGAAGGGAACGTGGCTAGTATCGTGGGTGTACGTGTCTCACTGAAAATCACATCTCTCCTCAGCCTCCAATGAAACGGAAATAACCCGGAAGCATCACGTCATCACCGTCCAACCGCATCCCATCCGTTCACAGCTACAATCATATCAGAGGAATCGCGTGTGATATTAGGAAGGCATGCACAGCAGTGGAAAAACAGACGGAGCATAAGGCAGAAACCTGTCATTTATGGCCAAGTCTGTCCCTAAACTAACACGTTCCCCCCGGGGCATTCTTTAAGCTCCTTGTGTGTCCACTGATCTATGTGTTTAAAGAGGAAACAATACATACACCATACACTGTAGCACCTGACACTACGTTATTGTCAAGACCCTGAGAGATCACAGGGCCAGATGCTTTGAAAAGAAAAAACCCACAGGCAACATACAGGAGGCAATATTCCCTCTACTCTGTGATCACGTCCAGCAAGAAGCAAACATTGGCCCTGCAAGCTCACCTGCAATGGGGTGTCATAGAACGTGGGGGGTTTTATGCTGAGCTGTTTTCTTAATTTCAATTCATCCCTAATCTTCTTCTCGGTGCTCTCAACTATTTCCTCCACTTAGCCAAGAACTGGCCTGGGGTATTTTTAGCTGATCATGAAAGTACCAGTTTGGTACTGAACCCACCAAACAGGAGCCATCAAGCCCTTTGCTTCCTCTCTGTACAAAGTCATCCCTGTTATTCGGAACCGCTCGCGGGGACTTACTTCATTCAAGCTGTACTGACAACCTCGCCTGAGCCTTTAACTTTCTAAGTTGAGATCTGTACTTAGTTTTTCACTAACCTACTCAAGAATGGGTATCGAGTGCTCAAGACGGGCTGCACTGTTCAAGGCACCGGGTGGCGCAGTCATGAAAATAAACAATCTCCTTTCACAGAGGGTACATTCCAGGAAGAAGAAACAGACCAGACGCAGAGAAAGCAAACTGATGCAGACTATGTGGGCGGATAAATGCCGAGCAGGCTGTGGGGAGATGGAGGTGAGGGTGCTTTTTTAAATTTTAAGCAGAGACTTGAAGAAAGAGAGGGAAGAAGCCTTGAGGCATTGGCCAGAGGGACCACTTTCTAGGCAGCGTCACTGCAAAGGCTTGAGGACTTAGTGTGCTGGACGGACAGCAGGAAGCCGGCGGGTGGAGCAGAGTGTATGAGAACCTCGTGCAGCAAAGCGGCTCAGAGGGCACATCACACCTGAGTCACATCAGAAGCCACATAAGCAATGGAGTGACATGATCTGAATTTTGTTTTAAAAGAATCTGTCTGGCTGCTCTTGGAAGAACAAACTGTAGAGGGGCAGTGAGTAATAAGCCCAGAAATAAATCCTGAAATGAATGCAAGAGTCCAGGGAGGGTGACAGTTTACACTAGGGTAGTGGTGATGGAAAAAGTGAAGGGTGATTGAACTCCGGATGGAATTTGAAAGTAGAGCCAACAGACTGTGTGAAGGGATGGAATGGAGGCGTGAAGAGAAGAACCAACACATGTAGCAGGCCTGAGACTGCAGGCCCGAGAAAGGTCTGCTTCCAGGATCAGGTCTTGGCTGGCCTATGGGGACACAGCTGATAAACTGAACCCGACAATGACATGAAATCTTCCCTAAATGTAAGAGTGGTCTACTGTGCCTACATGGTTTGTACCAACCATATGGTTTATACTGACACCCCCCCCCCAGTTTTCCTCTGGGAGTCTGGAAGACGGGTACGTGCTGGGCAAGATGGGTACCCACACAGCTGGCCCCCCGTGACAGCCCTGGGCAGTGAGTCTCTCATGAGCATCCCTAGCACATGTTGGCCCAACACGCTACGGGAGGAATTAAGAAGTTGCCTTGGGCAACTTCTCTGGGAGACCACTCTTGGAAGCGTGTGTGTGGGTTTCCAGAATTCACCCCATGAAACTTTTCCCTTTGCTGATTTTGCCATCTGTCTTTCACTAATAAACTGTAACCGTGATTATAACAACCTTGAGTCCTGGTGAATTACCAAACCTGGCGGCAGATCTAGGGACCCTGACATAGAAGGCATGCAAGGTTTATGGCCCCAGCTCACTGCTTTATTTAGAGTTCCTTCGACTCTTCTGCAAACCTCTAAATAGCTTCTTTGGTATTTCAAACACCAAAGGTTTTAAATATTTTGTTAACAGAAAGAATGAAAAAAAAATCCAAACAACTTCACTTTTTTAAGGGGTAAAAATGAAGAACGATTTCAGTGACATTTCGAATAATGTTCGTTCCTTGCAATTACAAGGTGTAGTCACAAATGAGATGCCCTGAAAAGCCCCCGCTTTCCCTGGGCTGAACATCTGTATTTCTCTAAGGGGAAAGTACTGTATTTCAATTACCTGGCAAATTAGGAACTGCTGTTTCTTATTTGCAGGTCTTTTTGATGTATATAGGAGTTGTCAGTGAAACTTCTGTAACTTAACATTTGCAAACAAGAGGGGTCACAAATGAAGATTACAATTTACAAGAACAGCAGAAAATGAAAAGTAGCAGTAATTATAAAAGGCTTATGAGCGCCTCGCACATGAAATACTACATTCGTTATAGTTAGACTCTGATTGTCTAGTCTCTCTTGGCCCTATTTTTAAAACTTAACTGAATTACCTCAAATCCACTCCTTATATTGTAGTAAATACTTAGTGAATTAGAACTGAAGCAGTATAAAAATCCCTGGCCAAAAAACTGGATTAGCCCTGTATTAACTTCGTTTCACGACAGAAACAAACTCTGAGAGAAACCCACCCTAGTAGTCCTTTGTGAAGACAAAGTAAAAAGCTTTTATTGAAATTGGGGCATTTCACTTTATGTGACAGTGGGATGTGTCATAAGTTAATCATATGATGGCTTGCAAAGGTAATATAATAAGTAAAAAAGAAAGCCAGTGAGAGACCTAGCTGATTTGCAGTGCAGGAATATATACTAAATATTTTTCTCAAATAAATTAGTGTTGATATACGGATTATTCTCAGCAAGTCTGCTGGGTCTCTAAATAATGAGACTGGTTTACAAGAAAAAAATGTTCATTATTCATGTTTCAATAACAAAAAATATTTTTAAATCCCTTCCCCTTTTTTTGGTACTCATTTCATTAATTACTTATTTTTCTTCTGAATATATGTTTTGAAATTTACCTGCATTTTCCAAATAGGGAAGTCAGAATTCTCAGCAAAATATGGCAACCAAAGGTCACTTAAAGTGTTCTCTCAAATTAAGGACAATAAATCTCTCATTTTGATTAAAATGAAGCAACTGTTAAGAGAGCTTGAACCTTATCCCACGGCCCCATGCAATGCTTCTGAACTTAATTACCTCCATTTAAGTGGAATTACTTGGTAGAGAATATTACTATGTGGTTTCTTAAATTACTGTACATCCATGAAATGTGGTTGTACTGGGTGGAACAGCAACCCCTAAAAAAAAGGCATATCCACCCAGAACCTGCGAATGTGACCTGATTTGGAAACAGGGACTTCTGCAGATGCACTCAAGTTAAGCTGCGGTCACGCTGCGGTCACGCTGCCTTAGCACAGGCCCAAATCAAACGACCAGTGTCCCTAAGGGGGAAATTAGGACAGACGCGTAGACAGAAGGCCATGTGGGGACAGAGGCAGAGATTGGAGGTCTGCTGTCACACCCAGGAAATGGTAAGGACTGCAGGCAACCCTCTGCAGAAGTGAGAACAGACTCACGGGACAATGTCTCCCTCAAAGCCTTCAGAGGGAGCGTGGCCCTGCTCACACCTCGATGTTTACCTCTAGCCTCCAAAACCATGACAGAATAAACTTCCCTTGTTTCCAGCTATCCAGTTTGTGGTATTACATTATTACAACGGCCTTAGGAAACTAATAGTGGTTGTTCTCAGGATTTCAAAATTAAGTGTATAAATATTCCCTCCATACAAAGTCTGGTTCAGAAAATTGCCCCTTTCTTTTCTGTCAAATTGAAATAAAAGAAAACATTTATAAAAGCGTCTCACAAGCTCTAAGAACACAGAATTTTCAATTCAGCTAATTTTTATTTATTAATTGCCCACTCCATACATCCTGTAGGCCCTGTGAAAAATAGAAAATATTCAGTATCTACTCTTAAAAGCAACTACTGTATAGCACAGGGAACTCTGCTCAATATTCTGTAATAATCTAAATG
Source organism: Neophocaena asiaeorientalis asiaeorientalis (assembly GCF_003031525.2). Classification (NCBI taxonomy): domain Eukaryota; kingdom Metazoa; phylum Chordata; class Mammalia; order Artiodactyla; family Phocoenidae; genus Neophocaena; species Neophocaena asiaeorientalis. Next base: position 1,248,113 of record NW_020175788.1, read on the forward strand.
GGAAAAGAATTTGAGAAAGAATACACGTGTGTGTATAACTGAATCACCCCGCTGTACACCTGAAGCTAACACAATATTGTTAACCAACTAAACTCCAATATAAAATACAATATTTTTTAAAAAGCAACCATTAATTATAAACAAAATACTGAGGACAGGGAGAATTCTCATGTACCCCATAAAAAGAGTAGTCTGATTTCTAACAGAAAAACATTAAAGTGAGGGAAGGAGGTAACTGTATTTTAGAGGAAAATATAAACAATTATGAAACCCTGGAATCGGGTCTAGAGAATTATGTAGAGAGTAACTGCTCAATAAACATTTACTGAGTTACTTAATTATTAGTTTAAAATATATGAGGATTATTAATGTTTGTATATTTTGAGTCTTAGTATTCATAGTTCTAAATAATAAGTGCATAAATAATAATAAGTGCATAAATAATAATAAGTTCTAAAAAATATTTTTTGTTATTGAAACATGAATAATGAACATTTACTGAGTTACTTAATTATTAGTTTAAAATATATGAGGATTATTAATGTTTGTATATTTTGAGTCTTAGTATTCATAGTTCTAAATAATAAGTGCATAAATAATAAGTGCATAAATAATAATAAGTTCTAAAAAATAATTTTGTTATTGAAACATGAATAATGAACATTTTTTCTTGTAAATCAGTCTCATTATTTAGAGACCCAGTAGACTTGCTGAGAATAATCCATATATCAATACTGATTTATTTGAGAATAAATAAACTTAAACCTGTAACTACATGAACTCAAAGTATTTCAAATCGGTGAGTTAAATGCATTTGTCCATTCAATAATTCATCGTATATTTGAGAAATATTTACGGAGTATGACTATAGCCAAGGAGTTATGTTTCATTGAATGAAAGATGTGGGAGTTTACACTACAGTCCAAGCTACAAGACTTTAAAAAGGGGAGTCCCACATGAAGACGGCTGACTAAAAACATACATTAATTTCACCTCTTCCTAAACTCTAACCAAAATTACAGTAAAGAATTTTAAAGACGCGAAGCCCCTTGAACAGAAACGAAATAGAAGCTAAAATGCAGGTGAACAAGAAGCAACTAATTTAACATATTCAACAGAGCCAAGTCCCAAGCCTCCTACAGAAAAGCTGAGACCCAGCCTAATGAACAGGGCAGGACCTTCAGGAGGCTCAGAAACCGGTAACAGCAGGTATGTCTGAAACTGGGGGCGAGTGGGAGGTGATAGAATAAGACAGCGTGGGGAGCTGTCTAGGAAGTAGTTGGACCCCAGGTATCCTCCCCTCCCTGACTCTACAGACCAGTGGTCCTCCAGTTTCCTCAGAAGAGGATGAAGCAGGTGGTCCCTGGTCTGTGGATACAGGAAAATACAAACTCAGCACGGAAACCCCAGGCTCTCTTCTTGCCACTCAGCTCCTAGAATGCGGGCAGCTCGACCTTGAACCCCAGGTGGGAAGTTGAAATTCTCCTCCTTGGAAATCAGCTAAAGAGGAAAAACCATCATACAAAGAAGTAGCCTCCATACAAAGAAGGTCCCCCTACATGGACCAGTCCTGCCCTCAGCTTTTGCATCTCCCTCCTACTCAAGAGCGCACAGTCAAGGATTCTCAGATATCCAAGGAAAGCCTCTAGCAAGAAAGTTAGAAACTAAAAGCAACATGGAGGAAACAAACTACTCTGGGAAAAGAAAACTTTAAAAAATCAATACTTCCAACAAGATAAAGTCACGCTTCCAGGCTGCAAGAAGAGCAGGCCATAAACAGAGCAGCATTCAGAGAAAAAGCGCCAGACAAGTGCTCATAAAAACCCAACAGCACAAATGAGTGGAGAAAACCTCTGACAGTAGAGCAGAAACAGAGGAGACAATGAAAACCTGAAATGAAAAGAAGAAGAAAAAGTTACATAGCCAGCTCAGGACTACCACCTGGTCACAGATGAAGAAGACGACAGAGAAAAGAGAGGTGGAAGGCGTCATTTTAGAAGAAGCATCCCCAAAATTAAAGGTATGAGTTGCAGACACCTGGGGTACCCTGCGTTCTGGATGGAAACAGACTCCTGCAAAGGCCTATCATCGTGAAATTTCACAACAGTGGAGAAAAGGAGAATATAAGATGCCCAAGGAGAAAAGGAAAAATGGAGCAATACCTCCAAATTCTTGAGAAAAGTGACAGCTGACCTAGAATTCTACACCCAAACTGTCAGGGAAGCATGAGGACAGAATCAGGATTCTTTCAGTCACTCGAGGTGAGAGGAGAGCAGGCTGCCAGCACTAAAATGCTTTGCTGTGTTTTATCATCTTTGTAAGCTGAGGACAAAATGCCAACCTAAGCTGGACCCAGATTGTTAACGGCAACTGGCTTGTCCTGACCACACGCTGAACAAGGTCCCAGGGACCCCTCGAGGTCCCGCTGCCTGGAGCGTTAGAGAACATTCAAGTCACTGCACAGAAATGCTGGGCTGGGCCTGTTCTGAGAACCGGAGCCAGACCCGTCCGCATTTCTAAGGGAGGTCTGGTACCTGGAGTTCAAGCTACAGTTTGCCTGATGACCCAACTAATTCCCTAAGATTAGCTCAGGACTGTGCCTACTCAACTCCCCTGCAAACTCTGTGGGAAAGTGAGGCCATCTTAGGACCCAGGCACTGTCCAGTCATCCTCCACTCTGGAGAGCAGGAAAACACCCTCTCCTGAAACAATCAGGGCTGGTCTTGTTTCTCGTGTTGTCAAAAGTAAGTTGTGTAATATTAAGGAAAACATACATAGGTAGTAATACTACAAGGAGAGGCAAGGAAATGGTTAACACCAAAGTTAGGGAGCTGGTTACCCACAGCTAGGAAAGGTCAGGTGGAGGGATGCTAATGGACCCGCAACTTCCTGTGTCTAGACAGGGGGCAGGGGGGATTTGTATTTCCACTATATCACTCTGTGAACTCCTCACGTGTACATTTCAAATGTATGTGTATAATATATTCCAAAATAAATATATTCATACTTTATTTTGAAATAAAATGTATTTGCTCAAGGGCAAGGATCACGATCACATTTACACATTTAAAATATCACTAAGGGGAACAACCTAACTGTCCATCAAGAGATGAATGGATAGAGAAGGTGTGGTGTATACACACACACACCACTACTCAGCCATAAAAAAGAATGAAATGCCATTTGCAGCAACATGGATGGACCTAGAGCTTATCACACTAAGTGAAGGACGTCAGGCAGAGACAGATATCGTATGATGTCACTTATATGTGGAATCTAAAAAAGTGATACAAACGAATTTATTTACAAAACAGAAAGAGACTCACAGGCATCAAAAACAAACTTACAGTTACCAAAGGGGAAAGTGGGGGAGGGATAAATTAGGAGTTTGGGATTGACAGATACACACTACTAGATATCTCATAGATAAACAACAACAGGGCCCTACTGTATAGCACAGAGAACTATACTCAGTATCTTGTAATGACCTATAATGGAAAAGAATCTGAAAAAGAATACATAAATACACACACACACGTATATATATGTATAACTGAATCACTTTGCTGCACACCTGAGACTAACACAACATTGTAACTCAACTCTACTTCAATAAAAGTGTTTTTTTAATATCACCAAGGCCACTGGGAAAAGACAGTGGACACCAGCTGTAGAGGTCAAACGAGTGTCAAGCGTGGTGGGCTGGCTTCCGAAGAGGCAGTGGAGCCAGTTCACGAAGAGTAAATGCTATTTTTCTTAATTTTTATTTTATTTTATTTTTTGCAGGAAAGGAGGAGGAAAAAGAAGTTATCTGGTCAGTTAGCAAAAAAAAAAAAAAAAAGCCCAAGATAATGTTGCATGATCAGTGTGATTATTACTGCTAATAATAATTTAATAATTATTTTCAGACGAGGTCTTAAGTCCAATGTTGCCAATGAGAAAAGTGCTGAACAAGAGTATCGGTGATTCACCCTGCTAGGTTAAGGTTCTGAGCGAGGACTTCCTCGTAAATAAAATCCGGGAAGCCAGCGCCCCAGTCCGAGCCTCACACTCCTGCTGCAGGCAGTACCTAGACACCATTTTAATATCATTTTCCACATGAAACTTCTACGGCCCTGCAGAAATGTGCCCGCTCAGAACTGAAAAGCAGGTTTGCATCAGCCCATCACAAGCCCATCCACAAGTCTCCCAGGAAACGGTCCATGTAGAGCTGTTTCCCACCTACTTGAGCTCTAAATAGAGACCGTTTTATGGGTCCCGCTTGCTGGAGGGATCACTCCTGCCCAGAACTTAATATTCTACACATCATATAAATTTTAAGCATAATTTTTAAGAGTTTTAAGAACTAGGTGATCTATTTCAGTCGTGGTACATTTCTTTCATTGTCTATTAGAGGAAGGCCTACTGCCCAACAGATACTCATATGAGTTTCTCAAGCCATCAAGAGAAGCATCATTTTCTATCATCTTTACCGAGCAAATACCAAAATTAGACTTGTTCCATTTTCTTTTGTTTCTTTGGTAAGCAGTGAGAGGGTGAAAATGAGATTTCCATAATAATACAAGGTGGAGGAAAAAAATGTAAACCTGAAAAAAATTTAAGATTCAAATTACCTTATAATATCCTTATTAATTACTTGATAAAAGATTTTAAGCATCATCTTGGAATATGGGTATTTGGAAGGATTACAAAGCAGAGCAAAATGGAACAGATAACATTTTAAACATTTTAAACGAACACCGGCCAAGAAGGTAGCTTTTTAAATAGTGGGAAATGATTTGATGTGGGCAACTTTTTACACAGTTTATTCTCGAAAAGAGGAGAAAAACTGCTATGACTCTACGTCTTACCTTAAACACTTCCATTGGAAGAGGAAAGTTAGCAGCATCAATAAGGGATTTCTCCAGAGCACATTTCCACTCTGAGTCCATCTTCAAAGGATAGATTTCTGTATCAACAGCAAATCACATAAGAGTTTAAGGGCTGAAATGTTCTACTGGGTGGTTCTTTCTCGGATTTTATCTTCTCAGGATTTCATAATAACTTGGCAGGCGCAGCAACCCTAAGAATTCACACCCTGCCCGCCATAAAAGGCCACCTGCTAAAGAGATTTCCTGAAATTAAACAGCAATTTGGGATTCTGCGATCAGAAATGAAGAATAAACTTAACAGGGCTCTTCTTCAGGGAATATACGCATGCATTCTGGGCATAATTTAATAGTATAAATCACATTAACCACACTTCACCCATCCACTGCCCCGAATTCCATTCCAACACCTGGGAAGTAATATCCATGGATGAAGCACTTATTATCTGATAAATTTCCAAACTAGAAAAGACTCTTGTCTGGCGTTTGCAGTTATGACAGCCTATTTTTCACGAAATCTCCAAGCTCTCATATGCTAAAAATAGTCCGCATTTAAGTCAGGAAATTATGAAAAGGTAAATTAAAATTTACCAACCAAGTCTAATATTTACACTTGAAATGTTGCTAACACATCACATTGCCCATGTTTTCCCCCAGGCGGTGGGGGGAAGGGATTTGCGAAAGGAGGTTACACCGTCTGAATACAAAATTAAAAGAACAAAATCGTTGAGCACTGTTTTTACCGACTGCTGAAACTGCGGGGGAATTTTATGATCTGATCTCAACAGATTTAAGACCTTATCAAAATAGGATTTGCAGAAGCACTCACTTGGAGTAGATATGTTTATACCTTCCCTATATCAACCCAGGCTACTTCAGACAGACAGCTAGGATATGAATATGAATTTAAGCACACTTAAAAGGCAACATTAAGCCTTTGGGGCTATATTTTTAATTTCTTGCATGTCTGCTTTTTAGCAGGCGGCCATGTATTTTGATGATCATAGCTTCTGAACTCACCTTGAGCTTGAAGCACCTGTGTTTCAGCAGTTTACTTATTAGTCTTTTCAGACTATCACAATTATGGTTAGGTGAGAGATGCTGTCAGAAGGAGCCAGGTTATCAATGCACTACCCACCACCCCTCGTTGTCAGACACACCAAGTCACATAAAAGATAATTAATGACAAGATAGGCTCTACTTGTGTATAGTGTCTGTAATTCTTTCTAGCCTTTTATTTATGCTCTTACACCGCTGCAGAATTTTCCCCCCCAATTTGGCGTTTTTCTATCAGAGACAAAATAGCCTGTAATTCTCCTTGGTATGCATGTTTGGGGGAACATAGTGAGGTCCCCCCAACAAACACCTCTACAGAGAATGAATGAATGGTCCCTCCAACCTCCACAGGTCGGGGGGAGGGTCCTGAGGGAGAACCCGCTTATCACAGAGTCCCACAAAGGAGGGAGAAGGACCAATTCACGGAGCCCTACAAATTGTCCTGAGACGGTGAGGCAGATTCCCTAGAATATACCAGTGGCTCAGCTCAGGGGCACTGCATCAAAGTCTTGGTGAAAAGGGAAGGCAATTCAGGATTCTAGGAAGCAAAGCCCAGAGGACACCAAGGGCAGCAGTTCAAGACGGGGTCAGAAGGGAAACAATAAACAAGACCCTGGACTTCCTCAGTAGAACAGAAACAAATCCACTCTTCCAGGGTTCTGGAGGCAGGTCGATGGGGAGTTCAAACTTGACATGGTAGTAAAAGGAGAACCAAGTCATGGAAAAGGATGGTGACCTCCAAAGAGAAGGTCAAAGGAAGGGTCTGCAGACATACAGGGGACAGAAAAAGGGAAGAGGAGGTGTTGGTGCCCGAGCTCCCGCAGTCTGTAACTGAGGTCTCTGGGTGGGAAGGGGAGCCCCTGAGGCAGAGAAGAGGGTAAAAGATGAATGGCTTAAAAATTACTCAAGGCCAGAGCCATGAAAACCCGACATGGTCAGGTCCAAACTCAGAACTGAGCGAGGAGACAGGCAGCCCCCAGAGGGATGCTCACAGCCTCTTCTGACACCTGGACTCACACACACTGGCAGAGCAGGACTGGACCAGCCACGTCACCCTAGAAGGCTGCATCCACCTGATGCCACGTCTGTTCCACCAAACCAAAGACAAGTAGCCTAAGAAGCCTGGTACTTTGATCTGAATATGCCCCTCTCTCCCAAAATTCATATGTTGAAACATCTAAGGTGACAGCATTAAGAGGTGGGGCCTTTGAGAGGTGATGAGGTCATGAGGACGGAGCTCCTATGATGAGATTAGAGTGCTTATAAAAGAGACCCCAGAGAGCTCCTCTCCCCTTCCTCCAGGTGAGGACACGGTGAGAAGACGCTGTCTATGAACCAGGAAATGGGTCCTCAATGGACACTGAATCTGCTGTTGCCTTGATCTTGGACATCCAGCCTCCAGAACTGTGAGAAATCAACGTCTCCTGTTTACAAGCCACCCAGTCTGTGGTGTTGTGTTACAGCATCCTGAATGGGTGAAGACACCCAGGAAGTCTCACGGGACTCTTATCTCCGTCCTACAATCTTAAGATTCTTTGTCTTCGTACCGCGGACGTTGAATCCTAATATGGAATTTAACCCCACGGCAGGGCATACTCCTTGTCTTAAAAGGTGAAAAGCAACTGCAATTTTGTCGGTACGCTCAACCACCTGCAGAAGCTAAACACCTCCTAGTTTCAATAAGCAGAGAGCAACAGTCCATGCGTGTTTCATTAGACAGAGAGGTGCTTGGTTACGCCGGCAAGTGTATGGACAATAAATAGTACCATTAAAAGAACATAAAACAGGTTCTTAAAGTGATCGTGTTGCAGGTAATTTAATAGAGTGTATCATGTCAATTTCTGTTGGTGGGAAGTAATAAGCAATTAAAACCTGTCCTGATTCATCTTTAACTAGAAGCCTGAGAGAAAACGAGGTGTCCCCCTCTGTGCCTGTTGGCAGGCCATGTCACAGAGAGTGTGGCAGGAAGAGGAGTGAACAAAATCATCATCTCACAGCCTCGGGTGATCGAAGGCCTGGAGGGGTGATCCCCTTTATTCATGCACCTCACACCCTCCTCTCCTTCCTTCTCCACCAGGCTCTGACCAGTAAGGAAAGGCTCATCTATGCTTCTTAAAAGACACTGGGAAGTGGTATGGACTGAATGCTTGTGTCCTTCCAAAATTAGTATGTTGAAGCCCTAATCTCTCAATACCATGGTATTTTGGGAGGTAATTAGGTTTAGATGGGGTCATGAGGGTGGGAGCCCCATGATGGGATCAGTGCCCTGGTAAAAGGAGACACCAAAGAGCTCTCTTTCAAGTGCATGCTTGCTCTCTCTCAATACCCCATAGATTTAGATACAGATACAGATATAGATACATATATCTCCATGCACACATAAAGAGGAGGCCGGGAGACTTCCCTGGTGGTCTAGTGGTTAAGGCTCCATGCTTCCAATGCAGGGCGCATGGGTTTGATCCCTGATCAGGGAGTAAGATGCCACATACCGTGCAGCATGCCCAAAAGATTTAAAAAAAAAAAAAAAAGAAGAAGAAGAGGCCAGCTGAGGACCCGGCAAGAAGGTGGCCATCTACAAATCAGGAAGAGAGCCCTCACCAGTACTCAACCATGCTGATGCCCTAATCTTGGACTTCCATCCTCCAGAACCGTGGATTTTTGTTTTTCAAGCCCCCTCCCCCAATCAATGGTATTTCGTTAAAGTAGCCTGAACTAAAACAAACAACAACTCTTTTTGAATGAGAAATAGTTCAAGTAAGAAGCATCTGAATTAGATTCAGAAACTTCTGGCTCCAGAAACTACCTACAATAGAAAGAAAAGGGGGGGAAATGGTTGACATAAAGATTATGAAGGGAAAAAATATACAAAAGAATACAGAGATAAGGATTCTTCTCAAACTTCAAAAAGTTTCATCTCTTTAGTTTCTGCAAAACCATGTCAGATTCTATCTTGCTTTCTAAACATCCAAAAATAGGAAAGTAGGTGGGGCCTCTAAATGACCCCTGACCTCAATGACCTACTTAAATTTCTTAGAAGATCAAATATAATCTTAAAACTCTGATCACAGATTGAATATTTAGAAAATACCAATCACCTGAGTAATACTTAGCAGCACAGCAAATGTATGATTATCCCCATTTTACAGATGTAAAAACTGAGGTTCAAAGTAGAGTAACTTGCCCAGAAGCTTTGTAGCCAGTGACAGAAGTGGAAAGAGAGGCTGACTTGAACCCTGACTCCAAGCCCATGTTCCTTCCACTCTGTTCGGTTTCTCAAGCTCTGTTCACACGTGGACCCTTTTAAAGGAAGAAATGCTCATCCTGAACTCCACAGACCACATTCCCATGCATCTTATATCCTGGAGCCATCCTGGGTGCTGAACAAGAGATCACATCTCTACTTGCTCAGAAGCCCCCCTAACACTTCAGGGGAAAGAGGACAGTACAGTCCTCCCTGTGTGGAGGTGCCTCCACCTGGGCTCTCCCCTCCAAATTGGCTTCCAAATCCCCATCAATTATTTGGCTCCTGGAAGGTGGACTTGGCTGGTTCCTTCCTTCTGTCTAGACACACCCGAGTTTTTATTCAGTCAACTCACTCAACACATATTTACTGAGCACCTACTATGTGCTGGGAAGGGTGTCAGGGGACACAGCAGAGAATGGGTCCTGCACCTTCAGTTTCAGTGGTGAGTGAAATCCTCTCATCCAAGGTCTGGATGAAGTGGGGGCATGGTAAAGCAGCATTCCAAAAGAGGGGACACGCATAGAAAGCTCGAGGAACACAGAGAAGGCCACAGGGCAGGAAAATAAATAAATGAGGGGAGGCGTTAGGGGTACACAGCTGGAAAAACAGCTCCAGGTCTGTCTAATCATGATTTGTCTTCCATTCAGCACTGAAGAAAAGGCACCCGTGGATTCCCAGTCCTGTCCTGATAACGCCTGAATCACTAAGGACCGCGGGAAGCCACTGCCCCTCCCATGATTATTGGCATTTCACCCTCTTCCATTCCTTCACCTGGTCTTCACTGAAGCTGGACTCCACCTACCCCGGCAGCACTGCAATCTTGATGGTGGGTCGAGTGGGGCAAGGTGGCTTTGCCCCTCTTTCTAACCTCCCATTCCCCCACCCCGTGTCCTCTGATTCCACCCAAAGAAGGGATGCAGGCTTCTCGCTGGCGGACAGCATAAAAGCCAGCACCTTCTCCTCCAGTGTTTGAAGACTGACTAGCCAGCTACTTTCTGTCACCTATTTCTATACCTCTATTCACACCAAACAGTTAAGAAATACTGTGTCCCTCAAGAAGCAGAAAGAATAAGGAAAGGAAAGGAGGAGCTATGGTTACTTTTAGCAAAGGTGTTGATGTCAGCACAGCAAAGAGGGCATCGGGAGTAGGCTGACCTGGCACGGCCTCACTCTCAAAGTCCAGTCAGCCCTCCCGGCCCACAGGTCCTGAATATTCCACCTGCAGTGGGTGGAGCCTGTGGATGGAAGAAACCACAGATGTGGAGGAGCCCGCGAACGCGGAACCTGGGAAGGGGAAACCACAGGTGCAGAACACCTCCAACCCTCGAATGCAGAAGGCCAACTGTGCCGTGCTGTTTTATACAAAGGACTTGAGCATCCCTGGATTTTGGTATCCTCGGGGTCCTGGGACCAATCTCCCGTGGATACCGAGGGACGACTCTATACCCAAAGTCTCTCTTACCTGCTCTTCTCCCCAACCCTTCCAGCTCTACTTACCACCAGTCAATGATGAACACTTTTCATTTACTTAAGCGTGTTTGGGAATAAGAAAACACAGCCTAGTATTTTCTATGCAAGTGTGAAATTTTACTCCCACCTAGATTTCATTCAAGGAAAGAGCAATACCATCTAAGTTTAACAAGTCACATTGGGTTCTGAAATTAATTTACGCAAAGGATTGGGCTCTGTTCCCATGTGTAAAACCTGGGTGATTAATTGCCTTCCCGGGTGTGGTTCTGCTGAATCAGGTAGGAGAATTCAGTGTTCATCTTGTAACTACTGCATCTGAAGAACTAAGAGTCACATTTGGGGGTGTCCTTTCACCTTTTAATTTCTTCTTCCCATCCATAGCCTTTCCTGCAGACAATTTTTTTTTTGCCATTGCCATCAGAACTTATTGCTTGAAACAAAAAGTCTCCTGATGTTTTTGGTTTGACCAAGATCCATTTTAAACCTACAGTACCCCAAACTAAGTTTAGCTGCCGACAATTTCAATGTTGGGAAGATAACCTCTTGATGATGAATGCCTTTTCCAAAGTCTTCAGTGAAATGGACAATTCCAGAAAATTACTAAGGTGAGTAAACACAATTTATTCTTGTCTTGTAAAGACATCAAATTATCTACAGGAAGAGAGAGAACTCTCCTATGGAAATACTTCCTTAGCTTCTGCAGGGACACCTTCCATCCTGGCTGCTGACTATGAGTCCACGATGTCACAGGAAGGGTGCACTGCACAGAACCTAAGGGCCAGTAGTAATCCTTTGCTTTGCTATAAATTTTTACACTGGCAAATATATGTTTTTCTTAACATTTATAAAGCAATTAGATACCGAGCTAAGACTTATACCCCCAACTTTCTGCACAGAGTAAATCTCTCCTGCTAGGTTATGAATCCCAACGCAAACGTGAGCTTAGATCTCTTCTCACAGAACTGACAGGCCCTTCGTTTGTCATCATATCCCCACATTACTCAGGGTATATATGGATTTCCTGGCTGCCTCTCAAAACGTTGACGACAATAATACTAATAAAATACCATGTTCTATGTCTATATGCCTGTCAAATTCAACTCAAATGCAAACACATGACACACAGAACCAAGACGTTTTTTCAATTAAAGCCCTTGACTGACGGAAAAGGGAAATACAACGCCTCAGCTTCATGTCTTCAAGACTAACACTGGCAACTAAGATGGGAGGGAAAAAAAGTCTCTGGCAATTTTAATGAAGGAAAGAGCCAAGTCTTTGCTTCCAATAGACCTGTGAAATTGACCAAAATGAAAATCAGCAAATTTGGGAAGAAAGGAGTATTCCTTCCTTGGCGTCTTTAATTCCATACGAATCCAACATTTTTGTTCTGAAGCTACATATCGAAAGGTTGGTAAGGCCAGTCAGAGGCAGCAGGGGGAACTGGATGCAAGAGGGAGGGGACCTGGGAATTTGAATTACAGCACGTTCCTCCTACAAACTGGGTGATCTTGGACAAGTAGCTTAAACTCAGCCTCAAATTTTCTCTGCTGTAAAAGGAAATAGTCACATGAAATAGTTTTTTGGAATCAAAATAAACATCAGAGCAGATGTAAAATCACCTGGCATGTAGTAAACATTCAAGAATGGTTATTTCATAAACATTGAGATTTTTGCCCAGTTAGGTATGTCAGGAAGAATAATGCACTCTTCTACCCAATTAAGTCTCTGGAAAGTCATTTGACAAGGTATTTGAAGCTACTTAAAAGTCTATGATATGCCAGGAAAAAAAGCACGATGATTTTCTCTTTGCTATTTCCAGGTCAGGACAGATAACATAATGGTAAGCATTTGGATATTCAGATGCGTGGATGGATGGACGGATGGATGGACGGGTGGATGGACGCATGGATGGACGGATGGATGGACGGGTGGGTGGATGGATGATGGATGCGTGGGTGGGTGGACGGGTGAACGGGCAGAAGTACAAAGACTTTAGAACCTACTTGCAAGACTATCAAATTCCTAAAGAAAAATAGAGAATATCACCAAGTCCCACTATAGTGTGTGTTTCATTTCCAAACCATTGATTGCAAAGGAACCAGATCAACTTCTCCACGGCCTCCAGCTCTGCTTTCTCATTTTTGAACGCTATTCATAGAAGTCTTGGGTTCTATTTGCTACAGAAAGTATTTGAAGTTAAAACGCTTCATATCCACAAGTACAGATGTAAAAGACACCACAGAGCTAATACATTTTCCAGAGAGACATCCAGGAAAATAATCACATCTCTTTCTAAAACGCTTGAGAGCAGCCAAAGCTCTGGCCCTTACCTGAAGGTGGGTCCATTCTGTATTTATTCTCTTGACACCAACCAACTGGTCGAAGTCTGTAATCCAAGTAAAACAACCACTGGTCATAGGATTCAGTGTCCTCCAATCCCACATAGCGAAGGCGTAATCTTCCTCCAACATTCTCAATCACACTAACTATCCAGTACTGAAAAGGGCTCTGAGAATCCTGGAGCTCTATTAAGGAATCAACTGTAATGAGGTCTATAGGGCCTTTCCCTCGCAGAGGCTGTTTAAACAGAAGCAAAACTCCTTATTTTAAACTTTATTTTAAGGTTCTCATGGAAACAGATGACAGCAGAAGATAATATTTTTTCACACCATCATCCAATCCATCCAACAACAAAGCCACAAGTAAATAGAAAATGACAGTTTGTGCTAAGCTCTCACCAAACAAATCACCCTTCCCAGATAAAACTGCATTTGTGAGGAACAAGGGTGCTTTTAAGAAGCGTTACACCAAATTTGCCTCGAGCTAGAAAACATGCGGTAGCGAAATGTCTGCTCTTCCCATAGACGGACACATCTGATATGGGGCGATCAATTTATACCTTGACTCAGCAGACGTTTATCTTACGATGGCCCCGCTCTCATAAGCGGGACACTCTCGTACTTTGATTACGTGAGTAATGCATGAATATGTGTAGAGGACATTTTTGATGAATGCCTAATACACATTAATAATCAGCTAAATTAGACTATTGTGTAATTTGTACACTTAACCCCATAGTTGGTTTACAAAATATATATAACACCTGCCCCATTTAAGCAACCTTCTTAGCACATGTTTGCATAGGAAAAGGGTGTTTGTTCAGCCAGCCTTGCAGGCAAATATGTTTTAAAAATTTAACAGAGTAAAACAATTTGTCCTTTTGAAAGGATGAACAATCATCATTTTGATTTGTCAACCAAACAAATTAGTAGCCACTGAGATACAAAACTACCTGAGGCAAAAACCATCACAAAACAAAACCAGATGACTATGTATTAGACCGTGGTGTTCCAAAGTATCAATATCATTTATGACAGGTGAGAAATTTATGGTTAATGTTAAGAGAATAATGAGATTGTCAAAATCCACACTGTATTCTTGGTCATTCATTGTGTTCTCCCCTTTATCGGGGGCATTCTTCAAACAGATTTGGTGACTCAATAATTATTTATAACAGTACATTTCTCTTCCTGTTCTAGAATGTAAATATTAAGATGTTTTATGATAAAATCATTTTCATATCACCATCAAGACTGCAGATTAAACTGTTTTTACTTCAGTACCTTAGAATGACCTTAACCGTATTTAAATATGGTTAGCCATTTCTATTACTTAACGTGTATGTGTTTAAATTTCGGTATAATGCATCCAGAATACAATAGTTAATGGAACCATTTATCAATACACTTTGAGACTACACCCCAGCACATATACGCTTAGTCATCACCTCTACAAAACAGTTATTCTACAGGATTTTATATACATTCGCTAACATAAGATAGAGTCTTAAACATATAGGATAGTGGATACTTATCCTAACATGTTATTATTTTAAAATGTGTTCATATAAAAGCAAATTTTCCACTTATTGATTGGACCAAAGGTGAAGATTCTTCAGTGCCATTAGAATCAGTAACCTAAGTAATTTGGGAAAAGATAGGAAGTTACGCTATTTGGACACCGATATCCGTGTGGACGCGTGTACCCGCAGAAGGATATATGCAAAGGTGCTGTTAGGTGTGAGCTCATGTAACTGTGCTGCTTCAGACAGAGAATAGCTGGATAACAATACATACACCTTCTAGGAGGCTGGCTGGGGCCGTCCGGGAACCAGTCAAATCACGAATGAGAAATTCCGTCCAGTCCGTGTACTTCTCTTTGATTGCTGGTGAGACAAAGGAGAGAGAGAAAAAAAAAAACACCCTTCAACAAATCAGTGGAGCTTTCAACATGTTAAAATCCCAGCACTTTTCTGTACACATGTGTTCTTTCATGATTTTTCTTCGTTTTAAATGCTGTGCTTAAATGAAGTACTAAAATGGCAACAACGAATCTGTCAGCAGTGGGTGACTTCACACCTACCACGTGCCTAGATTTTGCTGGGCACCAAGGAGATGACAGAATGTGAAGCCCTGAAGTCTTATCATCTGTTCAGAAACTTCTGTAAACAACAAAGAGGGACTTCCCTGACAGTCCAGTGGTTAGGACTCCGCGCTTCCAATGCTGGGGGGAGGGTTCAAGCCCTGGTCGGGGAGCTAAGATCCTGCATGCCGCGTGGCGCAGCCCAAAAAAAGAAAATTAATTAATGAATTAACTAACCATTAAGAATAAAATTATTTTTAAAAAACCTAGAAAATATTCCAAAGCACAGAATTTAGGAGGTTCCAAGAAGAAACAGCTCCAGGAGGGTGCTTTATTTATTTCCAGGTGGGGAAATAAAGCCAGGCTCTGAATTATATAAAGGTTTATTATACAGGCAGAGAAGAGGAAGCAGGGATTTGCAGGCTGAGAGGAACAGCATATGCTAATGAGAGTGACGGAGGGAGGAAATGGAGAAAGTGCAGCCCTCGGACACACGGCCCGGCCTGAGCACAGAGCAATGGGAAATAATGGAATAAAACGGTGGACAGCCCAGAAAGCCAGCACACACGTTTAATAAACAGGAAATCTATGCATAAGATGAATCTGAAAATAGCATAAAGGCTTGAAGGGAAACAAAGGAAGCTGACGGCAGAGAAGCCAAGGTAGAGGCTGCTGTCTGGGGCCCCAAACAGCGGTGTGAGAGTACTGCATTTGAGACGTCTTTTGCAAAAGAAATATCGGCCTTTGGGAGCCAGCATTCTACAAGTGCTTCAAACCCAAGACTTGAGAAGGATGTAACTTTCTTGCCGTAGCTCCCAGGCTACAGATGTCCCAAAGCTAAGGTTACATCCACCCCCGGGAGAGGCCCCAAGCCTTCTCAGGGCACCAGAGGATTCACAACCTTGGCCACATGAGAACAGCACACTGGCCCAGACTCCCATCCACCCACTGTGATTCCGACCTTCACATCCCATGAAGCCCAGACACTGCCCAGGGTACCACGTTCAATACATAGCCTCTGTGAAAGGTTCGAGACTCAAGCAGTTCATAGATTGTTTAGGTTCTTTCAAAGCAGGATGCAACCATTTCTAGCTCAAACCTAAAGGAACAGAGTTATTACCCAAGGGAAATAGGCCACACCGGTGGTGGGAAAAGCAAGCTCACGGTGTGGCGAAGACCCGGACTCTGAGCTGGGCTCTGCCATCACTGGCTACATGACTTTGAGTAATTCACCCAATTTCTCTTGGACTCTTTCCTCTAGTGCTACAACATTTTGCTTGTGTGATGCTATAAGAATTAAAGAAGATACACCCGTCAGAAAAATATAACCATACCTGGCACATCTATGCAATTAATAAATAACAACTCTAGTTTTGTTATAAGTATATACTGAGTTATTACACATTCTCACCAGATATTTTTTATTGATTCCCACAAACTGCAGATGGAAACTTTCAACATGCTTTGGCAGAACTGCCAACAGCTTAGGGAACAGTGGCAGCAACCTGCTATTTCAATCACTGACCTGCAGCTCAGTCAATATCTCCCACCATCACCCATTAATGGTCATAAGACCAAGAGAAACATGAAAATGGAAGGGACTCAAGCAAGACGAAAGGGATTTGGGCAAAGTTGGAAAGCCCAGCTTTGGGTGGGACAACAATGTCCTAGACCTGGACCCACTCAGCAAAGAGCAATCCACCTCTTCAACATCTCTTCCTACTCGGGATTTTTTTCCTCAAATAAAATACCATCTTCTACATGCATACTTATAAGAAAATGCATATATTTGGGGCAAAAAACTGTGTTATTGGATCCTTTTCCATCATTAGCAAGTGTAGCAAACATTTTTCAATGCTACACCCATTCCTATTTCCTATAGACTGAATGTTTGTGTCACCTCCAAAATTCATTTGTGGAATCCTAATGCCCAATGTAACTGCGTTAGGAGATGGGACCTTGGGGACGTGATTAGAATTAAATAAGTTCATGAGACTGAAGCCCTCATAAGTGGGATTAGTAACCTCATCAAAGAGACCCACCTCGCCCCTTCTTCCCTGTGAGGACACAGCGAGATGTCTGTCTGTGAACCGGGAGGCTGGTCCCCACCAGACATGGGGTCTGCCTGTATCTTGATCTTGGACTTGGATCCAGCCCCCAGAACCGTGGGAAATAAATTTCCACTGTTTACAAGCTGCCCAGTATTTTTGTTACCGCAGCCCGAATGCACTAAGACAGCTCTGCTGCTTGCCTAAGGTGACTGAGAAGACCAAAGCAATGGAATACCAGATAAATTAATTAAAATTTGTATTTATCTTTCACTTTACAAAGCCTTTTAATTTACTTTGTATCTTTTGATCATCCTAATAATGCTATGAGGGGGCTGTTTTTAACTAACTTTCGCCCAAGTTCACTGGAAAAACAAGGGCAGAGCCAGCCTCAAACTCGAGTTTGCAGATGCCAAACTTATAAGGAGTCTTTCCACTAGCATCTAAGATTCTCAAAGCTTTTGCATACAGAGAGATCAACCATCTAAATTGCAGGCATGACAGAGATAATATGAAAATGACTGCTTAAGAAAAGTTTCAAGATTAGGACAAAATGTACAACAGCACCCAATAAATATGCATTTCATTTTTTATTCCAAAAGGGTGACAATTAGCACAGTCGAGGGAAACATGGTCCTGTGACTGACAGAATTTATGTCTACATCCCCTATGAGAAGAAAACTCAGTTTTTCATTTAAGGGTTGTTTCTAACATCCATGTAATCAAAGTTAAATTAGAATTTCTGAAATATGTATGCACCCTGTGAAGACACTGTGCAGTGTTGAGATTTAAACAGTCTGAGTCACAGCAAGAGAACACTGGAGATGGCTGTGAAATTTACATATCCGGGGCCCTGCACTCCAAAGGTCCTGTAACTGTCCATTAATATGCTTTTGCATGAGGCTCTGAAGCAAGCTTTTATTTGCCACAGAATATCTAGACAAATGGCTCTCCATGGAAAAATGTATCTTAGCTACAAAAGGTACACCAATCATTTTAGGTTAGAAAGTAGAAAGAAAACGGTTCTCAGGAACTGTGCTAATTTTAGAACAACTATTTCAGTGGACATTTAGTTCTCAAAACTCTCAATTTTCAAATGGAAAGATCTATGACAAGAAGTACTGCCATATATACAAAACTATGCCCGATGAATTTACAATTCCCAGGCAATGCGTTTGTTTCAGACCATATTCAATTCAGTTACATTCGAGTACAATAAAAACTGCCCAGAAAGCCGAGAATTCATTGCAATACAAGCTGACCTGTAATTTTCCACATATAAATTTCTAACTAAAAAACTTTTAACTATGAATTTTAATTTACTACAGAACATCTCTCTTCAAAGACTCAAAATCAAGGCGTATGAATGTAAGAAAAATCTCTCTCAAATGTAAACCAATTGCTTGCCCTATGGTCCTTATCTTTTTCTTCAAATGATCCACACATTAAATCTCAGAAAACTTAACACGCAACTTAACTACAGTAAATGTGAACTTTACAGCAAGAAAGAAATGAATTAAACTGGAGGAAATCCGCAACTTTAGGTGGATAAAAGTGTATCCACAACTTGGTAATCATTTTCCCATTTCTTTAAATTATAGAGAGCATCTCCTGGAAGTCCATAAGAAGAATAAAATCCGGATCTTTCTACAATGTTCTCATGAACATGTTTTCAAGGTTCTACTCAGTTATAACATTATATAAACAGTCAACTTCTCTTTTTTAAAAGTCCCAGTTACATTTTTCATTTTCATACCTCATTTTGGAGAGGTACCCACATCTCACCTAAGGAAGCCATCGTGAACTTGAGTTTCAGAAAAAGGAACCCCCCCCACACACACACTCTATTTATGAAGACATTTTAGATGACCTCCAAATCCTACAACTGCTTTATTAGAGAGCTGTCTATAATAGGAATTCCAAATGAAAGGCAGAAGATTACCATCATTTTTTCAGAATTTGGGAAACCACCACTCTTGGTGGATTTCCAGCCCCACTGAGCACATGTAAACATAAAGTAATTCACCATTTCTCAAGGATACTGTTTCCTATGGACATTGGTCTGAGGGAACACAAAGTCACCCATCCGAGCTGCCCATTCAGGCAGATCCTGAACACTGAGACCTGGGCTGGGGTCAGATGGACACACTTACCTCTCCTTCCCTGTCACCACATAGAAAAGACAGGTCCATGGAGAAGTCGGCTGTATCATGCCTTTCTGCT
This sequence comes from Neophocaena asiaeorientalis asiaeorientalis, assembly GCF_003031525.2. Taxonomy (NCBI): domain Eukaryota; kingdom Metazoa; phylum Chordata; class Mammalia; order Artiodactyla; family Phocoenidae; genus Neophocaena; species Neophocaena asiaeorientalis. The sequence goes on from NW_020175788.1 coordinate 1,267,444, forward strand.
CATTTGAAAGATGGGGAGAACAACTACCATGAACAGTGAGGCCACTTTCACTCAAACACACTGTGGGTAAAAGGAAAGTCACATTCCTTACAATCCTAGAGTTTACACAGGGGTATTTTGTTCTTCTTTCTGGCCATTTGCTCAACTTGAATCCATTGTATCAGTCATGTTCTTAATTTGTAATGGTTCTTTCTCGCTCTTTGGTTGTTCCTTTCTTCTAAACATTTTTCTTACCAGATGCCATTTTTCAAAACCCCTCATTATAGTAATTAGAGGATGTTCTCCTCTTCTGTGCCCTGGATCCTCTGATTCTTATGGGATTTTTTGTTTTTTTATCTGCCTCTTTCTCTCCTGTATCAGAGGCTCTCCTGGAGTGACTGGTGGCCTTTAGTCGTGCATCATACTTAAATTGGGCACTAGAGAAAGCCTGAAAGTGAGAGTCGTGTCCTGGAACAGAGGTTTTTGACTCAGAGTGGGCACTAAGCAACTCCCCTCTGTGAAGCAAACTCCCAAACTAGATTCCCTGCTTCTCCCCGGTCAGTTCTGCCCATTTCTTCAGAGGTGAGCTTGAGGGAGGAGCCTGTGGATTCTGGTCCTTGGTTGTACCAAAGGGGTAGGGGAGACAGAGCCTGGGAGGTGTTCCAATTACAAGCATCCCGTTCAATCCTGTGCTTCTCAGCGCCACGGGGGACTCCCACCCACCGGGCATTCAATCCAAAGTCCGGTGCCTGTGGGGGATCCCAGGGCCCCCTCAGCTGCAGCCCGCACGTGTGTCCAGGGCTGCGGCAGCCCCTACCAAGCATCAGCAGTCACCAAGCCTTCATCAGTTCTCAGGCCACCAGAAACATGAAATTTCCTTTCTGCGCTGGTGCCTCTGCAATTCTTTCTGTTGCTGGTTTATGTATTTGTTATTCCTTTACTATCACTTTAATGGGGTTTCTGGAGGAAGAAGAGATAAATAAGACTGTTCAATCCACAGCTACTCCCAGCTCCCCAGAGAACTGGGACGTTACAAAATGTGAGGCAGCAAGCCTTTGACTTATCGGGAAAAGATTCTTTAACACAGAGTTTGCTAAAGAAATGAGGCAACAGAGAATCTTGAATTATAAATGGAAGCACTTACACATACTATTAAGAATAAAAGACTGTAGAGTTCTCTCCCTTGGAGATTTTTAAAGGAAAGAATCTGTACTAATATTTCACATAGGGTTCAAATTAAATTGTTCCTACAAACAAGAGAATAGATCATAAAATGATTGGAGAGGACTGATAAGCTCCTACTAAGTGCAATGGACCACATTACATACTACTGGGGTTCAAACATATAGACAGAAGTATTTCTGTCTTTAATAATAAATACAGCCTCAAGATATAACTTGTGAAGAATGTCATAAAAATCATATATACGTGCACAGAAATACACACACACATACACACACATTCCTTAGAACTTACACAGAATGGAGGAAAAGTTTCAATTCAAAGTTTCAGACCTCTTTCCATTATATAAATATACTTGTATAATTACAGAAAGAAATATTATTATTATTTTGCTCCAAAGAACAGAATTCAACAAAGAAATTATCTAAGAATTGTTGGAAGCAAATGATGGAGACAATGATAACCTTAGGTTGAAACAGAAAAAATAAGTTGACCTCAGAATATTCTACATAATTAGAACGTTTAACATTCATGCCATACTCATTAAAACCTTGGTCAGTATTTCTGCATAAATGATTTAATTTATCCCTTAAAAAGAAAGGCCTTTGCTACTTAATATTCTACACATTGCTTAGAGATTTCCTCAATATTGGGAATAGATAAGAAGTTATCTTTTGTTGAAACTAGCTTATCATGGGGTCAGATGTGACTTTTAATGGCAGCTACTTCATTGGATGGTTGTATGGATTAAATGAGAAAATAAATATAAGCTTCCTAGCAGTTATTACTCAAGTGGTAAAGTATCAACCCTTGTAAAAAGTGAAGCATTCTTTGATAATGTAGCCAATCATTCCTTCTTCAGTGCATTCCAATGTTTGTATAACATACTAAGTTTTCTTTCAGAAGAACATATATGAAATGTCTCCAAGTGATGTTTTAACTACAGGCTAACAATTTCTTGCAATCCAAATTTAACTTTGAATAAACCTGTACACCAAATCAATGGATACAAAATGATGGCCATGAGTATAAAATCACATATTAATATTTTATTAATTTGAAAAATTATAATTAGAATAAAAATTCCTTCCAGAATTTTCAAAAAAGGGTGACCTTTTTGCCTTCTAATCTCTTACCCACCTCTCCCTAACTTGGACATTAATGCTAATTTTGCCATCATGATCACATCACGAAACACTGACAAACTGGCACAAAAAATAATAATCTCGGATGAACCTAGAGATGATCATACTAAGTGAAGCAAGTGAGAGAAAGACAAATATCATATGATACCACTTACATGTGGAATCTAAAAGAAGTGTATTAACATATACATACTACTATATAAAAAATAATCAACAAGGACCTACTGTATAGCACAGGGAACTCCACTCAATATTTTCTAATAACCTACAAGGGAAAAGAATCTGAAAAAGAACAGATATGTATATAGGTGTAACTGAATCACTATGCTGTACATCTGAAACCAACACAAGACTGTAAATCAACTATACTTCAATAAAAATTTTTAAAAATTATAATCTACCTCATGGAAAATAATTCCCAGTATAAACCATTATGGGAATCCAATTCACTTTTATCTTCTATTCCTGCTTCTTCACATTATTAGAAAATTGATCACCTGCTATATGGTAGTGAAATGCAATCTCTCTGGTTAAACTTAGAAATAATAGTCTTAACACAATATACAGGATACCCCATGCACAAAGATCATTATTGGAGACAGTAACTTGCTGGTATTTTTTAGGAGAACGAGATCAGTTGTGAATAGATGAGACAGTGCTTACATCAATATGAATGTTTTACACACAGCTATTTATACATAATTTTAAACTGACACAACAGAGCACACTATAGTTCCTAAAGTCTATCGTACATTTCCTCCACATCCAAATCAAACTTCTGTTCTTTATGTTATGCACAAAAGCACATAGAAACAAGTAAAACAGCACACTTGAGATAATCACAGAACTCAGCATTCATTCAAGCCAGATGTCATGACCCCTATACTCCAAATCTGGCTTAAGCAGCTGCTCTGCAACTTCACTTCTCGGTTAAATTATTCCTACAACTTATGCAAGTCGCAACTTACTGAAGAATGAATTGATTCTAATAAGCTCTTCTTGTATTTTATTTTGCCTGTTTAAGTAAGGCAAGTACCTCCCTACATATCTATTTTCAGGAATGGATTGTTGAGGGGATTTGGTGGGATTACATAATATTTGGAGGAGCAGCACGGAATGTCCCTGTCAGGGACACACAAGAGGTGAAGTGGCGCTTTCCTTAAGGGATCCACTATGCCTGTTCTGCTTCCTTTAAAACCACCCACTTCCAAACCAACAAGGACCTACTGTCTAGCACAAGGAACTCTACTCTTTATTCCTATATGTAATATAGGAATAACCTATATGGGAAAAGAAAATGAGAAAGAATAGATATATATGTAGGTATAACTGAATCACTTTGCTGTACACTTGAAACTAAACTAAACATTGTAAATCAACTCTACTCCAATAAAATTTTTAAAAATCCACTCACTCCCAATCTTGCCCAGCCCAGGTCCACCCACTCTGAGTCCTTCAACCTTCCCATCCTCTGTCCCCACTAAGCCTCACTCAGCCTCACCACCCAGGCCCCTCTAAAACTACAGTGACTAGACTTATAACTGCTGGGGAAAGAAAAACACTGGGCTAAGCCATCACCCACAAGTTCTGGAATCACTCATCCCTTTTTTTTTTTTTTTTTTTTTTAAAAAAAAAAAGCCCTCGAACTCACTTGTCTGACAATTTCCTACCTCCCTGCTCCCCTCCAAAACCAAACTTAGCAAAGAAGACTTAACTCTTCAGTCACTGTTCAGCCCCTTCAACCTCACCCCCCAGAACTTCCACCAAGAAGAGAATGATCAACTGTGTCAATCGCTGCTGATAGGACAAGGAAGAGTAAGGCTGAGATTAGGCCACTAAATTTTTTTTTTTTTTTTTTGCGGTATGCAGGCCTCTCACTGCTGTGGCCTCTCCTGTTGCGGAGCACAGGCTCCGGACGCACAGGCTCAGCGGCCATGGCTCACGGGCCCAGCCACTCCGCGGCATGTGGGATCTTCCCGGACCGGGGCACGAACCCGTGTCCCCTGCATCGGCAGGCGGACTCTCAACCACTGCGCCACCAGGGAAGGCCCTAGGCCATTAAATTTTACAGGAGACATTCCATAGGATCAATTCCTGGGAGTAAAAGAGCAAAGGATTTACTAGATATCAGCAAACTGTCCTCCAAAATTATGCTTGCAATTTGAACAATGACCATGAGTATATAAAATTTCCCATTTCCCCCCATTCTTGCCAGTATTTTATATTCTCAGACTTCTCTGATTTTGTTAACAATCTCAACCATACGAAACTGATTTTTTAGTTTTCACTTTATTGATATCAGGGAGGCTTAGTATCAAAAAAACATGATGACAATTCAGATTTCTTTTCTGGGAACTTACTCTTCATGTATTTTTCTATAGAGATACCTTTTTTTTTTTTAATGCCAATTTGTAGGAGCTCTTTATTTATGGTAGATGTTAATTCTTCATTAGATATAGCAGAGGTCTTAACTTTGTATATCATATTCAACATGAGCCTTTTAAAACAAGGCATGAGATCATGTCGTCCAGACACTGAATCTTGGAATAAATTTCTAACTCCTAAGCCAGGCTCAACACCCCACATCACTGGGGCCACTCCACTCTTCTTCCCTTTGCTCTCTATGCTGGTTTTCTCTAAACCCACCTCTTCCAAAGGGCTGCATTAGGGCTCTGCACATCCTCTTCCTTCTTCATAGAAACACTTTCCCCCATCTCGCCCCAACCAACCCCTCCTCATCTCACATCCTCCCTGATCTTCCCTAATTTCCATGATAAACTGTGTTCTCTTCTGGAATCCCACATTCTTTCCCTTCCTAGACTTAGTACAATTTATAATGACATGTTCATACTCATTTGTGTCATGAGTCCCTGCCTGATGACTCCGTGAGCCTAGGAATCATCATATCACTGCCTTACTACTATATACCTGTACCTATAACAACTGCACATAGTAGGTGTTTAATAAAATTTTATCACAGGAGGGAAGGTCTGACAGATTAGATGGTTTTATAAATTGTGTGTTTTTAAACTAATCTTTGGATGAAAGAGAACTTGTTGAATTCAGATTAGGAACTACCGTTACCATGGATATTACACAGACCTTTCGATAAAATATGATTTAGCACCATAGTACACAAGCATTCATAAAGGAACTGCCATTGCTTTTTGTTTCTTCTTTTATTGGGCTGGCCAAAAAGTTCGTGCGGGGTTTCGCAACATCTTACGGAAAACCCAAAAGAAAGTTTTGGCCAACCCAATATTTGCCTGGCTCGTAACTGCTTACGTATGATGTAAGTTACTGTTTAAGATTTTAGTTTCGGCATACATAACCCAGAAAGCGAGAGATCATTCATTTAATTGAGTCAGCATTAAACACCTTATGAGGTAGGACAGAAATTTAGTATTTCTCTTGAGTTCTCCTTCTGGGTGAGTACATGGTATTACTGCATTAGGCAACACTGATACTGTTCATTTCAGACAAGGGCATCACCCAGAGATTAAAGAAACACAAGGTACTATATATCCATAGCTTAATCTCCAAGGGACCAACTGCTTTCTCTGAAGTTCCCCAGGACCTCTGAGCCCAATAAACAGCCATAATTTACAAAACAAAAGCCATAAAGATAAGAACTATTTATGACATTCTCAAGGTATAACTTATATTACTCTGCATCATATCTTTAGGAGCCTAGAAGATAAACAGCCTCTAAAACTATTAGAAGAAATTTAAAACCTTATCACTGTTTGCTGGTTAAAGACTTTTATCCAATAAAACATGGAATTTCTCTCATTCTTGCACACTTCCCTTCAATTATTCTCTAGCTGTCAGTCTCACTTTATAGACATTTCTGCTATTGCTTTAAACATTTCCCTGTTTTTAAAGAATACCCTTCCAAAGAGTCAGCAACTATTTTTTCTCTCTACTAGGAAAAATTTCCTACAGGTCTTTTATTGGCTATCACTGCAGGGAAACAGTCAAGACTGAATTGACATATCACAAAGGTCCAGGGCTCTGAATTCAATGGAATAAGACAATTGTTTGTTAAAGATTTTATTTTCATCGGTATATCTCTCTCCCGCATACATGACTTATTTCTTTCTGTAAAGTTACCTTCTTTGCTGCAGCTAAATAGTTTCCATTCAAATTTTTCCCAATGATCCACTTAGGGGAATGTTTTAAAAAGAAAGAAAGCAGCTTGCAAAAACATTTAAATCCATATGCCCTTTGTATATATGTAATTACATGAATCAGTCTGTTTTTCAACAGCTTTCACATTACTGTCCGTGATGGTTAATTTTATGTGTTGACTTGGCTGGACCATGGTGCCCAGATATTTGGTCCAACATTATCCTGTTAACAAGAGGATGTTTTCGGATGAGATTTACATTTAAACTGGTGGACTTTTGAGTAAAGCAGATTGCCCTCCTTAAATGTGGTGGGCCTCGTCCAATCAGTTGAAGGCTCAGATAGAACAAAAGACTGACCTCCCCTGAGCAAAAGGGAATTATGATGAAATCAGAGGAGAACTAAATAAATGAACAGATATTCTTGTTCATGGATAGGAAGACTCAATTTTACCAAGATGTCAGTTCTTGCAATCTTGCTCTACAGATTCAATGCAATGCAAATCAAAACCCCAGCAAGTTATTTTGTGGATATTGAAAAACTGACTCTAACATGTATGCAGAGGCAAAAAACCCAGAACGGCCAATACAATAATACAATATTGAAGGAGAACAAAGTGGGAGGTCTGAGACTACGTGACTTCAAGACTTACTATGAAGCTACTGTAATCAAGACAGTGCAGTACTGTCAAAAGAACAGAAAAATAGATCAATGGAACAGAACAGAGAGCCCAGAAATAGACATACATATATAGAGTCAGCTGATCTTTGACAAAGGAGAAAAGGCAATACAATGGAGCAAAAACAGCTTCTCAGCAAATAATGCTGAAACAACTGGACATCTACCCGCAAAAAACGATACTATACACAGACCTCACACAAAAAAATCACCCTTCACAAAAATTAACTCAGGACTTCCCTGGTGGCACAGTGGTTAAGAATCTGTCTGCCAATGAAGGGGACATGGGTTCAATCCCTGGTCTGGGAAGATCCCACATGCCGCGGAGCAGCTAAGCCTGTGCACCACAACTACTGAGGCCGTGCGCCACAACTACTGAAGCCCACGTGCCTAGAGCCCATGCTCTGCAACAAGAGAAGCCACCACAATGAGAAGCCCATGCACCGCAACAAAGAGCAGCCCCCGCTCACTGCAACTAGAGAAAGTCTGCACACAGCAACGAAGACCCAACAGACAGCAACAACAACAAAAAATTAACTCAAAATGGACCTAAATATAAAATGCAAAACTCCTAGCAGATAACATAGGAGAAAACCTAGGTGATCTTGCGTATGGTGATGCCTTTTTAGATAAAACACCAAAGATATTATCCATTAAAGAAAAATAACTGATAAATTGGACTTCATTAAAATTTAAAACTTCTGTTCCCCAAAACACATTATCAATAGAATAAGAAAACAGGCCACAGACTGGGAGAAAATATTTGCAAAGGACACATCTGATAAAGGACAGTTATCCAAAATATACAAAGAGCTCTTAAACAACCTGATTTAAAAATGGTTTTAAAAATGATTTAACAGATACTGCACCAAAAAGGAATACGTGTGGTAAGTAGCTTATGAAAAAATACTCACATCATACATCACCAGGAATACATGTGGTAAGTAGCTTATGAAAAAATGCTCACATCATACATCATCAGGAAAATGTAAATTACTACTTTGAGCTTCTACTCAGGGCCTTGCTCCAAAGCCAGACCACTATGCCTCCACTCACCTTTCTGGAGCAGCCCCAGAAGAGATGCTGGAGACGGAGACCCACCCTTCACATACGATTCTAGTCCAGCTCGTGCTTGGCTTTTCCATCTCTTGGGCCACCATATTTGGACTGCTGGCAACATGACTCAACCAAAAGCCTGGCAGCCAGGTCAATCCCCTCATCTTAGACAAGCTCATTACTAAAGTCTCAGACTGACCAGTTATTATATCCCCAAAGCAAAGATTCCTAACTTACAGTACGTGACTGCCTTCACGGAGTTCATGAAATTGAGTACAGTGAACAAATGAGCTATATATTCAATAAAATTGAATACAAAATTGTGTGTTTGCCTGTGCGCGCGCGCGCGTGTGTGTTGAATGCCTCTTCCAAGAAGTTGCATTGAGTTCATCAGATTCTCAAAGTAGTCTATGGCCCCAGAAAGACTGAGAATGATTACAGACTTAGAAAACAAACTGATGGTTTACCAAAGGGGAAAGGTGGGGGGAAGGGATATATTAGGAGTTTGGGATCAACATATACACACTACTACATATAAAACAGATAAACAACAAGGACCTACTGTATAGCACAGGGAACTCTACTCAATACTCTGTAATGACCTATATGGGAAAAGAATCTAAAAAAGAGTGGATATACGTATAACTGATTCACTTTGCTGTACAACTGAAACTAACACAGCATTGTAAATCCACTATATTACACTATAAAATAAAAATTAAATTTAAAAAGAATGATTACAGAGATGATACCATATTAGAACACGGCTATGATATACGTCAGTAGATTTGAGTTCCTTGAGGACGACATGCTCTTTCTTATCATCACTGTTGATCCCAGCACTCAGCACAGAGGCCCCAATAAATGCTCCCCACACAGCTTTCCAAAGTGAAACAACTTCTCACCTTTCTCCAACCCAATGGGTATGAGACACTACAGTTCTGATTACAAAGACACCTACTAAGTGTTTGTTACGTACCAAGCACTCTTTCACATACAGCATCTCAGTTAGTGCTTCCAAAAACCCAGTGAACTAGTTATTCTCATCCCCATTCAACAAGAAAAGACTCAGAGTAAGCAGACCTATCACAGTTGGTGGCAAATATATTAAAGAGTACATTTGTAACAGGCAGATTTCTGTTAACTCACATCCTATGCATAAAAGTTCCATTTTAGAACAGTAACTCCTCCAAACACATGTATTATATAATTAAGAGAATAAAACAGCCGCAAAACACCAATTATTTCAGAAATCAAGGACGTAAAACACAATTACTCAAAAAAAACCCTTAGATTCTGGATCAGATTTCTCCAATCTACTTCTCGTATACTTTAAAAGATTTATATTACTAGGTAAGCAAATTTTAAACAAATGTTTGAAAAAATAAAACAACTGTTTGCCAACAACTACACCTCATTAAATGTTATTTCCCGTAGAATGAAATCTTTTAAAGAGCAATACTCTGTGAAAATACGTAACTATTACTTTCTTAAGAGATTCAAATCTGATAAGCATGCTAATTATAATCATTAAAAAGGGATCATCTGGGCTTCCCTGGTGGCGCGGTGGTTGGGAGTCCGCCTGCCGATGCAGGGGACACGGGTTCGTGCCCCCGTCCGGGAAGATCCCACATGCCGCGGAGCGGCTGGGCCCGTGAGCCATGGCCGCTGAGCCTGCGCGTCCGGAGCCTGTGCTCTGCAACGGGAGAGGCTACAGCAGTGAGAGGCCCGCGTACCGCAAAAAAAAAAAAAAAAAAAAAAAAGGGATCATCTTTAAATACATCTCATTGAAAGTGTGTGCGTGCCTAATATGAACAATAACACGAGGAAAGAAACGGAATAATTCTGTAAGCATTCAACATTGACACATTTATGACATGCAATGAAATTCCCCTTATTAAAGTCAAGTTCAAGAAGATTCAGAACATGTTCTTCAAGAGAAGAGGCATGATTCACACATAATGAGTCAGGTCCAACTGTGAGTGCCAAGAGCTTGCAGGCATTCTACAAGTAATGGACAAACTCAGTGACCTAAGAGTCACGCCTGAATATAAAACACAGCCCCAGAGCTGGTTAAATTCTCTAAACCTGCCATGTGTGTGAAGACTAATAAAACATAAACTCTCTTCTATCAACGAGTCCTATAAAAACACCGAGACTCTGTCTCTGAAGTACTAGAAAACAGAGCTTCTTGGCAAAATGGAGCCCCTGGAAAATATGTTCTTGAAAATAGATTTCTTATCTAGCTATTGTAGTTTTAAGTCCTTTCCATCCCTACATTCTATGAGGACATTATTATTACCTGTAAATTTTCTTAACCTGTTAGCAAAAAACTATTATTGAATTTTAAGGGTTTTTTTTAAACACATTTTGTGTGTCTAAATGACAAGAGTCACTGACAACTCAAAATCACAGAGGTGGAATGACATCTAAATTACAGCTCTGCCAACTGGAGAATAATCCCAACATATAACCTCACTCCTTCACACATTTCCTCCCTTAAGATCCTTCTGCTCTGAGAACTCTATATGGCAAGATTCAGAGATCTATTTCTCATCTGTCAAATCCAAGGGCAAAGGCTGTAACAGAACAGAATTGCCTGATGCCAGGGCACAACTATTTGGAAGCAGGTTAAGCAAGTACCATGAAGCAAGTGGGGCGAGACTTGTAGAGTACAAAACAGAGTGTAAAAGATTAAGTAGGTAGTAGTTTAAGATCACCAGTGTCTTCCATATTGCCAAATCCAGTGGTCAATTCCCAATCATTAATGTATTTGATGTAATTAAGAGCACTGGATAAGATCACTCTCTCCTTCTTGAAACATTCTTCACTTAGTGTTATGTTTTGAATGCTTGTGCCCTGCCCTCCCCCCAAAAATACATATGTTGAAATTCTAACCCCTAGTGTGATGGTATTTGGAGGTGGGGCCTTGGGAGGTGATTAGGTTATAAGGGTGGAGCCCCCACGGATGAGATTAGTGCCCTTAGAAAAAGGACACCAGAGAGCTCCCCCACTGAGAGGTGAGGACACCTCTCTTGGCGTCCTTTACACCAAGAGAGGACACAGAGAGAAGTCGGCTGTCTGCAACCCAGAACCCAACCATGCTGGGCCCACGATCTCAGACTACCAGCCTCCAGAACGGTGAGAAATATATATCTGTTGCTTATAAGCCACCCAGTTTATGGCACTTTGTTAAATCAGCCCCAACTGATCAAGACACCTTGCTTCTGAGCCATCAAGCTCTCTTGCTCATCTTACCTCACTGGACATCATGTCTCAGTGTCCTCTGCTGTTCCTCCTCATCTTTTCACCCCCTAAACCCTGGAGCATCCCAGCACACAGTCCTGGGACATCCTCTCCACCTACATACATCCCCTAACTGACCTCACCCAGTCTCACGGCTTCAAACACCAGCTGTATGCTGGCAACACCCACTTAAACCTCTATCCGGGTTGCCTCTCTGAACTCGAGACTCATACACACAACGCCCACCTCGACGGCTCCACCAACACCCCAACTTAACATGTCAAACACAACCTATTGGTCCCCCACCACCAGCACATGCTCTGCCCACAGACTCTCCCAGCTCTGTAATAACTGTGCTTCTCCTGCTGCTCGGGCCAAAACCTGCAGAGTCACCCCTGGCTCTGACACTCTCTCCCTGACCCTCAAACTCCCCTAGCAACACCCCCCAAAGACACACACAAACACACTCATGTCAGATCCACCAGCAAACCCCGCTGACTCACCTTCAAAATCCAGAATCCAATCACTTTTTTGCCAAATCTACAACCACTACCCTGATCCACTCCGCCTGGATTATTGCTACAATCTTCTCGTGGATGTGGCCTCCCCACAGAACAGCCAGAATCATGCCTTCAGAGCACAAGTCATTTCTGAGTGATTCTGCAGCTCAAAACCCTCTGAGGAGGAAAAGCCAAAGTCTTCACCCCAGTCTACATGGCCCCATGGGCCACAGCTCCAATGTTCCTCCCTGTCCCACTGTGCTGGCCTCCATGCTGCCCTATAACAAACACAACAAGCACATTCCTGCCCCAGGACATTTGCACGGGCTGTTTCCTCTGCTCAGAATGCTCTTCCCCCAGTTATACCCAAGGCGTGGGTTTACCCTTCACTTCCTTCAGGCCTCTGCTCAGATGGCACTTTATTCCGGAGGACATCCTACCCCCACCACATAAAACATCTCTTCTTGTCCCACCAGCCACTGTCATTTTCCTTCCTACTGACCTCACCAATGTTCTATCCAGAGCACCTATTTCCAGCTGACAGACTAAACACTGGTGTGTTTACTGTCTGCCTCCCCTTCTTTCTCTAGAACTTAAGGTCTGCCAGAGTATTTTGTTTCCTTCACAGCTGTAGAAAACCTAGCACCTAGCAGTGCTGCTACATGGTATTTCTTGAAACAGCCTCCCCCAAAGTTAACTGGCATCTCCCATAAGAGCCCTCCCCTCGAGGCTGCCCAGGGAGACGGGGACACTCCTACACAGCTCTACATCACCAAAGGGAAAAAATGTTCTGCATATTGTTTTTTGGTTTATATCTTTAAAATATTTTATTTCCATCACTTAAATACTAGAGCAGATGATTTTTTGCAAACAAAAACATCTACATTAACTGCAGGGCCACAATTCACAGTAGAAAAATGACATGGTTTTATTTTACTTTTTCAGTTTTCTTAATCAGCATATACTGTATAGATTCATTATATTTTGGTTAAAATATAAAAACAATACACTGAATTCAGGTTAGAATATCTTTTAAAAATCAGGCCGAGCTTGGGGGATTCCAAGAGTCAACCTAGCGTGGGTATGTGGACCAGAACCTACTGACCACAAGGAGCAGAGGTGACAAGGGATGGGGGGAGCATGAGAGATTTTCAAAGACCTCAACATGGTCCCAGAGAGACAACCCCAAGTCAGAGAACACACCATCCACTCAAAACAAAACAAAACTCCTGGTGAGGCAACTGTACAACTTGCCTTTGTAACATGCTTGCATTTCTCCCCGTCGCTGGACCTTCTTAATTCTTTTTCTTTATTTTTATTGGAGTACAGTTGCTTTACAATGTTGTGTTAGTTTCTACTGTACAGCAAAAATGAATCCGCTATATGTATACATATAGCCCCTCCCTTTTGGACTTCCTTCCCATTCAGGTCACCACAGTGCATTAAATAGAGTTCCCTGTGCTATACAGTATGTTCCCATTAGTTGTCTATTTTATACGTGGTACCAAAGTGTAAGTGTCTCAATCCCAATCTCCCAATTCCTCCCACCCACCCCCGCTTTCCCCCTTGGTATCCATACATTTGTGTCTCTACCTCTGTGTCTCTATTTCCTTTTTACGACTGAGTAATACCCCATTGTATATATGTACCACATCTTCTATATCCATTCCTCTGTCGATGGACATTTAGGTTGCTTTCATGTCCTACCTATTGTAAATAGTGCTGCTATGAACACTGGGGTGCATGTGTCTTTTTGAATTATGGTTTTCTCTGGGTATATGCCCAGTAGTGGGATTGCTGGGTCGTATGGTAGTTCTATTTTTAGTCTTTTAAGGAACCTCCATACTGTTTTCCATAGTGGCTGTATCAATTTATACTCCCACCAACAGGGCATGAGGGTTCCCTTTTCTCCACACCCTCTACAGCATTTACTGTTTGTAGATTTTTTGATGATGGCCATTCTTACTGTTATGAGGTGATACCTCACTGTAGTTTTGATTTACATTTCTCTAATAATTAGTGATGTTGAGCATCTTCTCCATGCACCTATGGTCACCTAATCTATGACAAAGGAGGCAAGAAGATACAATGGAGAAAAGACCGTCTCTTTAAGTGGTGCTGGGAAAACTGGACAGCTACATGTAAAAGAATGAAATTAGAACACTCCCTAACACCATACACAAAAAAATAAACTCAAAATGAATTAAAGATCTGAACGTAAGGCCACATACTATAAAACTCTTAGAGGAAAACACAGGTAGAACACTCTTTGACATAAATCACAGCAAGATCTTTTTTTTTTTTTTGACCCACCACCTAGAGTAACGAAAAAACAAAAATAAACAAATGGGACCTAATTAAACTTAAAAGCTTTTGCACAGCAAAGGAAACCACAAACAAGATGAAAAGACAACCCTCAGAATGGGAGGAAACACTTGGACCTTCTTAATTCTGACCTCAATCTTCTACCACCTTCTTTTTCAAAGTCCCCATGCAACCTTCATCCGTATAGTTACTTGTCTGGTAATAAGACTCTGGGCATCCTCTCTCTTCTACTCATACATTTAAAATATTTCACAAATCAACCAGTTCTTTCAGTTTGAGTTCATCTTCAGCATTTACTACGACCCCAATCTTAGTATTTCCTTCAGTAGGAAAAGTTGGGGAACTAATTACCATTCATTAGTTAACCACAGACAGAAGGGATGTTACTCCCTAGGCAAAGCACCCGAGTAGGAGTTCACAGCTCCTAAGTTGGCCATGACATTGAACCTTGACCCTGGGTGTTCCCCAGGAAAAGTTTCTGAACAGGATAAACAGGAATTCCAATGGCTATTCCAAAAACAGAGATACCTTGGCAATTAGCTGGCCAGATTCTTGTTGTTATAAGAAAGAAAGGAGAATAAGAGTGATTGACTATAAGGAACATTCCAAAGTGCGGGAATCATGATTTAGAACCATAAACCAGTTTGTTATTAAAGGTGGACTGTTCAGAAAGGATCCAAGTTACGGTATGCTGTTCCCTCCCCAGTGAAGGAAAACTGGGGTAGTCATGGTGCCTAAAACAAGGGCTGTATTTGATGTGCAGGAACCAGCAGTACAGAAGGAGGTGTATTTTAGTGTATCTCTCTCTCTCTCTCTCTCTCTCTCTCTCTCTCTCTCTCTCAGGATCCTCAGAAACTGAACAGGAAATTTCAAAAAAGCAAAGTGCCTAGGATTTCGTCCTCTATGATTCTTAAAACCAACCAACCACCCCAAAATACTATGATAGTATATCATAAAATATTTCAATAAAAATTTTGCAAAAGGGTCACAATACATAAAGGAATGGGCTGTCCCAGCAGCTGTAAGTAATTCGTTTTGAGTGCTCACTATAAATCCAGCCTGCTCTATTACATAAACAGAATTCATTTGGATTACTGCATGTGACACTTCTTGAAAAAGGCAGCTGTAAACACAGCCTGGACAAATTCCCTGGACTTTTCTTCTATCAATTATGTGAGATCAAATTATATTTGTAGAAATGAAGTTTTACTAAGTAACAATTATTTTTAGGCAATGAAACATAACAGATATTAACTTATGGTTTTCTTCCTGTTATCACTGAAACCAGATTTATAGCTGTTTAACAAAACAAAAACTTTAAGGTCAGCCTTGGAAGCAGCAATTCATCAACTTCTGTAGGGCAGACAATCCATGCCAGATGAGTGGAGAGGAATAAATTTCCTGCTCATTTTGCGACCATGACTCCTTCCACAGAAGAAGGAGAGGGCAATTTGAGATTTTAAAAGAAGGGAGTGTACAATGAAACGGGGCCTTCTGTGTAGACACTGATTCTCACCACAACCTGGAATTGACTTGTCAAAAAAATCACAAGCTCAAAGAATCTAAAAAAGAAAAAGTGGATATATGTATATGTATAACTGATTCACTTTGCTGTACACCTGAAACTAACACAACATTGTACATCAACTATACTCTAATAAAAATTTTTTTTAAATAAAAAAAATTTCTTTTAATCACAAGCTCTTGGTGATTTCTGTCATTTTATCCAGTATTTCGATAACCCCCCCAACACAATAAACTGCTGAGATTTAAAACCAGCCCCAAATGGCATTAATCTGGAAACATGCCTCTTTTCGTAACCATTCCTGGTTACAATTCTTATTTTTTTAGACTATTTCTGCAGGAATAAAAGGGAAAAGAAATATTTGTAATGCCATCATCTTAGGGAGACTGCATAAGCGGTTACATAAACACGGCCCCAGAGAGGAGCTGGACAGGAACCTATCTTGGCTGACCACGAAAAGGAGTAAGATTACACGGGATACAGAAAACCACAATTATTACATTCTTCTCTCATCTCAGTCCTCTTTTCTGTGTGTTAGTGAGGATCCTGGCTGGCCCAACAGGAAGTGCTGGTAGAACTGAGGATAGATCATCATTACTGATACCTTCTTTCCATGGCTGAGCGGGGACCACAGAAATGGTTCTTCCACTGTAAGGGGTCAAAGGGCAGAGAGTGCCCGAACAAGTCATTCATTTAAAGACTCGATTTTCTTATGACCGTTACAGGGAGTGCCCAGCCTACAAACTGGTTTTGCTTCAAGGGTCCATTAGTAAACCTGTTTCAGAACTCCCTAAGACATTCTGAGCAATTGCAAAGTTACTAGGAAGAATGGGCTGCCAGGCCAACCCAGAGGAGTCTACATATACAAAATATACTGAATGGAATTTGAATGATGACTAAATCCCATGTATGTGCCATCCATCATTAACGACATTTTATTTCCATACATTTGTATCACAAATAAATTCAGGAAAAAAGAAGGTGTGGAGACTCTCAAGGGAACAATCGCTAAGAGTTGCCCAATTACTGAAATATAAGGTTCTAAGTAGAGTCTGAAAGTAATCGACCTTCAGTATTACATATATTTGACATATTTCATTTGTTTACTAAACTATAAGTATTGCAGATCAACTTAATATTGATTCATTTCCCAGGAGACTTAGAAAAACCTATGTAAGTTGATTCAAAATTGATATTTTCTGGAAGGTCACAGAAACTTTTATTAAAACATACCTACATACTAATGTTACAAAGATGCAAATTATCATCAGTGGGGGTCAACAGTCACTGTCCTGTTTCCCTAAGCAACAAACAACTCAGACCGTTACAAAGGGTAATTTACTCACATGCTACCTTTACCGCTAAATATTTTAGTTACGTGGCCCATTCTCAATCTGTTCAAATGAAGAAAAAGTGATGCAAATGATAAAAGGGTAAAGAATCCAAGAATCGCTGACACTGAACTTCAGCAGTGTCTCTCTGATTTTTCCTAAATGCACCTTCTTTAAAAATGTCTTTTATCAAGGTTAATATTAAGTTGTATTTCCTGAATCCGTGCTAACTCTGGGGAGGAAAAGGCAGGTCACACGCAAACTTGACAAAAAAAGGATGTCAGCCTGGGTTAGAAAATTTTCTCTGGGGGAAAAAAAACCACAGTATTCTGCTAATTTTAAAATATAAAATCCCATGACAACATCTGTGTCATTATACCCAAGATGAAGGTCTTCTTCCTAGTCTATCCAACAGCTGAACTGCTAAGAACGTAACTGCCTTCTTTGCACTTAATAGGATAAATCTTGAGCAAGAGGCTTCCAGTGGCTATTTTATCTTTTACTGTGACGCTCAGTTGGCTGCACTCTATTTTGCAAACTAGCAGATTCTTCCACTGGTGGAAACACATCATTTTCCTATTTGTAAATCCACCCACTAAGAAGGTGAAGTGACTCTTAAAAGAGAATTTCACTAATAAATCCATCACATCAGCCACCGTCATCCAAGAGGCACTAACCCACCCAGGTTTATCTTGATTGACTCACGGCTCTAACCAGCGGTCACCCAGCGCCACCAAGCAACAAATGATCTCCCCCGGCAAACTGTTGTGATGAATCACCACCCTTCAGGGAGACGAAATATCCCGCTCACATCACACTAACAAGAAAAATTGAGTAATAAGAAGTGGCTGTGCTTTATCTAGGCTGGTACTATATAAATTACAATCAGATTATGTAGATGAAATACATGAGCTAAATTTATCTGCTGTACAATGACACTTGCCACAGTCTCTAAAAAGGATTTATGCTGGAGTCAGGGGACAGCTGAAGAAAGGCTGGTACCACCACTTCTGAAAAGCTCATCTGTCATCCAAAGTATTTCTTTTCGCTGTAGAAACCATTAGACCAAAGACCGAGAAACCAAAGACCATTTCATGGTCTTTCCTCCGTGTACTTACATCCTTGGTGTCTGTGTGTCCAAACTTCCTCTTCTTACAAGGAAGCCAGTCTAACTGGATTAAGGCCCGTGCATATGACTTCATTTTACCTTCAGCACCTCTTTAAAGGCCCTCTCTCCAAAAGCAGCCACACTCTGAGGTACTGAGGGTTAGGACTTCAACATACGAATTTGGAGGGGACACAAGTCAGTTCACAACACAATGCAATGATCCTTCTAAAGGTAAGAACTGTTTTGTGAAGTATCTGTGCTGTGTATGTGTGTGTGAGTTTACTGAGTCACAATCAAAAGAGCCTAAAAGTCACTCATCTACTAGGTTAACCATCCATCTGATCAACCAGCCTCCCCTTCAATCATCAGAGTAACTAGAAATTTACAACTCTTATTCCTCTCAACCACTGAAAAGTTCTTTATAAAAGTTCCAAAATTACTCACACTACCTTCTACCCACTAATCCATATTCTAGCCTTTGAGGTCATGCAGACTTTGCCTTTTCTTTTGCAAAAAAAAAAAGGGCAATTATTATGCCCTCCCTTAATCTTTTCCATTCTCATATTATTAAATATCCATATTCCAATCACAACAACCTAGTTATGTGAATTTGGAGGTGGGGGGTCTTTGTTGTTTTGGGTCCATCTGAGAGACAGGCTGTTTGGAAGGGAATAAGCCTCATATGATTCTAAAACCCACTCTTCCTTGAAAACAGCTGCTCCAGAAGCGATCACTCCTAAGGCTCAGAATATACAGTATTTAAACCTTTACCCTTAATACATACCATGTAGCAGAGCATTGCCAATTCTTACAAATACAGATGCTGCTTCTCCAAAAAAGTTAACCCTTTCAAAAGCAAAGGAACAGCTACTACTGGAAGCCTTTACACCAAAAGGCAGCCTTGTGCCGTGGAAAACATTAGATGGTACCATCCACTTCGGAATAATCTGGGAACACGAGAAATTCCAGAACCTATGTACTACAGGTATACTGCGTTTTGGCTGACAGAGCCAGGGAGGCTCAGAGCAGTGCCTGAGCGCATTAGTTTAAACAAATGAGAGCTTATGGGTATAGTCATGAGACCCCATCCTTAGAAACCAACATAAAAATTCACCTATCAGCAGTATCACCATTTAACTGCCAAGCTGACATTGTCAACAGAGGAAGAGATAAAGGATCAGAGTCAGATCCTTGTGGAAACTAACCTGCTTAAGAAAAATATTCTTGATTCATGTATCAATTTTAATCAAACATTAGGTGTCAAGTTCTATCAAATTAACAAGAAGATGCATGAAGGCCCCTGGTGAGAATGAAGTAGAAGACATGATGAAAAAGACACCTGATTTTCATATAAATTCCTGAGGAACAACAAGGAAGTCAAATGCAATGCTATCCTTATCACAATCAGAAGATAATCCAAAGTAACAGCATAATGTTACAAAAACAGGCATCATAGCAAGCAAAGAGGGTTTTTCTGAGACTCATAATAAATACTGAATAGATAAGAGTATTTCAACATATGTGTCTACCGGTCCTGTTACAGGTAGGTCTGACTTAGCCAGGAAGGCACACCCACAATTCGCACATTCACGGGGATGCAGGGGGCATCCTGTCAGGAAGCTTTTGCCTGTTTTCACTGATCTTCTCTGCTCAGAAACCAGAGCTTTTCACCCTTTTTTCCCCAATACCTCACCCTTTAGACATTTTTAGACATTTTTTAGACATTTTAGACATTTTTGTCTAAAAGACAAAGCCCTTTTAGACATTTCTTTTCCAAACCACTCCCTCATGACGTTTTAAAACCACAGGTAAACTATATCTGTTCAGGTATTATATGTCTGTATGCTTTACATATTTTAAAAGTATGATTTTTTTCACCCCCTTAGAAATGCCCGATCACCAGGACGCCCATGGCCAAGTTCTCAGACTCAGCAGGACCACTGGCTCAGTCATCAATCGTATGACATGAATGAGCTCAGTAACATTTACTTTTCATTAGCACAAGTTTAACACACTGACTCTGTTAAATATGTCTTGAGCCATAATACGACTTATCAATCCAAGGCTATCTAGTCAATCTTTCTTTCAGTGAAACACAGAGCCTAGAGGCTGAGGGAACTGCAGGGAGGAAAAGTGTGGAAGTTCTGGTCTTTGCGCCCTGATGTTCTGGGCTGGGGAAGAGGAACAGTCAGTTGGCAAATATGCTGTATGTCAAGGAAACATGCTAAACAAAAATAACTCTGCTAGCATGGGCAAGATCATTACACTGGAAGGAAGGGCTTGTTTGAAAGGGTGACATTTTAGCAGAGACTTAAAGGAAGAGAAAGCCGTGCAATCATCTGGGATCGGGGTGTTCCGATCAGAAGGTAAAAGGCCCTGGGGTGTAAATGAACTTGGCATGTCTGTGGAATGATGGAAAAAACCGAACCGACCAAGCAAAGCAGGGTCATAAAGATGAACTGCAGAAGACAAAATCAGAGAGGAGGCGGGAGGTGGAGAACCCATGGATGGATCTGTTAACCACATGCACGGGAAACACGTTATGCCATGTGCCTCACTGAATCTTGAGATGGCTTCGGGTAGTATCAACATTTTAACAATATTAATTCTTCTACTCCACGAGCGCAGGATCTTTCCGCCTGTCTTCTTCGGTTCCCTTCATCCAAGTCTTGCAATGTTCAGTGTACAGATCTTTCACCTCCTTGATTAGATTTATTTCTAAGTATTTTATTGTTGTGGATGCTCTTGGGATCAGGATGGTTTCTCTTCCTTCTCGCCACCATCCCGGAATGTAAGTAATATCATCCCCATGTTTCAGATGAAGAAAATGAAGCTTAAAGAGTCTAATCTGGGGTACACTCAGTTTGGGGGAGGAGCTGAAGCAGGGATTCAGCGCTAGGGTTTTTCTAACCCCGAAGTCCACGTTTTTTTATGACATCATGCTAATTCCAAGTGCCATACTGCAGATTTCGGCAGTGCAAACTGCCCTATTATGAGAGCTAGCAAATCCCATTTGCCGGCCTAACAGCCCTGGCAACACCCCATTCCTGTACTGGTTCTGACAGCAAAGGGAATGAAATAAATTGCCTATACAACTCTCCTTTTCAAAAATCTCTTCAACACTGATTACCCTCAGGGTCCAGCGTGTGTTCTTCTTAAGTAATAATACAACAACTTTTATTACAGGACCACTTGTATATAAAACAAGTTAACAATCTCTCTGGGAGGGAAGAGAAGGAAAAAACTCATTTAAAAAAACAAAATGTGTAACTCCCCTTCAAAAAGGAGCAGGTAATTCAAAGTTTCACAAAAGCACTTACGAGTGTCTTAACAGCAATGGAGGGAAAAACAACGTCAGGGATAAAACATCCTGTCTTACGTACATGATGGAGCGGTCTGCCAAATCATTAAGTTGATTGGCAGGTAGGATATGGTCTCTTCTCCCTTTGAATTATTTGTTTAACACAAGAGTCCGTACATTTCTTACGATAATCACAATATACTACCTTCAATAGTTTGTGACTCTGTCTCGTCCACTTTCAAAGATATAAACTGCTTGAGGGTAGGACTTAATCACTTATCTGGATGCTTGGAGATCGAGTCTTTGACAGTTGAAATAGGAACACTCACATCTGCAATACAATTTTTCTGAAAATGCAAACTGAACTCAATGATACCAATTCCCCAATTAATAATAAATTCTATGCAACTCCAATCAAAAATTCAGTGGGGTTTTTCAGAGAACATGATAAATCTGACCTCTAAATTTATGCCGACTGTCAAAGACCATGGATCACCAAGACTAGTACTTCCCAAACTTTTTCACATCACGGTACACGGAGAAAATGATCATATCTGTACCCATACCACGGGAGCAAGCTTCCAGCTGAAAGCGATCAGCCCTGAAACTGACAACCCTATGTCCCCCTCAGCATTCCCAGAAGCTGACGGGATCATCAGGTTGCCGGGGAGGCCTCGACTCTGCTGGGGGGCACATCCCTGAGAAAAGGCTACCTGTGAAGAGGAAGAGTCGGGGGCATGATATGAAGGGCTTCATATATAAAGCTGCAGTACTGAAGACACCTGGATCAGTGTAGGGAAAGGAAAACAGACTCAAGGAACAGAAGAGGCAGCCCTAAACCACCCCCATGCATGCAGAGAAAACTACGACAGAGAAGTCACTGCACGTCACTGGAGAAGGGAAGAGACATTCCATGTATGTTCCTAGAAAACCTGGTCACTGTCGCAGAATAACCCTCCAGCCTACACAGGCATCAACTGCAGGTGGAATAAAGACCTTGAACACTTTAGAAATTCTAGAAGGAGAACACAAGAAGAGTTCGGAATAAAGGAAGGATGCTTATTGAAGACACAAAAGAGCACAAACAGCAAAGGAAAGGTCTGAACAGACTTAAAAAGAGTGGACAGAGGTGGGTGGGAGGAACAGTCAAAGGAAATCCTAACGGCCAATAAACACAGGAAGAGACGCAAAACCATGGCAGGAATCAGGGATAGAGAGACAGCATTTCACAGCCCTACCAGGGCAAAATCAAGTGTCAACAAGGATGTGGGAAAACTGGAACTTTCCACCTGCTTCTGTTACACTGTAACCACCGTCGGAAATAATTATTTTATTATCATCAGAGAAATTCTCTCAGATGGGAAGAGGAACACTCGGCCAAGACTTCCTTGTAGGACTGTTTATAAGAGTGGAAATTCGGACAAAAAACTAAATGTCCACCATGAAGAGAACTGATACGTTGTGGGAGATGCATACAAAGTGAACTGAAGAATTATTTGTATTGATGTCATTGATGTAAAGTCTGAAAACATGTAAAAACAACACTATACATTACTAATGGAGAAATAGACATGCGATACAAAACACATCCGGGGAAAAAACACCAAACTCAGAAGAGTGGTTACCATGGAACAGGAAGGGTATTGGGGAAGGGAACCAACACACAGGGGGGTTTTTTCTCTCTGAAGGATGTCAAAATGTGAGAGCTTGACAGAGCTATAGAGGGAGTGTGCAGGTCTTTTTTATTTAATCTCTGTACTTTTTCTGCCCATGCATTAAGTCCCCAAAACAGTTTTTTAAAAAAGAAAATACAGATCAACAAAAAGTTCCTTGAAACAGAGCAGTCTTCCAAGAATGTTGCACGGGAATTTTTTTTCTCTTTAGAAAAAAAAATTAATATATAACATATTTGGAGATATATGTGTGTGTGTGTGTGTGTGTGTGTGTGTGTTTGTGTGTATATATATATATGTATATGCTAAAAGTCCATCAAGTAGAGACCAGTTAGATCCACCACAGTACATGCACAGAACGGAATTCCACATGATTATTTAAAATGTTATACATGCATCCATTATTTACTGCAAAGGACATCCAGGAACAATGATTTAAAAGCAATTTACCAGACAGCAGCTATGGTAGGACCCCATGAATGTAAAACTGTCTGCCTGTCTAAAGAGGGGCGTGGAGTATGTGGCCAGTGCATTCATGGACAGCTGTCTGGAAAGATAATGGTGGGTACCTCTACATAGTGGTATCTCATGAATGTTTTTACCTTCCTTTTGTCCTTTCCTAAACTGATCGAACGTTCTACAGTAAGTAGGAATCATTATTATAATCACACACACAAAAACACACATCTGTTTTTTTGTGTTTGTGGGAGAAAGTTCTCTCTGCAGCATACTGGGTTGACTAGGCAGTGGAGGTTTGCTAAACCCTGCAGTTCAATAACAATGCAGTGGTGACAAGTAACAGAATAAGGACAGTAGGAGGCGATGGTGGAAAGGGCAGCCCTTCTTTGTTGTTGAAGAGAGAAAAAGCAAGGGAGCTCTCTGGTACTTCTTCTAATAAGGACACTAATCCCATCAGATCAGGGCCTCACCCTTTTGACCTCATTTAACCTTAGTTTCTTCCTTAGAGGCTCCACCTCCAAATGCAGCCCTACTGAGGGTTAGGGCTTCAACACAGGAAGTTTGGGAAGACACAAATATTCAGTCCATAACATAAAGGGAGAGGAAAAAATGGATTAAGAAAGTTGTACTTGTGAGAAGTGTAAAATCCATCCATTAATTATCTCAAGGTATTGGTGCTTGATTACTACCTCTGTAATAAATAAAGGTTACCTCTGTAACCTTTCTTCACATAAACTTGTTTCCAACATTTCCTTTATGATCCTGAAATGCCATCCATGAGTAACAAAACCTACCTTACATACAATTTTTTTAAGTCAATAAAATGTCCTCATTTTGACATAAAAGAGAAATACATGGACAGCAATTTATACCAAATTAAGGTGAGTTTCAGTATGTAAACACTCCACCAGGGGGTAGGAAGCAGAAGTCAAAGCTTTTGCCTCCTTACAAGAAATCAGTTGGAATTTAAAAGAATATAGTATTAAACTGAACACTGCTGAAGCACTCTTTTCTATGTGACATCTTGAAAGAAGCACAGGTGTATTCATATGTGCTGTCACGTGTGTGCCTGCCCCGAATACAACTATCACAGGTGCACAGGGGTACATGTGTGTTGCATGCTATTTGAATATTACCAGGGACATTGGAATCAGTACGAAGAGGATCTTCTAAGAACGAACAACTCTCGTTAAGGTTCCAAACAAAACAAGAGCAGTCTTCCCTCAATTCATCAGGGAGTCACATTCCTGAAAAATTCATACTATTTTAAAATCATACAAACTCTAGAAAAATGATTAGAGTCCAGGCTCCATGGATTACATACATGTTTCACCTTCAGGTCCAGCTGGACACTCCAAGATCATGGAACAATTCTCCATTGTACAGGACTGTTCCATGTGCTGCAGGACACCTGGCATCTGTAGCTCCTGCCCCCAAAATGCTAGCTGCCCTTCCCCATCAATCCCCCTGCCCCAATTCCGAAATCCTCCCAAGCGGCAACAGGGCACTCTTGGGAATCACTGATCTCGCCTATTCAATACCTTTAGCTTTCAACTCCTATCTGAAATCAGCTTAGGCAGCTACAGCTTGGAAGACCCAGAACACTCATGACGTTCCATGTAAATATTATTATTAGTCTCAACACCAAAGATAACCATTTGCATTGTCTCAAAATAAATCTGCCTTCAAATCACACAGACTACTGAGTTTACCCTTTAATTTTCTGAACAGTGCACGGTAATTTAATTGTATGACTCTGATTAGCCATGATTTTGAATCATGCAGTTAAATCTCCACCCAGTGCACTGAAAAAGGAAAATTTCAAATCTCCCACTCTTCATAATCACATCAAGTCAAGCGCTGTTTTCTGGTCCCAAAGGAATCTCTCTTTCTCTTCCACATGTGCCCTTAAAACCAAATCAAATTCCCCCTTTTTGGGGGGAGGGGAGGAGATTTCTGATTTCTCCATGCATTTCCTTGGGTAATATTTTAGGGAGTTAACAGTTAAAAGAAGACAATCTTGGGAATGTCATTGTGAAAGGAAGCGGCACTTTCCTGTGACCCTCCACCAGCCAGTTTCCTGTTCACCCCTTCAGCAGGGACCACCAGCTGTCAGGGAGAAACCAGGTCTTCCTTGTAAGGAGCAGTTCTCCTCATGCCTGTCTTGCATCAACAAAAGAAGTTACAAGGACTGCTTCTTTAATTCTTTTCTATTATAGGGCAAAATTGACCTTTTGGGGGGTATACACTTGCATAAAGGTTAACACTGGTATAGATTCGCACTGTCATCACCGCAATCAGGATATGGGACACAGTTCCATCCCCCCTGCCAAAGGTCCCTTCCTGTGTCCCTCTGTAGTCACGTCTCCCCTCAACCCCACAGCCCGTGCATAGAGTGATGCTCTCCATCGCTACAGTTCTGCCTTTTAAAGATTTCACAATCATGCAATCAAACAGGACATAACCTTCTGAGACTAACATTTTTCACCCAGATTAGTGCCTTTGAGAATATTCCAGGTGGCTGCATGTATCAAGAGTCCATCCTACTTCAAGTCTGAGGAATACTCCATTACACAGATGGACCACATCTTGTTGATCCATTCACTTCCTGAAAGACATCTGAGTTGTTCCCAGTTTGGGACAACTGTGAACAGAGCTGCAATCAACATTCGTGCACAGATTTTACATGAACGTTAAGTTTTCATTTCTCTAGGGTAAACACCCAAGAGTACGACTGCTAGGTCATAGGGTAAGCACCTGGTTAAATTTATAAGAAAATGCCAAACTGTGTACCAGCATGGCTTTCCCATTTTGCAATTCCACCAGCAA
This sequence comes from Neophocaena asiaeorientalis asiaeorientalis, assembly GCF_003031525.2. Classification (NCBI taxonomy): domain Eukaryota; kingdom Metazoa; phylum Chordata; class Mammalia; order Artiodactyla; family Phocoenidae; genus Neophocaena; species Neophocaena asiaeorientalis. Next base: position 1,293,909 of record NW_020175788.1, read on the forward strand.
TGTCTGAGAGATACAGTTGCTCCCCAGCCTTGTCAACACTTATTACTGTCAGCAATTTTTTTTAACTTTAGCAATTCTAATAGGAATGTACAATTATCTCCTGTGGTTTGAATTTGAATTCCTATAATGACTAATGATGCAAATAGCTAAAAAGATTGTCTTGTCTTTTTAAGTCTTTTACTCATTTTCTAATTGGGTTATTTGTTTTCTCCATGTTGTATTTTCAAAGTCCTTTTGGTTCTGGATACAAGTCCTTTGTCACACACGTAATTTCAAATAGACTCTCCAAGTCTGTAGCTTCTCGCTTTATTCCTTTAGTAGTATTTTTCACGCAGTGGACGTTTTCAACTTTCATTAAATCCAACTTATCAATCTGGTTTTTGGTCTCACGTCAACAAACACTTTGTTTAACCCCAGATCATGAAGATTTTATTTTCTCCCACTTTCTCTTCTAAAAGTTCTCTAGTTTTACATTTTACTTTTACACCTCTGATACGTTTCAAGTTAGTTTTTGTAGACTTGTGTGTGTGATTTACATCCACTTTCAGTTCTTTGCATATTTGTATCCTACTGCAGGATTTTGAACAAAACAATCTCCTCTTTGATAAAGTAAATGCTAAACTTCTAATTGTCCCAGATAGAACTCACTTCTGAGGTCATCCTCTCTTAATGCTTAAAAGACAAAAGCTTCTCTACATACAAAGACTTCTCTATCTTAAAAAAAATTATTTTGATTTTAAGAACAAGGGGTCTGTGAAGAGTTCAAACTCACAGCCCTCAAAGTTCCCATCTGTTTCTTCTCAACAGGAGAACAGGAGGATCTTCTCTGATGGTTTGAACCCAGGCTCAACTTCTTACTGACCTAGAGTCTTTCTCTCGAGCAACTTCTTTCCAAATCAGGAATAGCAGGTAATCCCCTTTTTGATGATTTCTGAAAAATCTCTACCATCATGCACATTTGCCATGAAAAACCCAAACAGACCTGAGCCTTGGACAGTTTGCCTAACGTCTCATTTCTCCCCCAGGCTCAGCCTGGTCCTGAATGTGCATTAGGCCAACAGGCACCCAACCTCCACTGCTACTGCGACTATGTGGCTGTTTTTATCAGCGCCTTCAACACTCTCACTGGTTTCACATACAACAGGGATAACAGGGTTCATAAAGTCCATGAAACCACCTCAAAACCCAGGGCATTCACAGACTAACAAGCATGAACAGCTGACAATGAAGTGACAGTGGACAGGTATTAGGGCTGACACGCTGAGATGCCGGCTTCTGCTCCCACCCAGGTTTGTGAACCTGGGGCTTCCGTTCTGATTCCAGGGTCCCGGCCCGCAGGGTGCTTCTCCTGAGCCATTCCGTGCACTGGCAGAGCTAGTCCTTAAGAGCCACAGAGACCACACAGGACAGGTTCTAGGCCCTCCCCACAAACACAAGAGCAGTGGGGGAAGTGGAGAAATGGCATCATCAGTCACAGAGGGTTGCTAACACAAGCTGGAGAAACGCTCCGGGCAGAGGCGGCAGTGCCCCTGCCGCAGGGGGACAGCCGCGTAACAAGCCAGCCCAACACACTGGGGCCGAACAGACAGGCTTCTGATGCCTCTGGAATTCCAACAGGAATTCCAGAAATGACAGAGATTCCTTAAGATGCTCTGTGGCCCCAGGGACCACTCTCAGCATCTAGAAACCTCTTATTCTGCCCAAAAATATGGTGTGTGAAGGCTTTCTTACAAGGGGAGGGCTATGATTCCTCTTAGAGCCCTGGAGCAACCTAGTCCTCAAGACTCTGCTTCTCAACGACCTGAAAGATACATCGATGCCTTCCACTAACTTTATAACATTTCTCATTATATTAAAAATAACCACTCCAGCCAGTTCCAAAGCTGCTATTTCATGACTCCCTTTAAAACTGCCTCTCTCAGCGAAACCTCGTAATTAATTAATTTGAATCCTACCACCCGGCTTCCAAGACCAAACATGCATTAGTCCCTCCTGTCCCAGAGGGAGGAAGCACGTAAGCTGAGCACCTCAGCACCCAGTGGCCTTATGGACACATCCCTTCCCTGGTTTAGTCCTGTGAGTGAGCACGGGTCACCCCAGAAGGTGTGTCCCCCTGTAAGTACGACCTGTTAATTGATAATCACCATAACTACCTAATCAAGAAAAACTCCATCAAGCCAAGCCACCTTAACTAAGTACCTCTCTCCCCGTGCCTTCCTCCCCCCCCGACCGCCCCCCTTCCTTTAGGTACTGCCAGCCACTACCCTAGTCAAATGTGCTTTTGAAATCTGTGCCACTTCCACTAAACCAATCTCTGACTGAAACACCTTTTTGCTGCAGGAAACACAGGAACAAAGACTTCTGATGCCTTTTCCTCTATCCGCTTCCTTCCACTGAAGAGCCCTCAGTGGCAGGGGACTGTCAGAACTCCGACATCATTTTCAAACCCAGTCCCAGCCCGACTCCAGTACAGCAAGCCTTGCAGGGAGCAAAGCCTCAGTCCCTCTCTCACCACATCTGGGCACAGACCAGCACAGGGGGTTTTGTTGGTCGTTTTTTCCTTGAAAACCTTCTCAATGGCTACTCCTCTGTGACTTCTTTTGTGCTCGTATTCTGACAGCTTATCCAATCTTCACTACAAACCAAGCTACTGTACAGAAATAAAAATTATATTGTGAGCTCTGGCTAAGACATCTCCCCCGTGCTAAGGTTTTCCCTCTACCTTCCATCACTCCGCAGCACATATAATTAACTCTGACACGCTGTCCAACCATGCGTCTGTGAATGGGTTACTCTTCAATAGAAAAAGAACTCTCACGATCCACGTGGACCGGGTGAATACTGTATTACAATAATCTCAGTAAATAACCTTTACACGTACGCACCCAAGAGTCCCTTGAATCTAACTGTCTTCACCTGTAAGCACAGAATGTCATTTTCCCAGGAGGGGACAGGCGACCCGAATGAGTTCCCAGGTGGAGAGCTTTTTCAGACTAGCGTGTGTCTCTCACCACCATCCACGTCTACCCCATCCATTCCTGAGTCTCAGTGGTGTCTTTTTGCAGGATTACTCATCTATTCCTAGACCCCCATCCTGTGGCCAACACAGAATTTCAGATCCAGCCAAAGGCTCCCATTTCACAGATGAAGTAACCAAGACCCACGGAAGCCCAGCTTCTCCTCCATATCTAACCCTAAGTGCACTGAGCAAAAAGAAAGCAGAATAGTTATGGCTCCTCCAGGAACGACATGGGACCTGAAACCTGTACCATATCTATGACAACAGGTACCTACAGAAGCTACCTGCACGGATTCTTGTTACTGATGGGCCGTGAAGTTTTTGTGTATAGCTACACTTGATGGCTCATTTGTCCAGCTGTGACTGTTGGGCTTTATTCGGCTTTATTCTGTTTCTTTTAAGTTTTTCCAATGAACATACTATAATAAAGTGAGTGAGAGTAGCCAAGAAGGCATCCAAGTTCCAATGAGTGAGGAGGATGCTACAAAGACTTACAGCATCAGCTGCCCTGGTCCTCAGGCCTTTGTACTTGGACTGACCACAGAGTGGCTGCCCGGGGTCCCCAGCTCACATTCCCAGATCACAGGACTTCTCAGCCTCCACATCTTGTGAGCCAATTCCTGTAATAAATCTCCTCTTATATCTATTGATCTATCCATCTATCTATCTATCTATGTTCGTCCTTTTGATTCCATTTCTCTGGAGAACCCTAATACAAGTAGTTTTTACCCGAAGACATGACAAAATGAAAGAAGTTTACAACAGTGGTATTCACTTCAGTATCAACTGACACCTCTATGGTCACGCTTATTTTTCTTGTTGTTTTTGTTGTCGTTGTACAATACTACATAACTTACAGGTGTACGACAGACTGCTTCACAATGTTTAAAGGTTATATACTCCATGTATAGTTATTATAGAATATTGGCTATATTCCCTGTGCTGTACAATACATCCTTGTAGCTTATTTTATATCTAATAGTTTGTACTTCTTGCTCCCCTATCCCTATATGCTTATTCTTTAATAGTTTCCCCTGACTGGGCAGGAAAAGGATAGAAAGAGTTTGGAATTGTCCGATAGTTCACTTCTGTAATTAAGCTAACATATATTTATTTATCCTTGCAGAAGAACAAATGTTTGAGGAACGTTAACACCTTTCACTCCCCCCACCCCCAGTTACAAAAATGCTTTTATGAAAGCAAGCCAGAAAACAAGTCTCCTGGGCCATTTGCTTTAATTCCCTTGGAGAAAAGAATTATTGCACGAAAGCCTTGATATTTCCATGAAGGTCCATCACACAAAGGCAGACACAAACACACATGGAGGAGGGAGGAATCCGGTGTCCCCACCGCCGGCCCCCTCCCAACCTTCACAGCTCTCTGCATCACAATGCAGGGCCTGGGACGCATGAATAAATAACTCAGGATAGGCCAAAGAGAGAGTATGAGGTGCATCTAAAAGAAATCACTTTTTCTGGCCAGATTTCAGCTTTCTGACGATGTTCTCCTCTCGAGATAGGAAAAGAGGAAGACTGGCACAAAATGGAGAGAACCATTAAAAATCAGCTAAATGCCTTTCAATCTTTTCAAGATTGAAAGTCTTTCAATCTTAAAAGACTTGCTGTAATGCCCGGCACAGAGCAGCTCCTAGTAAGTATCTGTTGGATGAAGATAACTTGGAGACTTAACTCAAGGAGGGGTCCAAAGAGCAGTGTTTAGAGCCCCTGGAGTGAGAATGTCCTTGGAGGCTGTCGGATAACCTTGTGAACAACTCTGCCGAGAGGGACCCAGGCAAACTGAATGCTATATGAATATCATACAGCCCCCTCCACTTCCAGAAACTTCTCCACGACAGAAGGAAAAGATATGTCCTCTCCCCGACCTTCCTTCCTTCCTTCCTTCCCTTCTTCATTAAAAAAAATCTCGTCTTTCTCTAGACTGGCAATAGGAGACCCTGGTGTTATGGGAACCCCTGAAGGAGAGAAATGAGTGATGAACAAACGAGCATCTAAAATCTGGGAAAGCACACCTCACAGTTTATCAGGGAAAATCAAATTTAGTTGAGCATGTATTTTGTTTACTGCTCCCGACAAAGGATCAGTGGAAACCTCCCGTGCGTTATTCTACCATTTTAGCCACAGACCCTGAGTGCTCTACTTCAGGCAACAATTCCTTTCATTGATGTCTATGGGATGCACATAATGCCGTATAAGGAGAACAAAAACTCAAATGTATCTCCCATCTGGTCCAGCAACTCACGTCACACCCACCTGGCGAGGATAACCAGGATCATGGACTCAGGAAACCGCAGGGATCTCACCCCAACCCTTCACAACAAAACCAAAAACAGCCAAGAAACGTGACCCTCAGACACACGGTAAGGCCGCTTTGCACTGCCCCATGATTTCAAAGTAGCTGCACTTTTCACTAGCTAACAGCACTTGTGTTTGGAATTACTTCTCCCCTATTTTTACTGAGCCAAAATGGAATCGGAGGGTCACCCGGCAGCACCATTAAAATCTCCTAACTAGCACAAGAACGCCATCTTCCTTAGGGTTTCCATCACACACAGACCCTAACGTCAAACTGCTAATGAAAAGCATGACCCATAACCGATACCAAGCTGTAGTTAAAGCATCAACGGCAAAACAAAAGGATTTCTATGGTCCTCCATCAATACGATAATACTGATTCAGCTTTAAAAATACTGTCCTCTTTTCTTACCATTTTCCATCAATGAAAATTGCAAATCAAATGCCTCTGGGCTGCCTGTGGGATTCAGCTTCATTTGTTCACCACCCTACTGAGCCCGGCACCGTATCACAGACACTCTGAAGGGCCAGAGATACAAGTAGCAAAATCTAGAACCTGCCATCAAGGACTTTACGCGGGGCAATAAACGCACCGATAAAAACGAAATAGCGTAGAAGTGTTACTCTAACCAGAAACACGCTGTTCACCAGAAGTTTTTTTTTTTTTTTTAACAATGTTTGAAAGAAAAGAAAACAGAATCTATTGGAGGTTTTAGGTAAAGTTTAGGAGAAGCGGATTCTTGCCTGGAGTTGTCAAATTCATAGAGCCAGAAAGTAGAATGATGGGGGAGGGGTTGGGGGGAGTGGGGAGTTGGTGTTTACTGGGGACAGAGTTCCAGGCTGGAAAGATGAAAAAGTTCTGGAGAAGAATGGCAGTGATGGTTGCCCAACAACATAATGTTAATGCCAGCAAAAGGGACACATAAAAATGGCCAAAATGTTAAATTTCATGTTAGCTATATTTTACAATTTAGAAATCAGAAGAAAAAACAGGACCCAATGTCTTGCAATCCATCTATGTCACAATGCCTTAGGAGGCAGGAGATGCAAACACTACTCAGTGAGTACCTGGTGACCCCAAATGTCACTTGATTTTGGAGTAAGCACCCATTCTCCGGTTCGTATGAAGAATATGCAGCCCACCACAATTAAAATTTCAAATAAATATCCTCTCTTTCTCAAAAAAGTAACAGCCTGAAAACCATATATAGGAATATATATACCAACTGCTAGAAGCGGCACATTAGCTAGAAAAGGAATCCCTCCCACACTGTTCTTTAGGATATGGGGTATATCCCATGAATGAGCTAAAATCCAATCCAAATCAGAAATGACACTTTCCTTGGCACCATAAAGTAACAAAAGATTAACCCCGAAAGCAACTGGCCAGCAATTCTGTGCTACGACCCTCTACCGGGATGGTTTTAGCGACTGTATCTGTACTTAAAACATGTGGGGCTATAATGCCTTATGGAATGAGACATAACCAAAGTTTTTCCAATACACTCTCAGTCGCTAAAAAGAAAAAAAAAATCCTCAAAGGGAGGACAAACACGTCTTTCACAAGTATTTCACCTCCTAGTGTAAAATGTCAGGCGAACATACATAAAAATCGAAGACGTAATCGTAATTCAATCCACCTGAACTCACTCAGTTCCAACAGTTTCTAAAACCCTTAATCAGCTGTAAGTGAAAAATTGCCTTAAAATAATAAAACAGTGTAAAATATGTTCGTGCCATCATACAAGCCTGTTTCCCTGCATAATTATGTTTCACTTTTCTTCTCGCTAATTCCTTCACAGTAGAATTAGCTAGAACTCTATCTGAATACAACAGGAATTCACGGCTCATTACAAGAGTTTCACAAATAGTAGAACAGAGCTGAACACAAGCCATGACTAGCTTGGCCAAGGAAGGAAGAATAAACACTCAGGGGTCAAAAGAGCAGAGCCTGTATCCCCCCTTCAGAGCTACTCTGGGGAAACAAGATATTTTATTTTATCTTCTGGGGTGTCAGCAAATTAACATGGTGGTGCCATTAGGTAGAAAAGTGAAGGAGAGCTGGAAATTGGATGTAAAGAACTATCGAGAGGAAATAACCAGGGAGATTAAAAGAAAAAAAAAGGACAGTTGGGAAAACAAGGGAAGAACAAATGACAAATGCAATCCACTTATGAGAAGGTTCGCAGAAAAAGGCCACCGAATTCGGCAGTAAGACTTGCTGGTGCCCTGAAAGTGTAATTTTAGCACAACAATGGACAGAAAATTGAGCAGTAAGGAGAAAGCAGATGGAGAGAGAGGAAATGGAGACAGAGGATGTCAGACGAGAAAAATTCAAGAATCCCAGACAGAGAACACGGACTTAGATCCAACTGTTTACGGTATCAACGTACAGGGTACTTTCTACATCCAATTAGACTGAACCCCATGAAAAAGATAAAACAGTCCATTTCTGTTCATTGATAATGTGCGCCATGACTATGCCCATGGACTTGACATGTACTGATTTAGAGATGGAGCGCCTCTATTTCTCATTAAAATGGCAGTTTGTAGGAAAGTTTGCAAATATGCAAGATGACGTTACTCAAGGGTCCTACTCACTGTATGGGTATCTGTTCAAAACTGCTCGTTAGGCCCAAAGATATGAAAAGTGGGCTGTTGCCCTTCATGAGAAAAGGTTCCTTTGCCAGAACATCATTTGCCTCTATTTGAAGGTCCAGCCTCCACGGCCGTCAGAGACCCACTTCCCCTTATGGCCTGTCTTGGGTCCCGGGCACCCATCCTGAGAACCCCCAGGACAAAGAAGGCAGCTCTCAGTCTTTCACACCCAGGATCACAATCACTCATGTTTTCAGCTCAGTTCAAGGTCTATCTTGAAACACTTTCTAGAATACAAATCCTTGCCACCCCGGACCTCTCAAACATAACTATTCCTCATCTCACAGGTTTAAGACCACAACAAACCCCATTTCACTGTGCTGGCCTCAAGGATCTTCCACTAATTTTTTTTTTTTTCTGTACACGGGCCTCTCACTGCTGTGGCCTCTCCCGTTGCGGAGCACAGGCTCTGGACGCGCAGGCTCGGCGGCCATGGCTCATGGGCCCAGCAGCTCCGCGGGCCCTCCACTAATATTTTTTACTTTCGTGTTTCCACATCCAGGCTAACCCAGACACACATGCACTCCTAAATCAACCCAATTTCTCCCACTGTTTCCCACAGTCCAGCAATGACAATAGCTAAGAAAAATAAACATAATAATAATTAATTCATTAACATTTTAAAAACCTGGTTTAGGGCTTCTCTGGTGGCGCAGTGGTTGAGAGTCCGCCTGCCGATGGAGGGGACACGGGTTCGCGCCCTGGTCCGGGAAGAACGCCTAATTAATTCACTCTGGGATGTGGAAGTTCACCCCCAGGGCTTACTACCATCCTAGCTCACTCAGAGCTAAAATGCTCCTATTATGTCCACTATGGATTAGTGCTCACTTGATGGGACATTTGAAAATGCAAAACACAGAAACTCTACAGCTGAACAGTGGCACAAAGTCACGTTCACCATGACAGTTAAACACGAACCTACTTCATTTAAACCTCATATTCCTTCTGGGTCAACCAAGGGAAGGAAAATGCAACTTTTCATCATTTAAAATATAATAAAAGCAGCATTCCTTTTGTTTTTCTGTTTATTTTTGGGGGAGGGAGGAGTGCTGACCTGATTTTAGCTTTTATTCATTCAACAAACGTTTAAGGAAATAGGAGATATATGCATTTAACTTCCAATTGCAGGGTATTTTTAATCAATTTTTTGTGCTACTTTTAAAAAACCATTTTGTAAACAAAGTCTTCCCCTTAAACATCATAGCTTCTCAATGATTCTATACAAGGATTGCATAATTATCCTTTAGAGACACTTAGTGAAATATTTACCGATGAAATATGTCTAGGATTTGCTGCAAAACAATACGGGCTAGGGAAATGGGTGAGGGTATTGATTACGTAAGGCTGGCCTTGAATTGATCACGACTGAAGTTGGGTAATGAGCATACGGGGGTTCACTCCATATTCTTTCTACTTTTGGATATCTTTTAATTTTCCACAATAAACAAGTTTTAAAAGCAGAATTGGGGAGGGGAGCATTTCGCATTGATCAGGGAAAAGCAAAACTGCAAACCACAGCAAATAACTCTTAGAGCTCCAGATTTTAGTTGAACGTGCCAATGTAGAGTCAAGAAGCTGAAAATTTGGGGCGTTCTTTCTATTTTCTTCTAAACCTACCTGGTCCTCATTAAAGTGGATTTACCATGTGTTCATGGTGGAGACCCCCACGGTCTCCAAGTGAAAGAACTTCAATAAGAACAAACTGGCACTATGCTAAAGGGAACTCCCTTATATATCAGCTTATGTCAAGAAAACGAGCTATTATGTGTTTAGATCACATTTATTAGCCTACGACCAGTATGTTGGGCACACACATAACATGCATGCCTGCGTACTGAATGGAATGGGGAAAGCAAAATATCCTTCTAGAATATTCTGAACGGGAATGAGTGCCTACAAGATTCAGTTATCATATAGAAATGAGTCCTTTTTTTTTTTTTTTTTTGCGGTACGCGGGCCTCTCACTGTCGTGGCCTCTCCCGTTGCGGAGCACAGGCTCCGGACGCGCAGGCTCGGCGGCCATGGCTCACGGGCCCAGCCGCTCCGCGGCATGTGGGGTCTTCCCGGACCGGGGCACGAACCCGTGTCCCCCTGCGTCGGCAGGCGGACTCTCAACCACCGCGCCACCAGGGAAGCCCAGGAATGAGTCTTTTAATAAAAAAATATATTTAAGTTCATTTACCTAACTCCAATTTTGAAAAAGTAATCACTAATATCCACATTTCCTTTATTTTATCCAAAACTATCAGGAAACATTTGCTTAAAAGACCCAAATCATAAGCTACTTTGACCTAAATTAAAAACAAAAGCAATCTTACTAACAATAAAATGTCTTCTGAAGAATTCTATTAGCCTTTTGGGGGGAAAAGGAGGAGAGACATATGTATGTGTCAGAGGGATTAAAAAAAAGAACATTGTGCCAGGAACCTTTCTATACAAAAAAAAAAACAAAACAATATTGATTTAGGCAGAATGAGCTGATAATCCTAACTTAGAAACACACCATTAAGGTCATGGGGACATTCAGGTGAAGGGGCAGAAAATATGACTTTATCACCACAACTTTTACAAGTTCTGAGCAGGGTTGTTCTATAACATCTCCTGAGAATTCAGTAAGTGAGAGGAGAAAAGTTCGCCCTTCACGTCATTCTCATCCGCTGACCCAAAGATCACCCACCAAATTCACAATTATTCATATGCTTCTGATAAGAAGCCGTGGTATGCTTTTATTTTTTTTAGTGCTTTAATTTGAGTATAGCTAGTCAAGGGCTGTTTCATGCCTTCTTGGCATAATCCTTTATTCTACTTCTGTCTGCACTGATTTGCCCACCTCCTACGATGGGAGGGAAAATAGGTTATTTGTCATCTTCCCTCCCTCAGACTCAAGTCCTGGCATTTTTGCATTTGATGGGTCAGGAACAGGAGTCCAACGTAGGGATACGCCACCTTGAAGAGGGAACAAGACAGTTTTCATTTGGATGTTTTATCTGTAAATCAAAATGAATTTTTATGATATGGCACATAGATAAAGAGGGTAAAAAGAAAGCTGTGAAGTGATCTCAGGCAATCAGTAGGAGAGGGCTGGAAAGGGACCTCATGGAAACAGAAACTACAAGAAGGAAGGAACCAGAAATGTGAGAATCCCACTTCCCGGCCCACAAAGATGGGGTGAACTTACAGAAGAGATTCCAGATAGCACACCTTGCAGGCCTCGATCATCTGCATAAACGGCATTCATCCTCCATCCATTTCTCACAGGGACACATATGATACCTGGAATGTAAATCCTACAGGAGTGGACACGTCATCTATCTTGCTCACCACTGTACTTCTAGTGCCAACAAACAGCCCTGATACTATTAAACACTGAATGAATCTCCGCTACCTATCCGAGCACTAAATTCCTACCATGTTTAAGGCAACAGTAAGGCTCTGAATACCGGAACTCTGTGGTCTTCACCTCCCCAATTCCCTCACTGGTACTTAATTAAAGACAAAAGTCCAAAATGGCAGGAGCTGCTGGCCTAATTTTAAGCCTAACTTTGACCATACACATCAAAGAACATACACACCCCATAACCTCCCCTTTTATCTTTGTGCAAAGTAACTGAATCAAAATATTTTAGTCAACAGTCTGTATATAATCTGTATATAATTTTTTTCTTTCTAGACGCTTGTAGGATCTTTCTGACCTCGGTATTCTAAACTTGTATGATGCTACGTCTTGGTGGAGGATGTTTCTTACACCAAGTACTCATCTTAAACAGTTGAAAATACTTACCTTGAGAAAGAGGACATTTTGCAGGATGTAAGACACTGCTAGGTTTTTGTTTGAAAGAGCATTTTAAAATCATTTGTCTCTAAAATATTGTGCATATATTAACTGATAAACTCAAGCTTAAAAAAACAGAATCTAAAAATGAAAAAATTAATCTAGGTCCAATATGTTATGTTTTAGTACATAAACAGCAATCTAGGCGAAGTGATAAATGATTTTATGTACTGTTCCAGATGGGCTGCAACTTAAAAGCATACTGCAACTATTAGAAAAGCAATGATATCGTGGGCCGTAAATCTCTTTAGAAGTTAATACCAGGGAAAGCACAAATCCACAGCAGATACTGCCAGTTAGAAATCTAAGGTACTGTATCTGCTACAGAAAATGTATTTTGACTCCCAAAGAAAAAAAGTAGTCTGGTTCTATCTTTCAAGCATTTTGACATTTCCCTGAGATGTTCTGCAAGGATGAAATAGTCATCCTAAAAAATTCTGTGAGCTACATGAATTGTGGCAGGCATTGTTAGGTGTCCTCAGGCCTTTCTCCCCTTCTTTCTGTTAGTAAACTCCACCTGGAGTTTTGGCTACAAAGTTGGGCCCTGTAAACTACTTGGGTACATCTCCCATCGTCCCTTGCAAGGGTGTATGGCCAAGTGCCAACTTCTGTCCAATGGGAGGTGAGCAGCGGGCCCTGGATGCTCCTTTCCCTTTTTTTTTTTTATTGTAACGGCTAATTTTTTTTTAATTTTACTGGAGTATAGTTGATTTACAATGTCGTTTTAGTTTCAAGTGTACAGTAAAGTGGTTCAGTTATATTATGTATACATATATGCATTCTTTTTCAGATTCTTTACCCATATAAGTTATTACAGAATACTGACTGAGTAGAGGTCCCTGTGCTATACAGTAGGTCCTTGTTGCTTATCTATCAAGCTGCCACTACGCAGATGTGCAAAACACCTGCTGGTGCAGAGCAAAGTGGAGAGAACCCAGTGCCTGATGGATCTAATGGAACCGAGGTACCACCATCCCATACTGCTCAGCCTGGCCTCTTGCAGGAAAGAGCAATAAACTTCTAAATCAACATGAACCACAGTTATCTCAGAGTCTTTCTGTCATAGCAGCCAACGTTGTACCCTAATACATAAACTGTGCGATCAAGGCCCTCAGGTGAGCTGGAAGCAAAAAACCCTCAGGAAAGAGAAATTTTGAAAAAGAAAAATAGAAAGAGAGAAGAAAGAAGAAAGGTCACCACGAAATTGAGAAGAAAATTTAAAAATGATCAAATCTCTTTGTTTCTAAAAACCACTTAAAAATCTTCATAACACTATGACATGCAGTATTCAGATGTATGCAGTGAAGACCTTTACTCCTTAAATGTAAAATAAAACATTCTTTTGCTATAGGAGAAAGATCAGTTACATTGGGAAGCTAAGCAAGCATTTTCCCCCAAACTAAATTTAATGTAAATATACTGTACTTAAATATTTGTTAAAGGACTCCTACCAGCTATGTTAATAGAATTCATTGACATTTATTAGCTGGTTGATTATTTATGTGAACATCCTGCCTGCAGAAATGCTTCACAGAAATCCACCCAAGAAGGACACGTAAATACATACACTTTACTGAAAGAGCCATTAGCAGAACTTATAACTCTAAAGCTCCATGTACGTTAGGGATCGAAAATTAATTTTGATGGGCTACCAAATTACACATTAGATGTACAGATGAAGAATCTGAAGAGAGTGTTGCTTTACTGATTTCACAAAACGTATCTGTGATTAGACACTGCTCCACGTAACACACAGCAAGGCATATAAATCATCCCTTGACCTCTACAGGACAAGATAACACTTAAACCAGAAAGTAAGTTTTAAATAAATTTTTATTTTTTTGGCCACGCCATGCGGCCATGTGGGATCTTAGTTCCCCGACCAGGGATGAAACCTGTGCCCCCTGCCTTGGAAGCGTGGAGCCTTAACCACTGGACCGCCAGGCAACTCCCCAGTAAATTTTATGTTCTTTGGAGTCTTTCCAAGAGTTTTGTTTTGCTTATGATTGAAGGCGGTGGGGGAAGCTGGTGTGATTATTGTGCTTTATGACAGCCTCAAAAGATATTCATCACGTAATTTTCTAAGAAATGAGCTGAACAGATGCTAATGACTTGACATGCTGTCTGGTTAAAACAAAAAATTACAGATTATTTTAATGGCTATAACTTGTTTCTACAATCCATGATGGGCTTTGGGGGGCTATCAGTCACCGTTGTATAAATACATCATTAAGGTTTTTTATTAATTTGTATTGTTTAATCGACTATGCTTAATAGCTCTGTCAGTCGATAAGAGATAATCAGAAAAGTGATTATTAAAATGCTTAAAATCATACGTCTCTTAAATTCTGCAGCACTTCCTTCTGATTAAATCTCTCTAGAAATACAAAATTTCTAGTAGTTGGCTACTGTAAGTTCTTGCTGCATACCCTAAGAAGATCTGAAAAGATGAACAATAGTTTTGTGTAATCATTCTTTCCTCCAAGCTGCTGTATGGACCTAGATTTGTGCTCATCTTTGGAAAGCAGACAAATTTTTAAAAAATTATTGACATAAATTCTGATCTAAGGAAAGTCAATTTCTACAACCCACGGGCTATTTCGGCCTGTCCTGAGTGTGAACTCTTTGGAACTTCCATGGTACCCTTAGGAATTGGGGAGGGGGGCACACGACCTGGTTATTTCTACAGCATCTGGACCGCAGGGTCTTTAAGTGTGTGAAGTGATAATCACCATGGTAAAGATGAGACACCCATGAAGGAGACCAAGAACTAAAGTGAAAAAAGCACTGGACACACAAGAAAAGACGTGGAGGTACCCTAGTGCATGTTACCAACTGCAAAAAAAACAGTGTGGAAAGGCTGCACAGTGTTTGGTTCAGACTGTATGATATTTTGGAAAAGGCAAAACTACAGAGACAGAAACAGATCAGTAGTTACCATGGGGTGAGGGGAGGGAAGGATTAACAGGGGAATCACAGAGAATTTTAGGGCAGTGAAACTACTCTGTGTGACACTACAATGGTGGACACATGTCATCATACATTTGTCCAAACCCACAGAATGTACAACACCAAGACTGACCCTTAATGCAAAATATGGACTCTGGGTGATGACAATGTAGGTTCACCACTTGCAACAAAAGGGGGTAATGTTGAAAATGGGGCAGGCTGTGCCTATGGGGACTCTTTGTACTTTCCCCCTCAACTTTGCTTTGAACCTAAAACTGCTCTAAAAAGTAAAGTCTTTCGAAAGAAGCACTGGACACTGGAGATCCCGGTCTAGGGGCTCACCTCCCGTTCTCTACTTCTGTGATCTGAGCTTTCCCTCTGACTCTGAGGTCTTGAGAACCTCTGATATTTATAAACCTCCCTATCCATTTTTCACTCCCAGGGTGCATGCACCTGGCCCTGCCCAAGCTTGCTTCATTCAGGGAATCTGTTCAGGACCCTAGGAAGCATCATGGGGGTCCCATTTCCCAGCTCCCTCTTCCCAACTCTGCTACGCCATTGGGGAGGTCAGGTCATGCCCTGACCCCTCCTGGTAAGCCCAGTGCCCAACACCGTTGTAGGTTCTAGATTTTTTTCCAAGGAGCCCACCCCACCGATTGGGGTCTTGCTTTGCTCTGGCCAGTCCAAGTCCCCAGGCTTGGGGCATGTGTCCTGAACCTCCCATCTGATGCACCATCTACCAGAGAGGACCTGAATGTGTCATCTTAGAAAATCAATCTCAACAGACAGCTGAAGGGTCACAGAGTCTGCCTCAACTGTGGACCCAGCCAGCCACGCTCTGGGGCAGCCTGACTCTCAGCCCAGCAGGGATCCCCACCCTAGGCTCCACACCCATCCCATTGGCTGACCAACACAACTCACGACATCGATACCATCTATTATCTGTGTGCTGGGTCAATGCCCCCAGGCTGTGTTGCTTGGGGCTTTACCACGTTTAAGGAGCCAGAATATTGGCTGTCTTATACTCTAAGTCTAGGTATAAAAGAAGAGCTCTGTGGAAGTTATAATAATAATAATAATACAACATTCAACTCACAGAGCACCCATCTATCAAAGAGCAGCACCTATTTACAATCTGTTTCTCCACACCATACCCCTCTGAGCTTATTAGCCTTTTCTGTTGCCCCCTACTTCGTAGATACAAAATAAGTAAAACCTCCTTGAGGAGTGAGAGTCATATAGATCAATTAATATATACTAGCTGACACTTTACTGTGTAATAACCCCAGACCCTCCAGACCTACGACTGGGCTATTTGCTCCTACACTCCATGGCATTATATTGCTCTTGGGTTGGTATCCACTTTCCCCCGTTGTTCTCTCTCCTCCCTTGCAAATGGGCTGTCGATCACCATTTATCTGTGACACAAGGATGTATGAGTCACAGCTCTCCTCCCTGCCTCTAACCGCTGTTCCTGACACACACTAGGCTTCAAGATCAAGCAGTGTGACCGGGGTGCATGAGTGCGGCTGGATTTTTAAAAAGGCTTTTCAATAAACAACATGCCTGCGCTCCTACCAATTAGTGTCTGTTGTTGTCACTGTTTTAGCTCAGAGGCTTTGTTCTTTATCCACATAGCAAGGATGGAGCTTTAAGTCTGTGCGTGGTGTAAAAATAAGAGGCTGTGTGATTCCAACTCTATGACAATCTGGAAAAGGTAAAATTATGGAGAAAGAAGACAGATCAGTGGTTGCCGGGGGTTAGGATGGGGAGGGATGAAGAGGTGGGGCACGGAGGATTTTTTACGGCAGTGAAGCTACTCTTCGTATGACACTGTAATGGAAGATACAAGTCATTATACATTTGTCCAAACCCACAGAACGTTCAACACCAAGAGTGACCCCTAATGTCAACTATGGACTGGCTGATGATGACAAGTCCATGTAGGTTCATCAATTGTAATAGATGTACCATCTGGTGGGGATGTCGACGGTGGGGATGCAGGGGCAGAGGAAAATCCCTGTACCTTCCTCTTAATCTTGGTGTGAACCTACAACTGCCCAAAAAGGATAAAGTCTTTAAAATAAAAAATAAATAAAAACACAAAAAGACGAATAAATTACCATCTGTAACAAGAAGGATGAAGGGAGAAAAACCAGTATCTCTCCCTCTTCTCCCACACTTTTAGCACAGCTCTGAGGTGGTCATACAAATCCTACTTCATACACTAAACAATCCTGAAAGGCAGCTATCATTATCCCCAGGTTACAAATGAGCACACTGAAGGTCAAGAAGTTTAGAAAGGAGGTTCCTAGTCCAAGTTCACATACTTAATTACGCAGCAGACTTAGAATCCAAGAGATGCGTTTCTGATTACACAGTGTTCACAAAGCCTTACTTTTATAATCAAACGGATGCCATCACAGATCCATAAACAATTACAACACGAGGCAAAAATAACTGTTGGAAAAGAGATATGACCAAAATTCTTCAAGATCACAGTGGGAAAAAAGGCATTCCTTGTCAGTGTCCTGGGCACGGAGCACAGCGGTATGGGGGGCTTCCAGCTAAGTGAGGGGTCTCTGTGCCTTTGGAGCTGTTTTCCTAGGCTCCCCATGTTAGATGCAGGCACATCCTCCCTCCCACAGCCCCCTCTGTCCTCGCCTATTAAGGGGGGGGCCATCAGGGCCTCTTTCATTTAAAAAAGAAGAAAAAAAATGTGATGCTAAGTGCCCTTCCCACTTCACAGTGTTCAACCCATTACAGAGAAGTTTTGCAGCTGCCATGCAAGTCACTGCTGACACCACCACCAAGAGAGCAAGGTCAGGTGTTAATTAGCCATT
Organism: Neophocaena asiaeorientalis asiaeorientalis; assembly: GCF_003031525.2. Taxonomy (NCBI): domain Eukaryota; kingdom Metazoa; phylum Chordata; class Mammalia; order Artiodactyla; family Phocoenidae; genus Neophocaena; species Neophocaena asiaeorientalis. Next base: position 1,311,522 of record NW_020175788.1, read on the forward strand.
TTAAGGATGCAGGGAGTTTGATGCAAAGAGGTTAAGTGACTTTTATCCAAGGTTACACTCAGCGAGAGGCATAACTGAGCCACTAACCAGACCAATACTCTCCATGCCTCTATCCAGGCCCGAAAAGCACTCTTATTGCACAGAAGTCAGCCACAGAGACAACATTTTTTTATTTAAATACCAGCAGAATACGGTAGAGAAGGACTCCTCCACTTAGCTGCTGGCAGATCACCCCAGAAATCAGGGTTCAGACCTCCATTACCAAGCAGGTCCATCTCCAGCTCTTGTAAGTTTCCACTACAGGCTAGCCACCCTTTAAAAACACTTAGCACACAGGGCTTCCCTGGTGGCGCAGTGGTTGAGAGTCCGCCTGCCGATGCAGGGGACACAGGTTTGTGCCCCGGTCCGGGAAGATCCCGCATGCCGCAGAGCGGCTGAGCCCGTGAGCCATGGCCGCTGAGCCTGCGTGTCCGGAGCCTGTGCTCCGCAACGGGAGAGGCCACAGCAGTGAGAGGCCCGCATACCGCAAAAAAAAAAAAAAAAAAAAAAAAAAACACTTAGCACACAAAAAAATAAATTTTAAAGACAGAAAAAAGAAGTGCTGGCTCAGAAAAGCTCCCAAGCAAACAAGGAGAGAGACGTTATCCATGTTTCCAGAGATCAGAATTTCAAATTGACTTCTGATACCTCTTGGTCAGGCAAGAGTGAGAGCCTCAAGAATGAACAGCCAAAGCAGAAAAGACTGACAAATACTTACAGCAACCACCACATGAAACATCCTTTCCAAAAATAAGTTCATCATTATGAGTACGTGCCATCAGCCAAAAGCTGACTGTATTACAAACGTGCGTCATACTGAATACTTAATAGCAACCATACTGTATATTCAAACCAAAAAAAACCACAAAACAGGTACATAGTAGAACCTCAATAAATAATCCTTTATAGACTGATATAAAAATTATTCCATTCTATGACAGTAATGCCATTTATGGACCAAAGCAGCTGCTGGCACCCATGATGGCCATCAACCCAAGACCTTCCTCTGCCAGGTCCTGTATTCCCATCAGCGAAGGGCTTAGAGGAAGATGTGCACTTTATCACAACCAAAGGAATTCAATGACTTACACATAACTCCATAAAAGCCCTATGACGGTAAATACTTCCAAAGCCCTGAGAACTTCTAATCATCTAAATTATAAGAAAAGCTGTCATGACGGAACAAGAGAGCTGAAGGAGCACAGCAGAGTCAGGGCGATGGAGGGATGAGAGGTGAGTTGAGGGTGGGTCACATCTCATCCCATCCCATCTCCAGGATGCATACGAGGGGGACGGAAGAGGGGAGGACGTTCAAAATATTCAGAGACTCGCAAGGTCGGGGCATCAGCTACTCAGGACGAATGTAAACCTCCCAGGTTCTACTTTTGAAAATCTAACCGCTCCACTTCATGTATTTTCAATTTGGCATTCTAAAATTTTGTCTTGTTTTGAACAGTTACAAAGGATGTCATTTCCTATATATAGCGTGTATGCCATTTTGAATAAAACTGCTATATCGCTCCCATAAATACAGTCAATGGAATGATCTGATCTCTTCCATCACACATTTTAAAACAAACATGAATATTACCAGTCAGTTTGTGTGGTGTTCCTTTTTCTCCTTGAAATCCTAGATCCTCAGGCTCTCACTCTAATGTAGCGTCTTTTTGTTCCCCACAATGTTTTATAGTTCCTCTGACCCTACTTCTCTGAAACAACCACAAAAATTCATATGCGACACTGTAATACATCATTAAACTTTTTAAAATTTCTCTGACCACAAAATAAAAATTGTCTTTTGGCTTAGGCTATTGGAATTATTTTCAGTCCAGAGCAGAACAATCCATGTAACATTACAAAGTTTGATGATTAAGCATAAAAAGGAAATTGTTGTTTCTTACGGTTGGAGGGTAGGTACGAGGCCTTGAGTAAAGGAGGGATCACTTAAAACTGATAGCTTGTGTTTAGTGTCACAAAGCAATGCACCCCGGGGACATTCTTCTCCAAAGTGGAAGAAGGAAGGCTGGGGTAGGGGAGGCACGAAAGGACACCAATGGTGTCACCTCAGGCAATGGAAACTGCCTCCCTAAATCGACCCCTGGAGAGCAACCTTGGAAGGACTTCCCGTGCACAGGGGACCTGGAAAATCCCGTTGGAAACCCGGAACAGGCCCGCCCACGATGTGTCCGGGGCCCAGGGCAAGAGTACAAATTCAGGTCCACATAAATATGTGGAAATATTTCTAAGTTATTAATCAAGCGAACCAACTGTGAAGTATGCCCTATCCACCTACACTGACAAATACGTCTTCATAATTGACAGAATCAAAAAGGATGGAAAAAGCTATGGTTTATATAGGACTGTAAGTTGGCAAAATGCTAAAGATTACTAAATTTAATTACGATGACTTGTCTGGGTGTTCTGCTGATGGGCTAGCAACGTTTGGATGAGTGATAAAGACTTAAGCTGTTTATATATATATATTCCATAAAATTTGTTTTCCTTGCCTTCATTTCAGCAAAATTATTATGTCTAGTTAAAAAAAAAAAAAAAAGAGAAAGGCCCAGATTGTCCAGATTGTCACATAATTTGTCTTCTAGTCACAGAAGTCATCTCAAAGTTTAAATAATAAAAATATATTTATATCCAGTCTATACAATTTTAATATTTTAATCTAAAAACTGAAGTGCAAAAATAAAAAATTTTAATTATTGTGTCTTCAGAAAAGCTACGTTCCCTCTAAATATTCTAAATTATCTACTGAACTCAAAAGAGGACTTACAAATTATAACTCATGAACCTCAAATTTATAAAAATAAAATATTCAAATAACATTGAACGTGTTATCTAGTTTTTTAAGAATTTAACCTTACTAAGTGGTTCTAAAAATAAAATTATCCTGTCCAAGCTTTCAATATCCATTCAGTTGCCAATGTGATAACTCTATATCACACTTAACACTTGTCATGTCTAGAGCTACATATATGTGGGAGAGCATGAATTTACACTGTAAAATATATTTTTTGGTTTTGTAAAACAAAATTAAATTTTGTTAAATACTGTGAAATACTCTTCAGCCAATGTGTATAACTGTTGCAAATTCTGCACTAATTATTAAGTACCTCTGGAACCACAAGATGGACCACCAAAAAGAGTGAAGAAGAAAAAATAGGACACTCAGCATTACTGAAAATTGATTGTTCAGTACACAAAAATTCTATTATATTCTAAAACATTCTATTATCTGAGGGGAGTTTTGTCTTTATTAATATATAGTTTTACTAGTACATGTATTATTTTATCTTTATGGCAATGCCACAACCCACACAGTCCACAGCACTCAGACACAGCCCTTTACTCCAAGGGCACGAGAGATAGGATCATCGTCTGGTGTCTGAACAGTTAGAGAGAATGCTCAAAATTAGGGTGGCTCCGTGCCAGCCCCGACTGCAAGATCCCCAGTGAACAAGGCAGCTCCGTCCTCTTTAATAAATGCAGATGCTGGCGAACCACAGGGGTCTCTATAATGCAGAGCCCAGGCCACAGCCCCTCTTGTCCTGGTGTCAGTGTAGCACTGACATCAAAGACCACTGGTCCACGATACCATCTCTCAGAGCTGAGGTCAGGCTACCTAATCAATTATGATGCATGCCCTCTAAGCTAAAGACAGAAGAAAGGCACATGAGCTCCTATCTTTTTAAACATATCACAGAACCCTGTATCTGGATGTACACCTGCAGTAGCCAAATCCCTTGTAAGTAATCCCAGCAGGCAGGTCTGCTCGGCAGCAAGAGCTATGGAATAGACACTGCCTCAGATAGGTCCTGCCAACCTCTCAGACAAAGGCTGATGGTCCTCCTGAGAAGCAGGCAGCGAGCCAGTGAAGTTCAACCTCTGTCCATTTCACAACAGTTTTCAGGAGAATATCTGGCCCTTCACCCTGGCATTTCTGCTTTCAGAGAATTCAAAGCTACCAACGCATTATATGCATTATGTTTACTCCACCATCTCTCAGCTTCCTCCCAGAGCATTCCGTGAAGAGCGTTGACATTTGGCAGTATCAGTGGAAGATCATCTGTTAAGGGGAAAACTGCTATATCAATTACAAACATACATAGAACATTCCTCCTCTAAGAAGGTGTTAAGATAGTAGAGGAGAACAGCCCTGTTAACTTAGATATACCTCTTGAGTCCACACCATTGATGGTTAATTTTATGTGTCAACTTGGCTTGGCCATTGTACCCATATATTTAGTCAAATACCATGCTGGATAGTTCCTTGAGGGTGTTTTGGGATGAGATTTATATTTAAATAAGTGGACTTTGCATCAAGCAGATTGCCCTCCCTGATTGGGTGGGCCTCACCCAATCAGTTGAAGAACTGAATAGAACAAATGGTTGACCTCCTCAGAAAAAGAGTGAATTCTCCAGCAGACGGCCTTGGACTTCAACTGCAACAGCAGCTCTTCCTGGTTCTCCAGCAGACAGCCACCAGACTGGAGTGGCAACTCTTCCTTGGGTCTCCAGCCTGCTGGCCTCCCCCATCAGACCGTGGACTTGCCAAAACTCCACAACTCTCTGCACCAATTTATCAAAATAAATCTGTCTATATATATGCACCTCCTATTGGTTCTGATTCTCTGGAGAATCTTGATCAACACAACACCAAACTCTACTCTGAATCCCACTGCCCAAGCCCCCAGGACTTTGCATATTAGTTGTATTCACCAAGCTTTAACAAGATTCTAGGCTCAGGAGACAACCTACGCAAAAATCAGTCATTCCTTTAGAGCTGGAGTCAAACAAGGCAGACTCTCCCAAGGACCTGCCAAACAGAAGGACACAAACTGGAAGCATATCCTGGAATGGAAGCATGGCCGTGGAAGTGGGGCACGGACCTGGAATGGGGCACAGCCCTGGAAGGTCAGCATGACCTGGGAACATGGAACCAAGATGGGAGACTTAGTAAGAAGCAGTGAGGGGTCAAGAGACTTGTTCAGGAACACAAAGCAAGAAGAGAAGTGGAAGCTCACCTGTCCAACAGGCTAGAGGGAGGTAGAGGCATGATGGAGAGCAGACAGATGGCACTGAGGGCTCCTAGACAGAGGGCACTGAGGGCCCTGGACAGCCGGCACTGAGAGCTCCTGGACAGATAGCACCGAGGGCTCCTGGACAGCCGGCACTGAGGGTTTCTGGACAGTCGGCACTGAGGGCTGCTGGACGGCCCACACTGAAGACTCCTGGCTCAGGGCAGGAGAACAGGGAGGTCCACAAATCAGGGTCGGAGCTGAGAAGAGCAGCGGTCCCAGAGGACCCCCTGTGCCCAGGGGAAGAGTGTGTTTGAAGGCGACTGAAGACTTCTCTTGCAGCCTCTACATTAGGGTCACTGGGGTGTTAAAGGGTCTGCCCAGAGCAGAAACAGGGGCCGGATGCAAGCTGAGTCTCCCTACATGGGGCCATCAGGACCGAACCCAGTTGGGAGCAGCCTAGGGCCAGGATCCTCAGACAGGCGGTGGGGGACCAAGGCCGAGAGTGGACAGGTGGGCCTGGGGCTCTGACAGCAAAGGAGATGATGGATTAACCATGAGGAAACAAGTCAGACAACAGGGAAGGAAACCCGCAAAACGAAAATCACCCTCACTTCCACACAGAACTAAACACCGGCTTGATTTAAAGTACATATGCTGCTGGGTTAGGAAGCAAAAGAAAATAAATGCATTTATGACTAACACCAAAAAGGAAAATCTTATAGTCCTTTTTTGTGCTTACAGTTTTCCTGTAAGCAGAAAAGCCCAAATAGCATCTGAGACAATTTACATATCTTTACATAATCTCACGATTACCATTTGGCAACGAAGCTCCAGACCGAGTCTCCTCCATTTATTTGCCTACAAAATGACAAAAATGTACAAAATAACAGTCTGGACAAGGAGTTTTTTACCCTCCTCTTAAAAATCACGAGAAGCCAATTCCACAATTTTTCTTAATAATATGTGTCCAATATTTCAAGTCTAAACAGTCAAGTCTTATTGACACAACTTTATCAATCAACAAATATTCACCAACCCTTGCTATTTTCAAAGCATTGATTTCAGAATTGGGAGGAAAAAAAAATCTCTCTGGGCTTAAAATCTATCCAAGATGCCATCCTGGAGACAAATTATTTACACACCCCAAGCAACATTTTTTTCAGATATAAAGTAAGAATCGTACCAGTCAGTTTACCGTGTTGCTCTCAGGAGAGGGTTAAACTGAGTTGCTTGGTACATAGTAGGCACACCATAAAATATTTTGTGGGTGAGAGAAACTGCTTTTAATTGTAGAGCCATGACTCAAACACTAAAATCTGTGATTCAGCTATTCACTAGGCAAGAAAATGATAAAGGCGGCATGTGGAGTACAGTGAGTTTCAAGAGATAAATACAAACACCAAACAGAAATTTATAGAAGACTAATTTTTTACTCATAAACAAAGAGTTCACCACTACCTATATATACAAAGGTTTTTGATTTAGAGGAAGACCACTTATAGTCTGCCTTTGTGTTTTTCATCTTTGTTTTTCCTTCCATAGGTTAAAAAAACCCCCACAGTTTCTTAGGCTTCTATTCATAAAGCCTATTTATTTCAGAGCCCTTTAATAAATTCTCATCCATTGCTCTTTGAGTTCTTAGATTCTGAACATTCTCGAGCTGAAGGAAACCTTAGTGACCATACGGGCCAATGTGGCATGTTGTCAGATGGCGCCTGGGAAACTTGAGGTCACAGGCTCAGAGGCTGACACTCGAGGTGAGGACCCAGATGCCGACAGGGCCCGAGCAGATCAGAGGAACCAAGCAGGGGACAGATGGTATGGAAAGCAAAGGACCATGGGATGAGGCAGAGGCTGCAGTGTGGGATGCAGGGACGGGTCTACATCTCTCAAGTTCTCAAGAGATGCCGATAAATCATCCAAATTGTTAAATGATGTAATCTGTACATGGTAGACACCAAAATTATTTCAAATGCTTTTCAGATCAAAACATACAAATGCACACACATGCTCATACATGCTTATAAACACAACTGCTTGCAAACACACTTACATGTTCACACACACACACACGCTCATGCACACATACAAGCACACACACACGCTCATGCACACACATGCAAGCCAGGTCCACTCTGGTCCACGCCACAATGAATCTATACACAGGGTCTCCACATGATCAGATAGGACTCCAAACCACGTGTGTCGTTTTAAAGGGCCATTAAGTGCCTACAGAGAAGGGATTACTTTATTTCTTAGCTGAATATTCCTTCTTTCACATACCATTATCAAAAATGGCTTTTTTGACAAGAAGATACTAACTTTTTTCAACGTATTAACTATGTCTTTTAGTTTATTTACTCTCATATTTATCGAACACATCCTACCCTTCCTTATAACATGGGCTTTTTTCTCTTTACATTAAACTATCTAATATTTAGTGACAGTATGTGCTTCCCTCAACTCCAAGAGGCCACTAAGGTTTACCTTTTCTCTTCGAGTTTTTAGCAAATATATTTAATTTTCTTATTAGTGTACAAATGGGATTCCAGTTACAGTATTAGGTGGCCAATGAAAACAATGTGATTGTCTAGGTTTCATTAGTATTACTAAAATATCATTGAAATTTTTAAAAAGATAGGAATTTTAAATGCTGATCATCTCATGTAACACAATCAAATTCTAGTTCTGAGTCCACGGTTAAACAATGGTTACAGACTGATAAGTCCTGTCACCCGCTCACTTTACGGTCCTGTGAACCGACCGCCGCATCTCTCATTTCACAGTCAACTATACTGAAAACAACAATTCCCCAGGACAGTCTGGGACCAAGTTTCAGAACTGGGCGGGATCCACCTCCACGACCTAACAGAAGGCCATATTCACACTTTTCTCCTAACGCTTCATGAATAAACATCCCTTATTCAAATAAGTTACCTATTAACTAACTCCAGTAATTTTGATTCAACTTTGAATGGCAAATAGAGTCATTCTGGCAAGACTGCAGAGTTTGCAATTCAAATTACAGAAATTTTAATAATGGGGAGAATAAAAATTAGTGGAATGATTCCTAAGGCACCGGAATTCCAATACTTTTATTGCACCAGTAGAAAGCTCACATAAATACTTCTCAGTGTAAAAGCTCGGGGGAGGTATCTGCATGGGCGTCCTCACACATAATTCACCTGCTGTCTTATCGGAGCATTCCTTCCTGGGACTCCATAGGAACCTTCCAGACGCCAGAGTTCCCCAACCCCAGACATTAAGAGGCAATGTTGCTGCTTCTCAATAAGTGACAGTGAAACAGTCTCTGGATTAAATTACTTCCTTACATTATCACCATAAACAATCATTACTTGGCTGCTGCCCTTTGCAAGTTTGCACGTCCTTATGAATAAATCAAGCCTCATTGATTTACCAAGCCAAAACGTTTTACAGTTCGCTCCCCTAATGTGAGCCATCACCCTCCACTGCACGTCATGAGGTTTTCATGTACTATGTTTCTTAATACTTTTCATATGAAAGATTAGTACCGATTAGCTCTGGAGCAGGGACACTGCTCGTGGAATGGTCAACTGGTCACTAAACCCAGGTCTCCCTGAACGTGTCTTTATTAAGGGAATTCTCTTAACAAAGTACAACAGAGCTGCTGCCATGCTGTTTCCTTCCCCCTAACTTTAAAGGAGTAACGACGGCCAGCATTGATTCAAAGATTAGTTTCACTTAAAAGAGCAAGGCAGGAAAATACAGGACTGCAAAGGATGCTACGTGCTTGGTAAAATGTCATCTAAAATTTTAAAACATGACTCTCAGGGCAGTGACTTCAGAAGACATAAGATTACTTGGAGAATCCAAAAATGACCAGAAAGATCTAAGTGTGACCAGAAAAGGCAGTCCTCTCCTTTCTCCCATCAATGAACAAAACGACCCAAAACTCCCATCCTCTTGCTTGGCCCAACGATATTTTGAAACTGACATCCACATACTGATCGATGTCTCAGGGACTGAGTACTCCGAGGTCTCTGGCTTCCATCGAGGAACCAGAGTCTACAATTCTGTATTGGGTGAAATTCTATCCATGGCAGGTGACAAAGGACCCAAATGCTCATCATAATTTCCCAACCTAGTTTGCCTCCCAACCCACTGAAACTTCACCATCCCAGAAAGTCACACAGAAACCTGACTTCGGTGCTTTGCACAGACTCCTGGGCCAGATTTCCATCAATCCTAATCCCCAAACAAACTCCATTCCTCATGCACACAACAGGAAAACTAGCAGCCTCCTCCTTCCTTCTTTCCTTTCCAAAGATCACAAACCAAAGCAGGTGAGACTGGAAAGCTCTTTAGAGATTATACACTATCACCTCCTCATTTCAAAGATGAGGAAATGGGAGAGTGAAAGGTACCTACATTAATGGCAGAGGCAAGGAAAGAAACCTGATCTTCTGGCTCCAAACGCCATGTCCCTGCTTCATACTACCCCAATTCCTGGGATCAGTAAGAAAATCTATCACCACGAAACCTCCCAAACAAATACATGAGGTGTCGTGGACCGCTTTCACTCCTGTTAATATTCTGGGACACCTTTCAAGTTTAACCACGACAAAGATCGACCAGGTACAGCTGCGGGATTTACAGTGCAATGAGCTCTGTAAGACAGAAAACCACATCAACAAGAATCCTTGTGCAAGAATAGATTCTACGATTCCCTCTGGAACAAGCTGTCACCTCTGGCTACGAAGCAATAATTATCCTGCACTACAGCAATCAATAAAACCTCTTGCCCCATGAACCTGCTACTTCCTGACTTTGTTCTCTGTACTCGAGATTTCCAAGCTGTATCGATCACCTACTAAATTTTTTTTTAAAGTTCTTTAAAAGGAGCAATAAAGAAATTCTCCAATTAGCATCACTTGGGATGGTCTGAACAGACTTCAAATCTTTCATTCACATTAATGGTTTCTCTTTTCATGGGGCTTCCCCATTTTTCATTTTCAATTAGTCATTTTAAGTGTGTCTGCGTCTTGCCTAAGAGCACAGTCAGGAGGATACAAATTTGATAGTGTTTCTGAAACTGTGGCAGCTGCCACATTTTTCACCCAGGCAAGGAAGAAGAATTGATTCATCAACTCTGCCTTCTTTTCTCAAGCAACAGCATGGATTTTTTTTTTTACCAGATGAACCCATTAGCTCTTAGAGTGTTAAAATTCTGTACCCTGGAACTTCTCACTAAAATGATCCACTAGAGGCTCTATTACAAAGTAAAACCCTCTTACATCTTCTCCACGGGTGTTTTAAGAAGTGTCAAAATTTAAGAGTAAGTCATGAGATAAGCAAGGACAGCAAAAAGGCAAGATTTCACACAGGAGAAGGGCCTGCCTCTCGGTCCCCCTCTATGCCCCCCATTCTCGGTGTCCCCAGGTATGTATCTGCCCCTGGGATCAACTCATGTCTGGACCCTCCTGGGAGTGTGTGGACATATCTACATGGCTTTCATGTGCAGAGCTGGCAAGTGGGAAAGTGTCTAGTTCTCTAAAACTGATATTTTCCCAATATTCCATCAGTACAATTCATCCACCAAGACTGATTTATTTTGAGATACAAACTACTATGTACAAAACAGGCAAGCAGAGAGGATATACTGTACAACATAGGGAAATAGAGCCATTGTTTTGAAATAACTTTAAATAGAGTATACTCTATAAAAATACTGAATCATTATGCTGTACACCTGAAACTAATATGATATTGTAAACCAACTATACTTCAATTTTTAAAAAATTTTAAAGGAATCGTAATAACTATATAGTTCACAAGGAGCCAGAAAATGAAAAAAAGACTGACTTTTTTCATGACAGATCGGAAATCACAGGGATATTATAGTCTCACCTCAGTGGCTGTTTTAATTCAAAGCCAGACGGAATATTATTCAGCAGTTAAAAAGAAGGAAATCGTGTCGTAGGCTACCACGTGGTTGAACCTAGAAGACATTATGCTAAGTGAAATAAGCCAGTCACAGAAGGACAAATATTGCCCTCTGTGAGGTGTTATATTAAAAATAAAGCTACAGGGCTTCCCTGGTGGCGCAGTGGTTAAGAATCCGCCTCCCAATGCAGGGGACATGTGTTCGAGATAATAAGTAAAGAAAGAAGGGCCTTCTCTCTTCTTTCTGAGACAATAAAGGGCCAACACATTCGGTAAGGCCAAGGCAACGGATTCACTCCTTACACACGTCACGTAAATGCAACTCAAACTCCGTGCGTTTGTTATGACACTTCTCTACGTAACTTTACAAATGCTCCAGAAGGGAAAAGCAATTGTGAATAGGATGGACGCAAGGAACCTCAGAGTCAGCTCTAATACTTTACACGTGGCTTCAAAATAAAAATATCAAGTCAAAATTAAGATAGGCAGGCAGGTCCTAAGGAGACATTACACCTGCTTGAGAATTAGCATCAGGAGTTTTCAAGTGCGAAGAGGACAGGGTGTTGAGATTCAGCTTTTTGGTAAGGCAGTTTCTCTCACTTACAGGATCGGATGAGTTCCTGATCATCTTAAGAGGCCGCCCGTTCTTTCACAGCAGGATTTCTCGAAGTCAGCAGTATTGGCAGTTTGAGCCCAATAACGTCACCGTCTGGGGGGCTGCTGTGCATTGTAGGATGTGTAGCAACAGCCCTGGCCCCTCCCACCAGATGCCAGCAGCACCCCCCTCCTCCCCTCTCACAACGAAAAATGCTTGCAGACATCACTGGATGTCCCTGGGGGGTAAAATCGCCCCAGTGGAGAACCACCATTTTCCAGCAACTAAATGGATCTAATCTACACAAGCTTTGGCAAGCTCTTTGCGAGTAATGTCATTTCTCCTCATCTGTTTGGTTTTCTACATGTTTCTCAACTTGACAGTCTCCCCACACAAGACAGATTAAAACCTGTTAGAGAAACCTGTTTCTGATGCGCTATAGTGCTATGCAAAACATCCAGTCTCTAAAGCAAAAGAAAAGCAAGATAACCCAGCAGCAAAGGGAGAGCAAGGCCTCCATCACGGGCATCCCTTCGGTCTTCCTCTCCTACCTCCAGAAACCCACCCGAGGATCAGGCTCAAAGGCATAAAGGCCATGGTGGGCTCCAACATCTGAAAATGCACCCAGTCCCCCCTCACTCCAGCGCCCGCAGGCTAATGCAACTCAAGGAGAGACCCTGAAAGTGCTGGACCTTCCTAGGATATCAGTTATTGAATCTCTACAAGGTTTTCTCTACAAGCATCACAAGTGATACCCGAGAGCTGGGCCAGCCCGTGCTCACCATCCGGGGGCATTAGGGTCTTATTGTTCTGCGTGCACCACCCTACGGGGTGCAGATCCGCGATCACCACGTCACACCAGAAGTCGGCCCGGCGGTCCTCCCCGTAACCACAGTAGCGCAGAAGCAGCAGCTGCCCGCAGGTGGTGATGACCGTGGCCACCCAGTACGTGTCCGGGTTCTTCTTGTTGGCTACCTCCAATTTCATCCCCGGCTGGAAGTTGCTCTGAATGCTGATCTCAACCTTCAGGAACACAGAAAATCCGTCATTACACTAGACGCGTCCATCCAGAAGATTATGTGAACGACTGAAAACACAGCACTTAATATTTCTGTTGCCCTAGATCAGCACCATCTAAAAGAAATGTAATGTAAGCCACTGGTGTGACGTTAAATTTTTTAAAAAAAAGAGAGATAAAACAGATGAAATTAATTTTAGTAATGTATTTTATTTAACCCAACAGATCCCAAATAGCATCATTTCAAAAGGGAACCAATGTAAAAATATAGTAGTGAGAAATTTTACACTTTTCTTTTCCAATGAAGCCTCTGAAATCTGGTGTGTATTCTACACGTACAGCACATCTTGTTACCGAACAGAACTTGGGTCCGTTAGTCAGAGATGCAGCAAAGCCAGTCTACTGACTGGGCTGTGGTGAAAGAAAGTGCAGAGTTTACTGCAGGGCACCAAGCAAGAGAACGGGCAGCTCACGTTCAAAAGACCCAAGCTCCCCAGTGGCTTTCAGGGAAGGGTTTCTAAAGGCAAGGTGAGGGGTGTGGGTCACAGGGCGTGTCACCAGCTCACGAATAATTCTATGATTGGTTGGCGGTGAGGTAACAGGGTGATGTTTCGAGAATCTCAATCATCAACCTTCTGGTTCCAACCAGTCTGGGGTCTACCTGCTGGCGGTCAGCATGCAGTTAACTTCTTCTACCTGGTGGGGTTTCAGTATCTGCAAATCAACTCAAGGATATGGCTCAGGCTATTATCTATAGCCCCTGAGCAGGAACTAAGGGCCCCTGAATTTGTGTTATGGCTAAACTGTTATTATTTTGTCTTGCTTGACTGCTTTCCTTAGTTTCTACATTTTCTTCTCTGATTAAATTTGCTCTTTGCAACTCAGAGAAAGCCTTAGGAGGCTGAAGATTTGGAGGTGGGGACACAGGTGGGTCTGTTCTCAGGAAGGCCCTGCAGGGTCCTACTTGCTTTCAATCTCAATTTAGATGACACACTTTTCCAAATGCCGGATGGCTAGTGGCTACTGCATGAACAGTGCAGCCTCAGAAAATGGATTTTTTTTTTAATGAAGGGTTATCATCTATTAATATTTGCCAGCCCTCCCTGCAAAAGAAAGCTTTCCATCCTGGTGAGTTATGATATTCTAAGGCCAGCACATCGGATGTCCCTGAGTAGCTGCTGCTTAAGAGATGACGGAATTATGAACTGTTCGCCCATGGGTCCTGGGCTACTCTTCCTTTAAGCCTGGCAGACAGGCCTGGGGACATTCTGCATCCACAGTACAGGGCACTATACTGTACCTGAAAGTGGGGCAGGAGAATGGATTGGATGAAAGAGAACAGGACTGACTCCGTATGCAGAGATATTGAGAACTTCCTGGTACAGAAAAGGAAGGAAAAAGCTGTTGATCTGTATCTCATTCCTAAAGCGCCTGGAGAAATCTAACCAAGTCGTCCTGGCATCGTGAAAGGCAGATGTTACAATGGCTTTTGCAAAACGGAATCCACACTGTATGCTGGGTGAGTTTTAGTTTTATTATGTTTTAATGTTTCCCTCTTGGTTTCACTAAATGACCACAGACCCATTCATAATAAACCAGCAATCATCACAGTGTAAGTGTCAGTATAAAAAGAGAATCGGAATGCGATCCACCCTTAACGAGGTCATGTAAATTTAATAAGGTCTTAAATTCCTTTTCAAAGGAACACTTCACTTCCAAAAAGAATAAAATGTCACCTTAAAATAAAGTGGCTTCCTAATTCAACAAAAGAGCCAGAAGGAAGACCAGGTTGAGAAAGTCCCCCAATTTGTTTATGATACTGAGGCTAAATCTTTGCCTTGGAAAGGCCCAGTGGGGGGAAAAAAATGTTTCTCAGTATTAAATTTTCATTTCCAATAAAGCAATAGTAATACCTAAGAACTTAGGTCCTGGAAACTCAACCTTTTTCTTGCTAATGATATATTACCAAAATCTCATATCTAAGCAAACATCTGGTAAAAACTTAATTTTGTAATTTCCTGGGACTTGCCCTCTGCTTGGCATGCTATTTGCATTGTTCAAAAAACAGTATAGATGACGGTGATTGTTTTTGGTTTGATCCAAACATTTCCTGAATATTTATGGTCTTTCCTGTAATTTGACTCATCTGTCCACAAATGGCTCTAACGCTTTTAGGTGTCTTTTCAAAAGAAAAATATCAATTCAAACTTAAAATATACAGCCATTACACCTCCTAAGAAGACATTACTCATTGACGCCTACTTGCCTAGTTTGCTGGCTTTTTATTTATTCACATCAACCTTACCTGTCTGGGGCTGTGCGCCCCAGACAGCAGAGAACACATCATTCTAATCTGGTTTTTTGAGGCACAGAATGAGGTTAAGACCACACAGCATTTCTCATGCTGAGCACCACCTCGGGGCCCAGCCCTGGATTAAATAAAGCAAGGCCCACCTTTCCTGCAGCCCTCTGTGAAAATCAAACTCACTTCCACATCTCCTCTGCATTTCTAAGAAATCTTGGCCAAATTTCTCTTTTCTTCTCATTCCCTTTCTTCCAGTAAGTTTGGCATCTTCCTGAAGACACCCTTCCCACCCCCACAAACAGATCAGAAGGAGAAAGGAGGTCACCCACATGTTTGAACGATGTGTGAGGAGCTGCACTGGTCCCCGTCTCTTCCAAATACTCTCCCCAGTTAAAGCCGGTTTCCTCCAAGCTTGAGCCTTCTTCTGTCGAAAGGCAAAAAGAAAAAAAGAAACAGAAGCATATCAATACTAGTGTGAAGAATGGAAAGGCATTGGCCTTCCATGTAAACCAGAAAATCCTTCATGCAAGAGAGAAACAAATTCAATGTGTAGGAGAATACTGTTGAATTCTTTGCAAAGCTTCTGTTTGCTGATTTTAGAGACAGGTGACTCAAGAAAGACATGGAGCCAACAGAGGAATGGATAAAGAAGATGTGGTCTAGATACACAAGGGAATATTACTCAGCCATGAAAAATAATTAAATCATGCCATTTGCAGCAACATGGGTGGACCTAGAGATTATCGTATTAACTGAATAAGTCAGACAAAGACAAATATCATATGATATCATTTACATGTGGAATACAAAAAATAGCACAAATGAACTTGTTTTCAAAACAGAAAGATTCACAGACATAGAAAATAAACTTATGGCTACCAAAGGTGGGGGGAATAAATTAGGAATATGGGATTAACAGATACATACCACTGTACATAAAATAGATAAACAACAAGGATTTACTGTATAGCACAGGGAACTATATTCAATATCTTGCAAAAAACTATACTGGAAAAGAATCAAAAAACGAATATATATACATATATGTATAAAGAAATCACTTTGCTGTACAAACTGAAACTAACACAATATTGTAAATCAACTATACTTCACGTAAAAGAAAGAAGGAAAGAGGGCTTCCCTGGTAGTGCAGTGGTTGAGAGTCTGCCTGCTAATGCAGGGGACACGGGTTCGAGCCCTGGTCTGGGAGGATCCCACATACCGCAGAGCAACTAGGCCCGTGAGCCACAACTACTGAGCCTGCGTGTCTGGAGCCTGTGCTCCGCAACAAGAGAGGCCGCGATAGTGAGAGGCCCGCGCACCGCGATGAAGAGTGGCCCCCGCTTGCCACAACTAGAGAAAGCCCTCACACAGAAACAAAGACCCAACACAGCCAAAAATAAATAAATTAATTAATAAACTCCTCCCCCCAACATCTTCTTTAAAAAAAAAAAAAAAAGAAGAAAGGGAAAAGGGAGGGAGGGGAAACAAGGAAAGGAAAGGAAGGGAAAAGGAAGGAAGAAAAAAGGAAAGGGGAGGGGAGGGAACAGAAGGGAAGGGAAGGGAAGGGAAGGGAAGGGAAGGGAAGGGAAGGGAAGGGAAGGGAAGGAAGTCAAGGAAAACCCTGAAGAAATTCTGCTTGGATTACCCTGACAGAATCAAGGGTAAGACCAAGGGCTCTTCAGTAAATGAAATGAGATTTGCTTCAAGGCATAGTTGCTGCACGTTAGCCTGTTTGAGATTATCCACTGGAGACACTCCGGTCTTTGGGGAGGTTGGAGGACAAGGTGAAGGAAACCACTGGGCACCAAGTAAGCACCTTGATGTATATACAGTACAACAGCTAGAGATTATAAAGTAATATCATAGATCATTGGGGCTTCAGAAAGCATTGACTCCAAAGTCATTGCAAGGAAAAACACTGAGACCCAGAAGGACCGCTCAGGTGTGTGAGGCGCCCGGCCAGTTAGCCACAGGAACTGAGCGGCTGTCAGACTGACCCCACGCCCACCCCGTCCAGGGACCCTCTCTCCTGCCTTCTCCTGAGACAGAGCTCTCAGGACAAGGCACCCAGGTGGAAACCTACAGGACACGCATTTCTCCAAGGACAAGGAACAAAGAGAAATGCAATCAAATGCACGACGTGGCTCTTAAAACATCTCTGTTTTGGAGGAAATCAAGCAATTCCCAAAACATTTCAGACTGTACAGTAAGATATAATCGGTTTAGTTGAAAAGCACCAAATACCTCATTTTAAAATACAGATAACATAAATGTGATGTCATAGTTTCCACTGAAAATACTGATGAGCCGTAAACATTATTTTAACCTATTTGCAAGGCTGTTATAAGGAAGGAACATGCAGTAGTAAGGGTTGTCCAAACATGCAGGCCATTTAGTGCTTCAAAAGTTAAGACTCTCCTTTCTTTCCATAACACTCAATGGATACTGACGGTCAACTTGTGTATCTTCTATTAGCAAGAGCCCATTTCATTGGCCCAGAAGAAACGCTGTGATCAATTGTGTATTAATGTAGAAGTGGTATAACCCGGCAGGTGGGCCGGGGGAATTAGTGGCTGGGGGTATAAGAAAGACTTCTTGGAGGCTGTCACTATTTTTTTCTCCTAAATGTTATAAATTATAAGTGGGAAAAGTTATTTTCTTGTAATACTCTATCTAGTCTCAGGAATTGATAGAAGAGGATAGCTTTTGTAACATCAGAAGATGCTAAGTCAAAAGGCAGTTACCTTAAACGTCGTCTTCTAAAGCCAAGTTGCTAAGAACTTCCACCTCCAACTTTAATAAGGTGGTTTATCATGAAATGTCCGAGAACAGAAAAAGCCACCTGAAGAGAAAACCTTTCCCCTGGAGCTCTTCCAAGATGCAGAGTCACCCTGGGGTTTAGGCCCTCCCATCAGAATCACGTTCCCTGGAAGAAGCCAGCAGGTCTTGCAGCCACCAGTTACCAAGGGCTGTGAGGCGGGTTTCCAGCCACTAAAGGCAGGGAGGCAAACCCAAAGGGAAAGCAGTCAGGCTCTAGAAAATGCCTCAGGGGGTCACCCAACAGTTCTGCCCACAATCCTTTTCACCCAAGCCGCACTGGGCATCAGTGATCAAGTCTGTTTTCTGACCCACTAGCCAGAGGCACGGACGCAGCACGGTTTCCTTGCCAGGGTGGCCTGGTACGGAATCTCTGGGGTAGCTGACTTGTTGCAGTGAAAGTCTGTGCTTCCTTTACACCCTCCCGTCCAGCGGCAGCTCAAACCACGCCTCCTGCAGGCCCTGCAGCTCCAGCCCTGACAGGCACCTCTGTTTCTACCCAGAGACCACAGGATGTCACAGCAGTGACGAGAACTGGGGGTGTCAGCCCTCCTCTAACTGCTTTACATGCAGCACCTTATTTAATCCTTCCAGGAACCCTGACAGACGGGCACCTCAAGGGACTTACCAGGTCACACAACTGTCCAGCTACGAAGCAGGGGTCCAATGCAGGTGGCCTGGGGTGGAAGCCAGAACTTCTCCGAGGCACCTTCCCAGGTCAGACAGCCCCGCTCCATCACCCCCTTCTCCACCTGGAGGATCCGAGGCGGACCCCAGGGCCAGCTTACCTGTCTCTGTGGTGGTGAGCGTTAATGTGTTCAGGGCCAAGTCGGGCAGCAGGAGGACCCAGGAAGTGGGGGGTGGGCGGGAGGCAGCTGCCACCCCCGGGGAGGAGGACAGAAGGGGCAGGGATCCCGGGGCTTGTTTGCAAAGAAGGAGGAGAGAGCCAGCAGAGGATGTGGTTGTGATACTCGGCCTCGAGCTGACCGAGGCACTAGGTCCCGGAAGAGCGGTTTTTGGAGAATTCCAGCTGCTGAAAACGGATCGGGCTCCTCCAAACCAGAGACACTCGGGTGGAGACTGAGCCTTTAGGAGCTGCCTGCTGTACTTTGATGAACCTCATCAGGACCGCAAGAGACATGATGATTCCACCACTTGGAGGCAGTGGTGAGGCGAAGACCAAGGCTCAAACCTCCCAACTGCAACTGTGAGACCCTTCATCAGAGCTCTTGATCCTTCATAAAACTCTCATCTAGGCTGTTAACAAACATTTTGTTTCCACCCAAGTTTAATTCATTACAAGCTACGTTTCCAGTCTCTTCTCCCAATAAAAGACGCTGCAGCAGCTTTCGTGCTCACTCCGGCATTCACTCCCGTCAATCAAGAAAGGAGAAGGTGGAACCTCCCTGGCAGTCTGGTGGTTACAACTCCCCACTTCCAATGCAAGGGGCTCGGGTTCCATCCCTAGTCAGGGAACTAAGATTCCACATGCCAATAAATAAATAAACAAATAAATAAATAAAATCCATAAAAAAAGAAAGAAAGGAAAAGGTACCACTGGGACCCACCCCCTCCCCACATGTGAGTCAGTGAGATCAGTGCTCAGGAAAACTCTGCTGCTCTCTGCCATCAAAACAAACACTTTAAAAAGCAACCAAGAGTCAGGCCTAGAATGGGATTTTAAAGATTAAAACCTTTATGCCTTTAAAGATTTATGCCTTTAACTCTAAGTATGCTGTTTTAACAATAAAATCAAACACAAAATGGAGGGTTTTCAGAACCTGTAACATATAACACTTCCTCCACCACCTATGCCCTCACTAAGCAGCTGATTCTCTAAAGACATTTCAAAGAGCAAGAGACAGACACGCCATGTTTATGAGTGGAGGTCTCATAAACCCAGAGCAAATATTTACCAGCTGATTCATAAACTTCTTAAACCCATAAACACTTTATCAAGGAAACTCTGATGGCCTCTTTTCTCCGCATCGGAACTGGTCAGAGGCATCTCCCCACGATGTCATGCAAGCAGACTGTGAAAAGCTACTAAGGAAATGTCACAGCTCAGAAGAAGGCGGGAGTGTTCTTCAGTGGCGATCCAATTCTAGAACACAGAGAGCTGTGTATGTGACTGGAATCGTTCATGTTAACTAGAAAAAGAATACTCCAAGTGGGAGTGCAAACGACTTTACAGTGAAAAATGGAATCAACACAGGACTCATTACCTTTTTTTAAGTCATCAGCTCTTGGGTTGTAGAATGTAACAAGCTGAAATAAGACTAATCTTTCAGAGGAGAATATTAAACCTGTCATCCGCACCCAGTCAAGGAATAGAGAATCAGCAGGTTCACGATGAATGAGATCTTACAGGGCACCTTCTCGTGCGCTAGATATTATTTTTTAAGTGGATAGAGAAAGGAAGAAGACATTCAATCTTTGTCATTTTAACTGCTGATAGTCGGTTGGTAGGATCACAAGGTTTAGAAAATGTTTGCACTGTGAGTACATTAAACAGACACAGGGCACTGATAAAACTCAGAAAGGACTAGCCAACATCAATCCTCAGCCAGAGAGACTTTCCAGAAAAAACTAAACATCCCATCTCCTAGCTAGGGGAGGCAACAAGTATTCAAAAGACACTTTAGAAAGGGGAGGAGGAGAAATATTATTGAGTCACATTGAACTAGTCCCCAGCTGGAAGAGTAAGAGATCCAGATTTTTCTACTAAGAATGTTGACTCCTTTCCTTCCCAAACAGAAGAGCCCATGGGACTGTGGTTAAATACTCCTAGTCCCAAAAAAAAAAAAAAAAAAAATCAAGCCCACATTTCCAGTGTAATTCTTTTACTCGGTGGCTTGCCCCATCTAAATGTGCAATGCCACTTTATCTGCAGACTTCATCAGCAAACTACACTTAGCTGGCCTGGAAAAAGAATGTCAAGGAATCTACTGATCACTATGTCAGCACACTATCTTGCTTGCTTTTATCACCAGCAAGCAAACCGCAATTGGAGAAACCAAGCATTCCAGGAATCCAATCGCGGTCCCCTTCCTTCTCTGTGCCCAGTAACGGGGCCGCCGAGGCCTCAGCACCCCCCAGGAGGAGGAGGAATTTTACATGCTGCCGATTTCACTGACAGGACGCGAGTGTCAGTCATGGACCCCAACACTCTTTGAGCCTTCCTTAGGCAAAGAGGCAAAAGTGAAAAATAAAAAAGCTGTTCATACGAGTCATTTGTTTTAAGCTGAACTTTCTAGTGCAGCAAAGTGGACCATCATTCGAGGAATCTCAGCAGCTGGGGGTGAGGGGGCGGACCTCACAAGATGCGCACACCCTCCGGGCAACCACATTAGACTCCATCCTATGGCCCCAAAACGTTGGCAGAGAAGAGCCCGAGTATAGCTGCTTCTCAGGCAGATGCAGCTGTGTGTCACATGACACGTGGGGACCGGAGAGGGACGGGGGACAAGTGGAGGAGAGGACAAGAAGGGATCTGAGGTGCGCCTGGTCCCATAAAGTGTGGGGTGGTAGGGGCAGGGGAAGTGTGCTCACAGGAACACGTATGTATGAGGGTAACTTCTCCCTGCACCGAAAGGCAGGCACAGCCCAGCGTTTCAGAGCCTCGGGGTGCTTGAGATGAAATCCTGGCTGGAACACAAGAGCCAAGTGACTCTTGTCATCCGATGTTTCCTCATCTATAAAACGGGGCTAATAAAAGCAGCCGTCTTACTGGGCTGCAGAAGGATAAAGGCACCCAACACGGGGGAAGTACTTAAGAGGGTGCCTGCCACACAGTTGGAACTCAGGACCACAAACCTCTCCTCGCGCACCTGCCAGCCAACTTAGAAGCAGCTGCAGGCTGTCTGTGCCTTCTCTGGTTCATCCAACACACGAATCTCATCTGGAAACTTCTGGGGAAAAGAACCTTGGCACCAAGATGCCATCCAGCCCTAGGCACGTCACAGCGGGTCCCAGAACCAAATAGCCCCACAACCGATTCCAGAACGGAAACTATTTTACTGATGAACCGGTTAAAAGGAAACTCCTAGGGAAAATAAACTACTTGAAGATTCATACTTGAGTCTGTTAACATCTCAATGTTCCAAACTAGATTCGAGTTTCTACAAGTCGGCCTCTGCTCTCCATGAAGGTTTAGATCCTGCCTTAAATCTGTTTCCTCTATAGGAAATCCATCTTGTGGCACCTTCTAAATGCCTCCTCACTACACAAGGACATAGGGAAATTCCAAGGAGAAAGGACGGGTTAGGCATATAGGGAAAAAACAAAGTGAGTCAGGACCAAGATCTGAAAAATGTTAGGATCATTTAGAGGTAATTTAGAGCTACTATTTCTACTAAAGATCTTAACACCTTGATGCAGGCTGCCCCACACAAGAGCAAGGACTAACCACGTGTGTCGGATAAGTTTTCCCCACTGCACACATCCCCCCACTGAAGATGTGCCAAACCGGACGGTCATGCTTCCCCAGTCATGGAATCGCCCCGAAAGAAAGTCAGTACAAATAATATTCCTGACACCATATTATCATTAATGGCTTCAGGATCTACTCATGCTTGAGTTATACCGCAGCTGCAAGAAAATGAAAACTCAACACACGGTTGGCTTTGAAACAGCTTTGAAAACACACTGCTGAAAACAACGCAGTAATAGGCATCGGATGTGTGCCCAACAAAAATACATTAAAAGCTCAGTAACTCCAAAAGCGGGAAGATAACCTCACTTAGCAAATGTAATAAAGACTTTTTTAAAGTACAGTTATACTTAAATAAAAGTAGAATAATTAGGATGAACCTTCAGCTATGAGGCTATGCTCTCTCTGAAAGAGAATTTCCACATTTCCATTGGGAGACACAGGCTCAGCTCTCCTTTTAGAAGTTTTCTCACTCTACTTTATGTACAGAAAAACACAAGTGGGGAGAACTAAGCCAATTTTGAAACAGGTACTAACATCTTTCAACATAGTTAGGCAATTATTTCAGGGTTTTCCAGATTTTTTTTGCAGATAAAAAGATAATTCCAGGTACAGATATTATTTGAGAAACATAACCTTGGAAACTCAATGATATCAAGCAATCTGTAATCCTGTCATTGCCTGGTCTCATCAAAATGCAAAGACACATCTCATAACTTTTGGATGGGGGTCAAATCGCCCAGTGAGTTAATGCTCTTTCTGTTTACACGAATTCACCACAGCAAACGTTTAAGATTCAGAGTGCTGAGTTGTCCTTGTATAATCTGCTGTTATGAAAATAATGCAATCCTTTCTTTTTAAAAAATTATCTTTTTAAAATAAACTATCATGTAAGTAGTTAGCAGTTACATTTATAAATTCTTTGGTTAAACATGAAATTCAATCAAAGACTGTTTTTTGCTTTGTTTGGGATTTCTTACAAGGAGAAATATTTTAGTGCAAATTCACATGACCTAAATACTTTTACGTCATGCACTTTTCTGAAAGATTCCTTCCAGGTTTTCAAAAGGTCTTAGGGGGAGTTCGCTGGCAGTCCGGTGGTTAGGACTTAGCACTTTTACTTCCGTGGTCTGGGTTCAATCCCTGGTGGGGGAACTAAGACCACACAAGCCTGAATGTGCAGCCAAAAAAAAAAAAGAAAGGGTCTTGGGAAGGGGCATCCGATGCTTGGGCAGATCCTCTTGCCCTCTCTTTCAGGGCACATGGGGGAAAATTCTATTTTCCCCACCTCCCTTGCAGTGGCATAAACACGCCAACTGGAGGCAGAGTCAAGATTGCTATTAGGAGGACGCAGAACTCGCGTCTCCTCACAACTAGGGCACCTATCAGGCACCAGTGGGGGACCACGGACACCTAAGGGGACGGGAAGAGCCCTCAGTGACCAGGTAGGATGTGGGGCCTCGGGCGAGTGAAGTGGGAGGATAAGTGGAGGCAGGACGGGACTGGCGCCCCTGAAGAGCGGCTGAGGGAGGGGAAGGGATCCCATGCCCGAAGCGGGGAACTAGGTAACCCCTGGGAGGGCAGAGGATCAAAAGGGAGCGTGGCCAGGTTTCCCGGCCCACTTGGGCCCCCAGGAACCTGCTGAGATGCCGGGCCTCTGCCCACCAAGGCCCCCTCCAGCCACGTGGGTCCAGAGGGAGTGGGAGGGAGGGAAGGGGGAGCAAAAGTAAAGGCTGGAAACCCGGACCGGCACTCCTGAGGGGCAACTGGGGGAGGAGAGGAGTTCCTACATCCAGCGGGACCCACCCATGGTTAGGGGTCCAGCGGCGACAGGGGAGACTCTGGGGAAGACACTGGAGGAGGGCCGTGAAGGAACGGAAGGGAACGGGGCCAGTGCTTTCCGTGTCCACTTAGGCACCGGGGAGCCTGTTGGGCTCCCGGGCCTAATCCTCTGCCCTCGGAGCCTCCCTCCTGCCGCACCCCTACACCCCCACCCAGAGCCCCACCTCTACACCCTGAGACCCCCTCCAATGCGCTGGGCCTAAACCCCAACCACACACCCTCGCCCAGGGCCCTACCTCCAAACTCCGGCACCCCACACTCCAGAGGCTCTCCTTTCCACATGCTGCCTCTCCCCTTCCGCACAGGTCCTAAGCGGAGGCCCCACCCCCAGGGCCTTTTCCAGCTCTGAGGGTCCTGAGCCAAGGCCCCGCCCCATGCTCCAACGCCACCCCACACGCATAGGTCCAGCCCCACCCTAAACCCCGCCCCTGCCTAAGTTCCACCCCTGCCTAAACTCCGCCCCCATAGCCAAGGCTTTTTTTCTTTTCTTTTTTCCTCTTTTATTTATTTATTCTTACATCTTTATTGGAGTATAATTGCTTACAATGGTGTGTTAGTTTCTGCTTTATAACAAAGTGAATCAGTTATACATATACACATGTTCCCATATCTCTTCCCTCTTGCGTCTCCCTGCCAGTCCTTGGATTGGAGGAATCAACATTGTGAAAATGACTATACTATCCAAAGCAATCTATAGATTCAATGCAATCCCTATTAAACTACAATGGCATTTTTCACAGAACTAGAACAAAAAAATTCACATTTTGTATGGAAACAAAAAAGACCCCGAATAGCCAAAGCAACCTTGAGAAAGAAAAACGGAGCTGGAGAAATCAGGCTTCTGGACTTCAGACAATGCTACAAAGCTACAGTAATCAAGACAGTATGGTACTGGCACAAAAACAGAAAGATAGATCAATGGAACAGAATAGAAAGCCCAGAGATAAGCCCATGCACATATGGTCACCTTATCTTTGATCAAGGAGGCAAGAGTATACAATGGAGAAAAGACAGTGTCTTCAATAAGTGGTGCTGGGAAAACTGGACAACTAAATGTAAAAGAATGAAATTAGAGCACTTCCTAACACCATACACAAAAATAAACTCAAAATGGATTACAGACCTAAATGTAAAGCTAGACACTATAAAACTCTTAGAGGAAGACATAGGCAGAACACTCTATGACATAAATCACAGCAAGATCCTTTTTGACCCACCTCCTAGAGAAATGGAAATAAAAACAAACAAATGGGACCTAAAGAAACTTAAAAGCTTTTGCACAGCAAAGGAAACCATAAACAAGACAAAAAGACAACCCTCAGAATGGGAGAAAATATTTGCAAATGAAGCAACTGATAAAGGATTCATCTCCAAAATATATTGAGCTCATGCAGCTCAATATCAAAAAAAAAAACCACCCATCCAAAAACGGGCAGAAGACCTAAACAGACATTTCTCTAAAGAAGATATACAGATTGCCAACAAACACATGAAAAGATGCTCAACATGACTAATCATTAGAGAAATGCAAATCAGAACTACAGTGAGGTATCACCCCACACTGGTCACAATGGCCAACATCACAAAAACTACAAACAATAAATGCTGGAGAGGGTGTGGAGAAAAGGGAACCCTCTTGGTGGGAATGTGAATTGATACAGCCACTATGGAGAACAGTATGGAGGTTCCTTAAAAAACTAAAAATACAACTACCATTAAGACCAAGCAATCCCACTATTGGGCATATACCCTGAGAAAACCATAATTCCAAAAGAGTTATGTACCACAATGTTCACTGCAGCACTATTTACAATAGCCAGGACGTGGAAGCAACCTAAGTGTCTACTGACAGATGAATGGATAAAGAAGATGTGGCACATATATACAATGGAATATTACTCAGCCATAAAAAGAAACAAAATTGAGTTATTTGTAGTGAGGTGGATGGACCTAGAGTCTGTCGTACAGAGTGAAATAAGTCAGAAAGAGAAAAAACAAATACCATATGCTAACACATATATATGGAATCTAAAAAAAAAAAATGGTCCTGATGAACCTAGGGGCAGGACAGGAATAAAGACACAGATGTAGAGAATGTACTTGAGGACATGGGGGGGGGCAGGGTAAGCTGGGACGAAGTGAGAGAGTAACATTGACATATATACAGTACCAAATGTAAAATAGATAGCTAGTGGGAAGCAGCGGCACAGGACAGGGAGATCAGCTCAGTGCTTTGCGACCAACTAGGGGGTGGGATAAGGAGAGTGGGAGGGAGACGCTAGAGAGAGGGGACACGGGGATATACGTATGCATATAGCTGATTTACTTTGTTGTACAGCAGAAAATAACACAACACTGTAAAACAATTATATTCCAATAAAGATGTTAAAAAAAAAAAAAAGAAACACGCAACTGATTCTGGTCAAGAGGTTCTGAGCAAAAGCCTCTTCTGTGCTAGAGTATTTAATTGCTGATTCAAGACCCTGCAGCCCTGCTCATCCCCTACAGGGACAAACCTTGAAGCACCATGTTGAGATGGCAGCCCTATAAGAGGGTGTGGGATGACTCGTGGGACAGAGCATCCACTGACTGTGCTCCAACAGTGTGAACCATTTATAAACATTTACTGCATTAAGCCATGGAGTTTTTTTCTTTGTATTGGAGTATAGTTGATTTACAATGTTGTGTTAGTTTCTGCTGTACAGCAAAGTGACTCAGTTATACATATATATTCTTTTTCAGATTCTTTTCCATTATGGTTTATTACAGGATACTGAGCATAGTTCCCTGTGCTATACAGTAGGTCCTTGTTGTTTATATGTTTTATATATAGTAGTGTGTATCTGTTAATCCCAAACTCCTAATTTATCCCTCCCCCTCTTTCCCCTTTGGTAACCATAAGTTTGTTTTCTTTGTCTTTGAGTGTTTCTATTTTGTAAATAAGTTAATTTGTACTATTTTTAATGCTACATACAAGTGATATCATATGATATTTGTTTTTCTCTGACTTACTTTACTTAGTATGATAATCTTCAGGTCCACCCATGTTGCTGCAAATGGCATTATTTCATTCTTTTTTATGGCTGAATAATATTCCACTGTATATATGTACCACATTTCCTTTACCCACTCATCTGTCAATGGACACTTAGGTTGCTTCCACGTCTTCGCTATTGTAAATAGTGCTGCTGTGAACATTAGGGTGCATGTATCTTTTCGAATTAGAGTTTTGTCTGGATATATGGCCAGGAGTGGGACTGCAGGATCATAAAGCCATTCAGTTTTTGAAGTGATGGGTCACCTCACTATAACGTAGCCCACTGTGCCCAGTATTTCTAACCAAATTTTGCATAACTTTCGAGCTGCTATATGCTTATAAACGTGCCCACAAATCCCAGGAACAGGCAGTATGTGAGGTCTAGAATGCTGCCGCAATATTTTCTAAACATTTTCAGGAAGATATTGGTCAAGACATCAAAAGGCCAAATGCATTCAGAAAACAAAATCGCACCTGAATCAAGATCTCCATTACGGTCAGCTGAGCTCTGATGTTTTTCCAAGGGTGAAGACGAAGGGTCCCGCATGCTAGAAGCTGACACGCTGTTCTCCATTCTTAACAACTATGGATTGTCCTCTCTTAATTCATCCTGAAGGAAGAGTTACCTAAGGGCAACCAACAACAACAGAAATCAGGACACTGTAATTGTATTCACTCGTCTTTCAACTCTCCAAAAATAACGGTGTCCCATCAGAGCTGCCACCATTTCATTACAACAGGCAAAATGCAATGTCATGTAACAGAAAGTACCAGGACTGAAGACTAAAGAGCACATATCTACACACGGTCAACAACAAGGTCACAGCACAGCAGAAGCATCCACTTTCTACAGGTCATCATCACCCCTAAGATGGACACGTTTTTCACCAATAAATAGAATCGATGTGCCAACCCCCAATCTACCTTGGCAGCGTTGGCAAGACACTCCACCACCCTGCTTCTCCCTCCTCTCTCGTTGGATGCTGTGAAGCAGGAACACGCTCCCACCCCAGCATCCCCACACACAGGTAAGGTGTCCGCGGTCTCACAGGTGATTCGTTACCAAAACCAGTTAAAGAATCAATGCTTGCAAATAACGTGCTTTTTGACCAACTGGACTTTTCCTGTAGTAACATGGCTATTTCACACTTACAGTCTGATAGAGTGGGTGGGGAAACAGGTAAAATTATAGCCGGTTCTATGATCTAGTTTGTGTACATCACAGCCCATGAAATACCCAGACACAGTCATTACCAAGGGTCAGCCACTCAGGACTGGTTTGCCAAAATAAGGACCTGATTCCTGCATTTCACTCTGCAGGTGGGAGTAGGCACTGCAGGGTTTCATTCCAGGAAGGGAAATGATCAGGTTTGTTTCAGAAAAATCATTTGGGCAGCTGCATGCCAGACAGATGGACAGACAAGGGGAGGCTGAATGGAAACAGACTAAGAACAGAAACGTGCCAACTGGTAGGGCATCCCATGACTAAGACAAAAACTGACAAATTACTACATAGTAGTTTGTAGCTCTTAATCGCCTACCCCATCCCCTCTCCTCACTGGAAACCACTGGTTTGTTCTCTACATCTGTTAATCTCCTTCTGTTTTGTTATATCACTTTGTCTATTATATTTTTTTAGATTCCATATGTAAGTGATAACATACAGTATTTGTCTTTCTCTGTCTGACATACTTCACTAAGCATAATACCCTCCAGGTCCACCCATGTTGTTGCAAATAGCAAAATATCATTCTTTTTCATGGCTGAGTAATATTCCATTATATATCTATTTTAAAGCCATATGTGGCTAGCAGCTGCCGTAGTGAACAGCTAGACCACTGCCTAGGCAGGCAGGAGTTTATTGTATTTGAGTTTGGAACATGTCCTAAATCATCACCAATTCTTGGCTCTCTTGAAGGTTGTAGTACAGCGAGCTAGTTAAAAGAGAAAATAGGAATTTTTAAACCTAAGGAACTTCAAAAGGAGACTGAGCAGTTTCTCCATAATATTCCACAAATCTTTCATCACAATCTTCCTAATGTAGTAGGCTTTCAGTGAATGTGCTGGTTTTCATCAATTTCAAAAGAGAAATAGTCTTAGCAGCTAAGTTATGTTATACTATTATTGCTTTCTTCATTCATTTACAAATTCAAGAAAATCATTCCACCTCAAAATGTAACCAGGCAGAAAGTTTTTCTTCAAGGAAAAATCTATAAACCTAACTATTAGTAAATCAGTCAAGCCCTTATTAAAGGAGGAAAAAAGTTTACTTTTTTCAAGTTTTTAAGATTCCTATTGATTCAACTCTATCCATCTGCCTCTAACTAGATACTATAAAAAGGTAATCGGTGACTATAAAATAAGATCAATTTAAATGCACCAGACCCATCATTTTAAATAGAAGTCAAAAGCAACGACATAAATACCAAAACCCCATATTATTCTGTAAGGGCAAGTGGCAAGGCTCTGTCTACCCCCAGGTTGCAAAAATGTATTTATTTTGGCAAATGACATGTCACCGTTCGCTTTCTTGGCAATGTTTACTTTTTGCCTTCCCATAAAAGGTATACAACTTTGTACTCTCTTTAGAAGCCTTGCAAAATAAAATTACAAAGGAACAAAGTAAAATCACTTGTAATTCTAACACCCAGGGATAATCTCTTTTTTTTTTATAGTATCTCCTCCTGATAGCTTCTCTGTGGGTTTTTTTTTTTACTTCATATGGAATTTAGAATTTTAATTCATTTTCCATTTAAACATCACATAGAAAGCATTTTCCCCACATCATTAAAATTCTTTGAAAACCTGACTTGAAATGATTGTATGACTTTTATTATAATATCAACAGGTTGTTTACTTACCATTCCCCTACTGCTGGCCATTAAGTTGTTTTTTTATTTTTCACCATTATGAACACTGTACCATGCATTCTCACATACCTCACATCCTTCCCACATTTTAACTTTGTTCGTATTTTTTATGGATTTTTAAGAGCTCTACGTATCTTATCCCACAAAACTCTTGCAGATATTTTCCCCAATTCTCCCTTTAGTGGGTCCTTCTGATATATGTACGGAATGTGAGCTGTTTTTTTTAACTTAGTCCAATCCATAATTCACATTATTTCTTCTAAAAACTGTATTCCTAAAATGTCCTCCCCCATTGTAAGATACCAGAAGTTTAACTTCCCTAGGGTTTCAAGTTTTACATTTTTAACCTATGTCCCCATATGTTTATGCTCAAATACTTTGTGCGGTGCAGTTCTGAGCTGACCACCTCCCGCAGTTAATAATCCATTCCTACCCCATTGGGTTTTTAATACCCTATCTTTACCATCCATGAAATTCTTACATGTACAAGACTGTGTTTCTATGCACCAAACTTTCCTTTAATTTTCAGAAGTCAGCAAAATAGGAACTATGACTGTTTATACATTCCCCCATCCTTAGTTCAGCAATCACTGAACTTGGGGCCATTTAAGGTAGGTTTATAAAGCGGTGACAAAGGTTTCGCGTGGCCTGGGAACCCAGACTCATGGCTTGATCATCACACGGCATTCTACTGCGCACAGAATGTACCAGAACCTGCACACAGGTAGAAATGACCGTGCACCAGAGGCTGTTAGGCATCTCCCACCCCAAATTTCCATTTCCTCCTTTGTGTGCAGGGAGGACCAATTAGTTAACCAAAATAAACACTGCCGGGCCATCCTCGAAGTTGCATGTGGTCGCACCACTCTGTTCTGGCCAGTGGGAAGCTTGCGGAGCGAATGAGTTCAACCAGAAGGTCACACGCTTTGGTGGAGGGGTGGGCCTCAACCAGTCACCCCCAGAGCCACCTGAGATCACGCAGAGGAAGGCCCCACTGAGGGCAGAGCTTGGTTCTGCCATCAGCTGCAGACGATTACTTCAAGAGAAATAAGCTTCTATCTTGTTTACACGGCTCTATCTGACGGTCCCTGATACACAGCCAATCCCAAATCTCAACAAATACACCCGAGAAGGACCATGCCCCTTTGTAATAAGGTTGTAATTAGGAGGCTTGGATTGTACTCTAGAACTCAGAGTGTTCTCTAAGTTTTTCATCAATAATGCCAAAGGCTGCCTCTGGTTTATTCTGCACCACCACCCCCAAAAAAGTCGCAGTTCACATTAAATCCTGACCAAGGTGCTTAAACCTCGAGGAGAATGAGGTCTGTAGGAAATGAAAAAGGATCCCCACGTAGTGGGGACTCACCCCCATGAGCCTAACTTCTAAAGAAGTCGGGGGTCAGCATTGCCTTTAATGTCATCGACTATTTCAGTGGTTCTCAAAGTTTAAAGAAGAGCAGAATCTCCTGGGGGGCGCGTATCAAAACTCAGACTGCTGGGCCCCCTGCCCAGAGCTTCTGCTTCAGTAGATCTGGGATAATGCCTACTCATCTGGTATCTCTAGTCAGGTGATGCTGATTGCTGCTGGTCCAAGGACCACATCCTAAGAACCACTGCTTTATTAAAGGAAGACTTTTGCCTGGGTTGTTTAGAGAGAGAAAAACAGTTCCTCATCAAAATGTATCTATCATAAGTACAGTAGAGCACATAATATTTCTGCAAAGTCATTTAAATGTGGGGAGAGGAAGGCTGGGTTTTGTAGAAATGGTTTTGCATTAAATAACGTGCATTAGTTTTGCATTATAAATCATTTTCCTTATAGAATACCTGTTCTCTGAATTCCATTGTTTTGCAAAGTCGAGATTTGCTTTACCATCTGCCTGAAGTCAGGTGAGCTTGTTGTCCGTGAAAGTTCGATAAGAGTTACAGTACCAAGAACTTATTGTGTTGACTGTTTATGGCAGAGCCATTCTCTTCGTGCAGCAATGTATCTGGACAAATTCTTTTTTCCCAGCCTCAGTTTTCTCAAGAGTCAAGAGGAGATTGGATCACATCATCTCTAGGAACTCTTTGTGTTAGGTCCCTCATTCCTAGCAGATATTTTCCCCAGCTTTATTGAGATATAATAGACTAGCAGATGGTTTTTTATATCAGTTATGTCTGCATATAATTTCAAAAGCCAAATATTCTACAAGGCTTGTACATGATGCACCCCTCCCCCCACAAAAAAAAGAAACAGCAGTCTCCTGCCCTTCTCCTCCTTGAGGCAATCACTTCCAACTCTTTTAGCGGATTGTTTTGGCATTCATCTCATCTCTGAATAACAGCTTACTTATTAATTGTGCAGTTTTTGTCTTTATCAGGTGATACTCTACCACTCACATCACCTCTCTCTCTCTTTTCATATATATGTGTATGTGTGTATACATATATATATATACATCCTCCTAATAGGTATGATCCCATTACTATGGCTCTATAAAGACATTACAGCAGATCCATGTGGTGTACTATGATTACTTTTCCTTTCTCACCCAAGTTTTCCCTGGAGTTAATGATGGCCTTGTTTCTTCCATGACCTTAGCTTTCTACATACTTTTCACCCTTTCAAAGCCAATTTTTCCATTCACTGTCTAAATCTCTCGATAATCTGAGATATATAGGTATTTTCTTAATTTCATCTTGAAGTAATTTCTACCAAGGCTTTCTGTTCTGCTCTAATCGAGACTAACTGCCTTCTATGCCTGGTAGCAGGTGTTATCCTGAGATCTTGCTTCACTTCTTTTATGAGATTCTCCTCTTATTCTGTGTCCCAGGTCTTCCTCACTTGGTTTTCTCCCACCTTTTGATGGAGCACATTCTTCAAAAGGTTCCTAAGAAAGGATTTAGTAGAAACATGTGCAGCCTTGCATAAAAATGTCTTTAACCTGTTCTCACGTTTTAACCCATAGTTTAGGTGGGTAAAAAATATTCTTTACCATATGATCCAGCAATCCCACTCCTCAAGCATATATCTGGAAAAGACAAAACTCTAATTTGGAAAAGATACGGGCACCCCAATGTTCATGGCAGCACTATTTACAACAGCCAAGACATGGAAGCAGCCTAAATGTCCATCGACAGATGAATGGATAATGGAGATGTGGTACATATATACAATGGAATACTACTCAGCCACAAAAAAGAAAATGCCATTTGCAGCAACATGAATGGACCCAGTGACTATCATACTATATGAAGTAAGTCAGAAAGAGAAAGGAAAATATCATATGATATCACTTATATGTGGAATTTTAAAAAACGATGCAAATGAACTTATTTACAAAACAGACTCACGGACATAGAAAAAAAACTTACGGTTATCAAAGGGGAAGCAGGGGGAGAGATAAATTAGGAGTTTGGGATTAAGAGATACACACCACTATATACAAAATAGATAAACCACAAGGACCTACTGTATAGCACAGGGAACTATAGTCAACATCCTGTGATAATCTATAATGGAAAAGAATCTTCAAATATATATAAATATATATATGAATCGCTTTGCTGTACACCTGAAACTAACACAACATTGTAATCACCTAGATGTCAATTAAAAATCCTAAACTGGAAAGACATCCTCTCAGAATTTTGAGAGTTCCCCACATTGTCTTCCAGCTTCCACTGTTGAGAAATCTGGTCCCATCCTAATGACCAGATCCTCTGATGTTCTGAAATTTCACAGTGAGGTACCAAATGGTGATCTACTTGTGGCTTGGGGGCTCTGAATGACTTCCTTCAAGATTGGAAACTATTCTTCAGTTCCAGGATATTTCTTGGAATTACTGCCAATTTCCTCCCCTCCGTTTTCTCTGTTCTTTCATTCTAATATTCATTCCAATGTTGAATCTCGTTAATCCCCCTCATTTTCCCTTTTATGCCCCTTTACTCTTTGACCTACCATCTAGGGTATTTCCTTGAATTCCTCTTCTAGCTCTTCTATGGAGTTTTACAATCTAATTTCAAGAGGCTCTTTTTAACTCTTTGAATATTCCCTTTTTCCATCCTACCTTGTTCCATAGATGTAAAATCTTCTATTATATCCCTGAGGCCATTCATGATTTTTTTTTTTTGTAAGATGTTTCTTCTCTCCTTTGTAAGAGCAGGTACTTTTCTCCCTTGGTTAGTTTTGGTCTCTACTGTTTTATATTAGCTGCCTACCTCAGAAGTCTGGTAATACTTTGTGGTTTCTCACGTTTATGAGTGGGGAATGAAAAGGCTGACTGACATCTCAGTGCGCAGGGGTGAAGACTGTACACCTTGGGAACCACTGCACAGAGACCCAGCTGCGTCCTTCCCAAAGGAAACCCCAATGTGTCTTTAAGTCTTTGCTCTTAGGTTGGTCAAATTACACAGAAGAGGATTCTCCCATATGCTAACACGAGGGCTGGGAGGGGGTCTCCTGCCTACTGACAGTGGTTTAGAAGGGAACGTCCCAGAAACACAGTCATTTCTTCCCTGCAGTGTAGGCTCTGAGAAAC
This sequence comes from Neophocaena asiaeorientalis asiaeorientalis, assembly GCF_003031525.2. Lineage (NCBI taxonomy): Eukaryota > Metazoa > Chordata > Mammalia > Artiodactyla > Phocoenidae > Neophocaena > Neophocaena asiaeorientalis. The sequence continues at coordinate 1,345,958 of NW_020175788.1, forward strand.
AAGATCTCCCTCCTAAATCCACTAAAACACTAAAAAGCTGTGCAGCCCCAATTTCAGATCTCCAGACGTGTGTCAATAAATCTTCTCCTTTCCCTAAGCTAGTGCTAGTACCCCATTTTTCTCCTTGATTTCTTTATTAGACGTGATAAATGTTAAACTATCATTGTACAACTAGACTTTGAAACCAAAATTCTCAAAGTTCAGGTGAAAAAGTGAAACTTTACATTGGATTAATGAAGATACCTTAGCATTAGAAATCATTCTTCTCTCCATTCATCGAAAGGCAAGGTCCAAAGGCGTACTACTCAGAAGGACTCACTCCAGTGAGCATTATTATAACAGCAATAAAAGAAATGTCGCATTTCTTTTCAGTTACCCAATTATCCAGTCCTTTCAAAGGGACCTGCCTTAAACTAGTTCAAGGAATGGGCAATTTTCCTACCAATGAACATGCTTAACAATTTCAAGCTTGCTACTCAGAAATGGGAAAAAAAGGTTTGCAGTTGTTTTGTTTTTTATGTGACTCTGAAGAGAGACTCTTCCCCAAACCGAAAATTAAAAGTGAAGGCCTAAACTAAAAGCTTATGGAATTCCAGACATGCTCTAGCTGCCCTTGGAAATCTAGCATGTCTAAATCACAGAGAAAACTGCCTCATTTCACACTCCAGGAATTTCAAAACGAGCACAGGACACCTAATCTGAGCTAAGACCTTTCCAAACATTTCCATCAAAATGGAAAATCTCAGAGGATTCGGAAGGATGCACAACCCACGTTGTGACCAAAACCTGATCTCTGAAAATCGCTGCTTCCATTTCCCTAAGAAGCAACATGCAAATAACAGCCTGGAATCACAAGAGTATCTGCAAGTCCCATATTTGTAAATGGCTTTGAAGATGCAAAGAGGGGTTAAGCGCCCAGGCACTTATCAAGGAAGGCTTCCTTCTATTTACACGCACCCTGTCACGCAGATCACTCTGTTAACAATGCAGGATGAAGCCCAGCTCTCCCCACTCTCACCAGCCAACACAGCCTCTCTCAGAAGAGACAGGCCTTCCCAATTCCATCATCAAGGGAGACGAACTGATTCTCTGGGGCGCAAGGTTCATGGAATTTTGCCATCTACCATATGCTCAGAGCTTGATTTACCTTGATTAGGACCACAATCTCCCGGCCATTTTGCAATTGGTTTTCATCGGGTTTTCACTCTAAATAGATTGAAATCTGACACATACTGCTGCCCCAGCATAAGAAATGCTAATTTTTCACATCCCGATTCATACTTCCGTCCTAGGAAATAAGAGATGTAGGGGATACGAGGAGGTTGAGGAAGGAATACCAGGGCTGGCGGTGGCCTACGATTCCCACAATAGCAAATTGTGTCTTCTGATTCATGGTTTTAACTGTCACCTCTTAACCTCCCAACCAAACGGCAAGTGTATCACTCCAGACAGAGCAAAATCAGTCGTTCAGAAGCGGGCATGAGAAAATGAGCCTTCCAAGTTACTCGCTCGAGAGAAGAGAACACCTAACCCAACTGCAGACGAGCTGTGCCCCATCCTGGAAGTTCATTTACTTATTTACTAACTATTTACCTATCAATTATTTATGTATGATTCACTACTTATTTACTGTCAAGACGGCGGAGGCCTTGAAAGACCCAGTTAAATCTACTACACAATCAGTCTTTGCATCAAGGTAGCGATACAGGGTTTCTTACACCAGAAATTTACTTCCAAGCCACAAAGGTAAACACCAACCTTAGGTTAGCTTATGACTGACATGAAGTACTTGACACAGAAGAGCCTGGTTGTGGGACCTTATCAAAGAAGCGTGATGTTTCAGAATTAACGCAGACATTTAGTGCTAACATCTTGGACAAACTCCAAACACAGGATTTCCCCGTCACCTACAAACATGAAGAGGAATGAATCCGAGCATCGATTCAAGGCTGTAAGAAAGCTAAGTAACCTCATATTCTACAGGAGAATTGCATCTCACATCACACACGTGTACATATGAGTCATTTCAGGGAAGCTAGCCCATGTGTTGTATGTACAGTCATGAGAACTCAAGAAGTAAAGAAATCTTACAAAGGACCCTTCTGTAAGCTAGACATGCACAGATAACATCTAATCATCAGTATCTAATTTTCTGAGGGGATTTTTATGAATCAGATGACTACGAGCAAGACAGATGCAGAGCAGTGATGCTTTGGGGATACCACGCGGTCATCCTGCCATCAACTAAGACACCGACGATGAAAAGTGCCAATCAGGACTCTGCAAGCCCACCTCTGAAGGATGCAGCCAGAGAGTCACCGCGGCCTGCAGGGTTCTGCAACGGAGCTGAGGATTCCACAAAGAACTGAAGAGCATTTCAGGTGCTGACTTTAAGCCACAGATACATATGCATAAAACTGGACACCCATCACATGGTATCAGTGATATCATTTAAATGCAGAAAGGAAATGTACTAGAGTAATAAGATAGTAAATAATAAGATAGTAATGAGTGGAGCCCATCCAACTGCAAATCATTATGCAAAGTCAAGAAAAACACCCTCATTTACTTTGGTTATAAAGAACTTGGGAAAGGTGACAAACCCTACCAAAGACTGCAGAAGATCCGGTTTTACCCCATAATGTAACCATCACTTAGCAGAATGTACCCTTGGCCTTTTTAACTGCAACAACAAGCAACACTGTTCTCGTCTGCAAAACACAGGGACTGTTCTAGAAGCCTCCTGAAGTCTCCCCTCCCACTCAAACATTTCAGGAAATCTGGGTTTTCCCAGACCTTCCTGGTTAAAAGTGTATGTAGTAAGAGAGAACAATATAGCATCCGCTCCAACGGAATAAAGGCTCAAAAAAGGAAACAGTCACCATGGTCTAAACTGGATCCCAAAAGCTTTTGTAAAAGAGCGGGGGTCGGGTCCCCAATGCCCAGCTGGCTACTCAAAGTGTACAATCTGCTACGCTGCCCAAAGCCGCTGTAGTTCACAGTGCAGGGACGAAAAGGGGAAGAGGGCAGTCTGCATTTTGCAGCTGGCTGGGAAGAATAAAGCATATTTAAGTTAAAGTTTTAAAGACAATAAATGACAAGAACCAAAACTCAAGGCTCCAAACATTCTGTTACCACTGAGCCACTCTCTGGTCTCCAAGCAGAACATCAAAAAACACAGAAAACCAGGGCTGGTAGGTTTGATTCCAGACTTGGCTGTTTTTAGTAACAGTGCTGTGGACTGCTGGAGACCAAGGTAGAGGGGAGCAGAGAAAAACGAGTTGCTCCATAACCATCAGCCTTCACTAAAATGATGGCATCTGGGGGGTGGGATGAACTGGGAGACTGGGATTGACATATATACCCGAATATGTATAAAATAGGTAACTAATAAGAACCTGCTATATAGCACAGGGAACTCCACTTTGCTGTACAGTAAAAACTAACACAACATTGTAAAACAACTCTACCCCAATAAAAAGTAAATAAATAAATGATGGCATCCAGCTGTTCACATCTCCTTCCCTGAAATCAGGGGAGCACATCTGGCAGGGGTTCAATCCATTAGGCGTGTGGCCCTGAAGGATCTTGGAAATTGTCAGCTTCAGTATGAAGCATCACCAGCTATGTTCTGCATAACTTTCTTTTCTGTTTCGTCAGCACACTGAGGTTAATGCTTCTTGGAAGACTCTGGGCCTGGCTGACAGACCCCTCCGAGAACTCTACTCAGCTAGAAGAGCCCTCTCCCTGTCACCTGCCACCGGATAAATATCTGACAAATCAGCCCCCCAAAACACAAAAATCAAAAAACCTGGGAGGTAAGTCTCTCCAACACACATCTTTTTATCTTCTGGGGCTTTAAAAAGCCTCTTCTTAATTAGGCCACGTGGAAAATTAAGGCTGAGAACTGAGAATAAGATGGACAAAGACAAAATATGCAGGATGAGGCCTGCAGCATTCAAAAAGGACCAAAATCAGGCTGACGGATCAGTGGAAACCTTAGCAAATCGATCTGGGCAAAATGAGCAAAATAGGGTCCAACCATCAGCCTGCAACAAACAGCTAGAGGTTGGGGTAGTGATTTTACATCTGTGGTTTATATGTTTACAAATAAAAGATGATGCATTATGAAAGAATAACTATGGGGCCTCCCTGGTGGCGCAGTGGTTGAGAATCCGCCTGCCGACGCAGGGGACACGGGTTCGTGCCCCGGTCCGGGAAGATCCCACATGCAGCGGAGCGGCTGGGCCCGTGAGCCACGGCCGCTGAGCCTGCGCGTCCGGAGGCTCCGCCACGGGAGAGGCCCACGTACCGCAAAAAAAAAGAATAACTATGATTAGAAGCAGAGGAACTTTAACCTAGTAAGTTAATATCAACCATGATGTTAATTAAGAAAACAAGTGGGATGCCTGGAACAGTAAACATCTGCACTCTGGATTTCTTAACATCATCTTCAAGACCTCTGTCCTCCGGTTCACAAAGACACAGGTTAACTCTCTTCCAGATAAACCCTCACCTCCCCCCCCCACCTCCCCACGTACCTTCATTCTAAGGCTGCCCTTGTCCACTTCTCTGCCCTTAGAAAGGCAGTGTCTTCTCTACAGAAATGTATGTAAACACCAGAGGAATCCAACCAAAATTGTGGCACTGTGCTTTTCCTTCCATCCCCCTAGATTTTTCTAACACTCCACTCTTTTTTGTTGTTCTTATTGGCCGAGAGACATGCAGGATCTTATAGTTCCCAGACCAGGGATCGAACCCGCGGCCCCTGCAGTGGAAGCACAGAGTCTTACCCACTGGACCAAGATCACATGAAAAGCTCTGAACCAGAACTGGGGTTTCTAAATTCCCAAGACTGGTTCACTCTAACTATCTGGCCATAGTGTATTCACACCATCTTTAGTGCACTTTCTAAAATGATGCCAAAGCCACTTTCTATGAAAATCCAGCTACTCTGAGTTGGCAGAACTTGACTTTTAAGGAAGTGAAATCAACTTCCACTCACATACGGTAAGTGGAGCTGGCTTTGAGCTGTCAGCTTCAAGCGTGACGTCAACTCACCCCTGGAGGAGCCTGCAAGGAGCTGATAACCCAGGAGCAAAGAGAAGCAGAGTTGACCTAGACGTCCCAGGGAGAACAGCTTTGGGGTTTTATCTTCAGTTTCATACCACAGAAGAAAATAATCCAATAAAACATCAAGAACTTCAGTAGAATCTAGGAGACTGTGCTCACGAGTGGCCAATGCTACTTAGAAGGGAAAATTCATACTTCCTTCCCCAGCTTTCCATGCTGTCTGTTTGATTTCCACTCTCCACTACTTCTACATTTTTAAACTTATTCTCACCCTCATTGGTGGGTAGTGTCTTCCAGAGAGGAGGGGGGAAGAAAACAGACTTATATTAAAGCCAATTTTTTTTTTTTTGGCCGCGCCACGTGGCTTGTGGGATCTTAGTTCCCTGACCAGAAATTGAACCCAGGCCACGGCAGGGAAAGCACCGAGTCCTAACCACTGGACCACCAGGGAATTCCCAATTATTTTTTAAATCAAGATGAAATTTCAGAAATTCAACACTTTCCAAAGCTTTAATGGTCAAATCACGTGACTATGAACAACATTCTTTCCCAACCCAGGAACACCGCGTAATTTCACTTCAAAATTTAAAAACAGTGACTTAAGCTCTGTTCTCCCATGACTGTCTGAACTGAATGCAAAAGGAAAATGCTCTAGTCTTACTGTTTCAATAAAATATTTAAAAAAAACAAATCTATTTGTGTGGCCCTGTATAACCTCCCCAAAGCCTCAATAAATTACCGATAAAGATACCAGCACTCACCTATAATGATTAAATAAGCTATTGTACTTAAATTGCCAGGTTGTGTCTCACACATAGCAGATAATCAATATACACAGTTTCAAGACAGTTTAAGACTAGGATTCAAATCCTCACTCTCTCCCTTGCTCAAACTTGCTAGCAAGTGACTCAGGCTCCCTTTCCATCTCCCCATGTGCAAAATGGAGGTGACAACACTCATAAAATCGAGGATATACAAATACAAACAATTCGAAGAGTGGCTGGCAAATAGTAGATGCTTAAATAAGTATTACTATTTTTTTTAATATTAGTCTGAGTAAACAGATAATTCCAAATCAGAGTAATCCCACAACGCTTTCAAATCCAAATGTGTGTTTTTTCAGTGAGCATCTGTTTGAATTATCTTTTGCATGAGACTTTGTAGGAACTTGCGCTTGGAATTTCAGATGCTCGTATTGTAGCTGAAAGTGATTGAGTTCATAATTCAGTTTTAAATGAAACAGAAAAAAAAAACAACAACTTGCCAAATTTAGGAGAAAGGATGCTTAAATAACCTTATAAGGTATCTTTTCTCAGCCAATACAACTGAAGGGGGAAAAATAGCACAGGATACAAATCTGTCCCACCTTCCCCCGTCCCACCAGCTCCAAACCCCTCCTTTGTAGTCACAACTGCTGATGCTCTTTGCCACTCGCTGACACTTCAGAATTCACCAAATGCAAGGCATCTACCAAAATGTGTCACTTTTGTTTTTAAGAAAATCAAAAAGAATGAAACCAAAAAGCACAATGGATTCTTTCTTTAAATCAGTGTCAAAGACATCTATCTTATCACAAGAATAGAAACCTACCTGACAAGAGAGCACAACCTTTAGAGTAGTGAGTATCATCTTACTGGTAACATGAAGGACCCTAACTATCAATGTATAGCGAAGAATTAGCACGTTTTAAAATTCTCTACGGGCTAACCAGGTGGGGAGTAGGATGGTGGCAACTTTTAATCAGAACACTGCTGTACTGATCATGCAAAACCAATCCTTTAAGAATTTTATTTGATAACTTTATATAAATCATATAACATTCCCTCTTAGACCGCAAGCTCTATATTGAGTATCTTCCTTTATTTACGATACACTGTCCTGTCTATAAACATCTTGTTTATTTATACGGACCTCCAAACAGCCAACACTTGGTTTAGCCAACAAGACCAAGTTTTCTAAGAATGTCCCAGGACATTATCCGTCTTACAAAGAGAGGAAGTACTTGCCCAGTGGCCCAGCCTGAAGGGCAGGAATGGAAAATGGAGGGTCAGATCTGATTCTTTCACTGGCTGGGTTACCTGGAGGCTGCAGCCATCCACCCGCACTATGAATATAATTGAATAAGGTCCAAGCACACACCCTGTCTGGGCAGGCGGGGTAGAGAGGGCTATTTGGAATGGCCCCTTCTAGTCCTAGGAATTATTAGAGCAAACTCAAATCAGGTTTTTCTTTATGGCCTGTATTCTTTATGAGCTGGCCCAGGCCCTGCCATTATTGGGATTATATATGAAGGCTAGAGTGGTATGCCTCAATTTCTCTACACCTCTCCTTTTCCAGAGCACAAGTGAAATCATGACCCCGTGTGGAACTTGCATCCCTTAACAATAACCACGTTACTTTTGCACAGTGACCTACGTTCAAAGACATCCTCTGTAATGATGGCCAGTAATGTTTCCACCCTACCTTCCGGACAAGAGTCTGAAAGATGAATCACTTGAGCAGGTCTGCATAGATGTGTTGAACCACAGATCTTTTTTTTTTTTTTCCCCAAATAGAACCATGGGGATCTCTGAGTGAGATTCCAGTCCAAAGCACCTATTATGTAGATATGGAAGTTGAGGCTCAGAAAGATGACATCCAGTAACTCGTCCAAGGTCATACAGCCAGATGGAAGCATCGCTGAAACTAGAAGCCAGGCTTCTTCCTGATTCTGTCATCTCCTCCTCTGTCAGGAATCTTCCTTACAAAACAGAGCTGTCAGAACACGGGTCACCACTACAAATGCACAGATGGTTTGTCATGACAAGTATCATTTCCCTAACCAGTTTTTCTTACTTGTAGAATGGGAACAGTAAGTTACTACTAGGGCAATGTTGATGTAAGAACAGTCAGAAAAAAAAACACTGACTGTGTCTTGAACTATGGATCGTAGTTTCTTTGGGGGACAAGAACCTTTTACAAGTTCTCCTTTATGGCCTCTACACTCTTACGGGAACTCCAAAATTTCCAAAAATAGTGAAATACTAAGAAAGAAATGGTATCTAATACTAGAACTGGAGGTAATTCAAATTCCACAGTAGACTATTTTTGTTCAAATTACTTTAAAAAAAGAACTCTTTTACTTTGAAATCTTCTGCATTTTCACTACATGTGCTTCTCTGATCCCAAAAGCACCCTCTATCAATTCAAGGGAAGTCTCATTCACTTACTGCTCAGAGCAATGTTTCCATCACCCAGCATTTTTGCTCAGATTTGGCAAGTCCTTTGGGGACAATGGCACAGAGAGAAAGGTGGAAAATGCCTCCTCAACTAGAGTGGGCAAAATGGGATCTGATGACCCAACAGCACTCCCAGGACAGCAAAGGAAAGTCTTAAGAGAAAAGGGAAAAAATCACCATGGTTTTCCCCTTTCTTCAGGTCCCTCTTCTGCTTCCAGCTTCTTTTTTTTAAGTCCAGAATCATAAAGCTAGTTATCATAGAGCTGGTTTGGGGAAACCAGCAAGGTTTCCCAAAAACTTAGTCCACAATTTCTGCAAGAAAACATGAAGAGGAAAAGCCCTCTCTGATCAATTACTCCCATCATTAGTGAAATTCATGTCCCAGCAGATGGCTTGTTTGAGGTTCAAGATGTGGGTAACCTAATGGGAAATGGGAAATACTCCTTTGTCACCCCTGCAGGCCTCAGCTGGCACTTCTAGAACCACACACATCAAGACAGATTGGCTGATGGAACTCTTCTCTGGGGTAAGGGCTGCTGAATCGCCCTGCCACTGGGCAGTGGTTTCCACTGGCCCTGGAATGGGTTCTGCGCACAGCTTGGGTAGGGGACTGGAGGGTTTCTGGTGCGCATGGGTGTATGGTCCCCCGCCCACCCCAGCCACCTTCCAGGCAGCGGCAGGGTCCCAGCAATGAACTAAGATAAAAAATGGAAAGGAGGAAGCAGAGTGTGTGCAAATTTAATGCTTCGAACGGAGAAAGTAGCAGATCTCCTATCTCAAGGGACAGCCTAGCCAGCAATTCTATCTGACCACCAAGGCCTCTCCCCTCCCCCCCCACCTACCCGCTCCACCTCGCTCCCCACCCCCAAAGACTTCCCAGGAAACGGGGCCGAATTTGAGCCTGTTTTCGCTTTTTCTCCGACCTGGTGAAACCTGGGTCCATTTGCTTGGTACAGACACGCCAATCGGTCCCCCGGGTCCCTCCGCTACGGTGCAAGGGTGGAAGGGTGAGGGAAGGTAGAGAGCGGCGGCGATGGATCTGGATTCAGGCAGGGTCTGCCCGCGTCGGAGGCAGTTTCCCATCAGTGGGCTCGGATCCGCCGCGGCTGCGCCGCTGGAACCGACAAAACGCGGCGCGGGGACCAAACTCTCCGGAGTCGGGGCGGAGCGCGGGGCCTGGAGCCCCAGACCCTCAAAGGCGCCGGCGCTCGGGGTCCAGGGAGGCACCGCGGGGGACGCCCGGGTGGTTGAGCAGTCTCACTTCTGCACTGAAAGGAACGAGTAGCCCTGAGGCCAGCCCCTGGCGCCCTGCCCTTCCTGGAATCCCACCCAACTCTATAAACCCAAAGATCCCGAAAATTTCGAAAGCGAAACTGCAAGCAGGTCTACAGAAGTTTGGAAACGGCTGCCCAGGCTTCCCGGCGTCGTGTCCGGACTCCCGACACCACCAATGTGGTCAAGGACGAGCGGCCCTGTGAGTGGCCATCTCTCCGCAAGGCCACCCTCCGCGTTCCCGGGGCACCTCCCTGCGTTTTATACGCGTGAAAGTCCCCAGCCCCGGTTTCGGGGCGGGGGTCGGCCGTGCTCCTGCCTCGTCTCGGTTCCTCCCTCCTCCCGCTCCTACCCAAGAGAAGGAAAACTTGGGCCCTGCGAGAATCCTGTGGAATGTTCTTCGCAGTCGGTTGTATGTTCGCTTCCACCGCACAGCTCGGTGCAAAATCGCAGGTTTCGGGGCGTTGGAGTGAATTGTGCGCTTGTCAGCCGCGACGTCAGGAGGACGAGGGGAGGGGTTCCCAGCTGAAACTGCAGTTTACAAGCACAGAGCCATCTTAGGCTGGTTTCCACTTGGGCGAAGCCCACGGGAGAGCTGTCCCCGGGGGGACGCGCGGGACCGGAGCGCCGGGGACGCGCCGCGCGCTCGGCCCGGGGGCTGGGGGTGCGAAGCGCGTCTGGGCCTGAAGGTCGCGGATCGCTCAGCCCCGCCGCCCAGGTCGGAGGGAAAATCTGCCGCGGGGTCTCGCATCTTGGTGATGCTTCCCTCCAGGCCCCACCCACGGGCCGCCGCGAGGGACTGGCCTATCCGACAGCGCGGCGTCCGTCTAAGTGGGAAGACAAGCTGACCCCATCGGTCCTCCCTCCAGGCCTCTGAAATGCCCAGAGACCACGTTTCTGCGGTAACTGCAGACCTGGCCAGCGCTATCTTTTTAACCCTATGATTTAAAATCATCTTGGCGCACTAGGAAGACGCGCCATCAGGCCACGGGCACAGAGAAGGTCCCCCGGACCGGCCCTCGCCTAGCCCTGGGGACGGCGCGCGGCCGCCGTGTGGCCCCAGTCCCCCAGGTCCACCCCGCTGGCACAGCTACGCGACCTCCGCTCCGCGGCTGCATCCTGGCCACTAGCGACCCCTGTCGGGGACCCCAGTTCCCAACTAAGGGCGCTCGGTTTGCTTGCTTTCCCTTGGGCTCCACTCACAAGCTCCGACTTTGCCCTCAAAGTCCGCTCCCTGACCTTCTCCCGGGCCGGAGGCCGGCCTTTCCCCGGCACCTCGCCGCCCTCTCAAAGCCCAAGGCGACACCCCCGCTCGCTCGCCTAGAAAGCCCCTAGCGGATCCAGCCCTCTCGGAGCCCGATCAGAGCAAGGGACACTTTCTTCCGCTAACGCTCTCCCCATCCCCCACCGCCTCTAGAGCGCAACTCCAAAAGCAACTCCTCCCCTCCCCCCACCGCTAACTGCAGCGCGCCCCCTGCACACAGAACCCCACGGGCGTCTGCAGTCCGACTTCACCCGAAACCCTGGACAGTGAGTCCTTTTAATAAGCACCTCCCCGCTCCACCTACCGGGCTTTACGCACACAGGATCCAGCATACAGAGAAAGAGAACTGGTCTCCTAGAAAGCCGAAATAAATCATTCCCTCTGCCCTCATGTATTTTGCACCACGTGTCAGCAGTTTGTCATGTCAAATCATGGTAGGGTCTGGTTCCAAGACGCACACACGAATTCAGGGTGGATCTCTTTGGCACCCTCCCCGCCAACTGCACACACAGGTATGCACACTGATCCAAAGGCAGACAGAGCAGTTGTGCTCGGATGCCCCGGTCCGGGCCAGCGGTACCCCTCTGCCCTTTAGCAATGGACTGGACACACGCAGACTCTAACCACGGAAAAAACTAGGGCAGCTCATTCCCTCTCTTTTTTCCCATTTAATTCGCTAAAGCAGCTACTGGAGTAGTCAAAGAGAGTTGAAACTAAGAGATGGCACCTCCGGTTGGGTTTTTTCCCACCTCAAAACCTTTATTTTCAGTTTTTAAAAGCCACCTTAGCCCGCCATATTGAAACTGGCACAGCTTCTAAATACTCCTTCCCCGCCGTTGCTTCCAAGAAAACACGAGTACGGATCGGGCTCTGGACTTGCGTCTGGCCACCGCAAATCAACCACTTCCCTCACCTAAGGCTCCCCCTTTCTCCGGTTAATCCCCTCTCGCCGCCTCGGGTCAAAAATCAGTAAATATATCTAGCAGTTCCTACAGTTGTTTTTTTGGCGGATTTTACCAACACACACACACACACACACACACACACACACACACACACACAGTAAAAAAATAAACTCCCAAGCCAGATCAGATTAGTAATTGAAAGGTCATATGAGAGTAGACAACAGGAAAGCCCCAAGTGACAGGATATTACTTTAACGTAAAAGAAAAAAATAATAATAATAAAGAAAAGAAATAAAAGAACAAAAAGATCATCCATGCGGGAGCACGCTCCGAAACTACTACTGACAATTTCATTTCAGCTGCACAGGCAAATGTTACCAAAGGGGGGATTCCGAATGTGCCCACGATTTTTAACCCCCTTGGGGGTTGGCCTCCAGTCCTCACTCCACATCTTCTCCCCCCACTCCCCCCCCCGGCACCCCCAAACACACACACCAAAAAAAAAAAAAAAAAAAAAGGAAGAAGAAGAAAGAGACCCCAACGAGAGAGCGCGGGGTAGCAAGGGCGGCTGCGTCGCTAAAATGAGCGCACAAATGAGGAAGGTGGGAGGCGGGAGGGGACAGCTTGCACCCTGGTAGGAGGACACTTTGCAACTACGGACGGACCCCCGCAAGGCCGGGCTTTGCAAAGCCGAGGGACCGGGGGAAGGGGACAGGGGGAGCAAAAATGACAACCCGGAGCGCAGAGCGGACTTTGGGGCTCTGCTCCAGTAATGTCGCTTTCTCCTCCTGTCCTTCCCTTTCGCTCCTCTCCCTCAGCACCCCCTCCTCCAGCCCCCCACCCCCGGGCTGGCTCCAGCTTCCCTTTTTTTTTCGGAGCTGGAAAAAAGAAGCTGACCGGCGCGCTCAACCTGCGGGCCGGAGGTCTGCTCGCTGGGCTGGCTGGGCGCGGGGACAGCGACCGCGCGGCGTCCTACCTGATGAAGTTCGTCCTCCCCGCGGCGTGGACCAAGACCCCGGGCGCCGCCGTGGGCGGGGTGGGGGGACACCGGCCTCACCCGCTAGCTCTGCTTTGCTCGCTCCCTGCCCGCCGCCTCCCTAGCGCGCCCGCTCCACTCCGCCGACTCCCACTACAGCCTCATTCCAATATGGCATCCTCTCTGTGCGCATGCCCGGCACTCTTTTTTAAGATTATTATTTTGTGTGTGTGCAGCGAACTCCTTCAACGACCTTTTCCAAGCGCTTGCAGAACGTCTTAAGCCAATTAGCCTGCGGGACGTTCCGCACTCCTTCCATTGCCCCCGCTGTGACGCCCCCCCGTGACGCCTCCGCGTCTGGGCACATTCCCCTCCCCACACACACAGAGGCACATTTCACGCTCCCACTGCCCCCTCCCCGCCCCGCTCCCCTCCCTTTTTTTCTTTAGCTCCCATCCATACACGATCTGCAGAAAGTTCCCATCACAGGCGTTTCCGCACACCCATCTGCAGGGAAATCTGGGCAAACTCCGCATCTCACTGGAACACTTTCTGTTTCGTCGGTTTGCAATCCCTCCGTGGACCAAATGCACAAACTTGCGCTTTATCCGCCGAAGGCTGGTTCCGAGCGGAGAGAAATTCAATTCTCTCCGCGACCCGCGTCCCACCCACTGCGCCCCACCCGGCACTTAAATTGCGCTTTTTCTATGGAGATTGAAACATTTCCTGGCCCCTTAGGGATGGCGGGAGGGGGTCGGGGAAAGGTTTTCCAGGCAAACGAGCCCAGAGGGGTCGGAAAATTCAGTTGGCCGCTGAGATCGGCAGGACACAGGTAGCGAGGGTCGCCACGGCGTGTCCTGGGGAAATGTCCGGGCCGGGGCGACCGCAGAGGGCACCTGGCCTGGGCTGGCTCTTGTAGGGCGGGAAAGGAATCTTGCCCGAGAAAAACGTGGCCCTCTGCGATGGTGGGAGTGAAACAGGGTCAGCGCAGACGGGCGCAAGGCAGGGTTTCCCGGCGGCGTGTGCGGGTCCGCGGGCACGTTGCCCGGGGCGTGGGGGGAGGACAAAGTGGAGCTCCCCGGCCCGAGCAACGGCTGGGCAGAGACTGAACGTAAAGTCCCCAATGCGGAAATGCTGGCGACGCCCGAGTGGGCAAGACGGAGAACTTCCGAAGGTGGGCTTTGCTGTACTAAGGAGCGAGGAGATGCTGCTGGGGGCTAGAATTTATTTCTGTGGGAAACGGAGAACTGACACGTTTTGTCAGGGTTTTTGCTCTATTGCCACAAGGGGTAAAATCCCCCAGAGTCTCCCAATTGTATCCATCTCCTTCTTAAGAACGTCTCTCGCCGCGCCCTCCCCTGGCCCGGGCCGGGGGGCCAGAGGACCCTGCGCTCCCAGGCTGCTTCGAGTTCGCAGCTCCGCCCTTCCTCCCCCGTCCTTCCACGTCCTTCCACCCCCGCGAGTCCTCGCGGACCGGAGACCTCAGGCACTAGAGGTCCTCGGAGGATAGGTGGACGCTCTGCAGGGCGGGGGACAGGGCGCGGGGAGGACCGAGAGAGAGGAGGTCAGAGTCTGAGCGCGCGCGGGACGGGCGGGGTCCTGCCCTGGCGAGTCCTCTCCCCGACAGCGGGGCCCGGCTGGTCTAGAAGAACCGCGCGAGAGACGTGCCGGGAAACTGCCCCAGCCGAGCCACGCGGTCGCGAGGGCCCCTCCACTGAAACGTTGGGCGGAGCTCGGAGATCCTCGGGGGCTTCGGCGGCAGTGAGACGCAGTGCACTTGCAGTCTGGGCAAATTGTATTTCCCTACATGTTGGAGGGCGCTCTGCGAGGTATAAAACGCCTTCGTCCTGTCACACGTTCATTCGAGGTACCACCTGAGACTCAGGAAGGACTAAGCGACTCATAGTTCAAACTCCAGCCGGAGTCTGCATCCCCTCCAGCTTCCTGGTCCCCTCCTCTTGGGGACATCCGACCTCTTTCACCTGAAGGTCACTGAAGGCGAAGAATCCTCAAACCGACCGCACCCCGCTCCTGCACATTAACCCTGTTGCCTGCACCTCCAAACTGCCTCCCTCTTGTAATCTGAGACGGCTCCCAAATGAGTCCATGTGTGCACCGCGGCTACTAGGGATCCAGAATGGGGACTCCAGGCAGGCTTCTGGACTCTACCCCCGGGTCTCGTCTTCTCGATCCTTCAACACACAGTCTGGCCCGTAGGCAGGGAGGGGGGCTGTGGACGGTGCCATCCCAAGGGGACTTACAGCGCGGGAGACCCACCCCGCGCGCCCTTCCCTTCGACAGTGTCACCAGCTCCGGCACCGCTGAAGCGCAGCCGCAGCAGAGGGGCCTGAGAGCGGATCCCCTCCTCCAGCCAACCCGGCTCCCCGCCGCGCTGCGTCCACCGCGGTGAACGTGGCTCTCCCTCGTGTGCCCCAAACCTCGCCGCGGGGCTCGGGCCCGGGAGGGGGCAGAGGATCTCTCCTCTCCCACCCCCCGCCAGGACTTCCGGGCGGCTCCAGTTTACAGAGAGGATGCACTTTCCCTCTCCAAGAGCTGCGGCGACGTGAGCCGCAGCAGCCATTGCGCTGGCTCTAGGTTTGTTTACCCGTTTTGAGTCATTATTATAAACGGAACGTTATTTCATCAAAATAAGAAACAACTGCAAAAGGACACCGAATCCCTAACTCGATGGCCTGTGTATACATTATCTTACGATTCCTCCAAAGTACTGGGGTCTCTTTATGTTTTTGGTACTCAGACCCCTGTATAACTTTGCCCGTGAGTCTGGAGAACAGTGTGGAGGACTTAGATTTTTTATAGTTATCGCGATTAAGAAATAAAATCATGAAGCCACAATACACGATGGTCATCACATTGTTACCTCCAAGAATCTCAACGTTGTCTAGGGTGAAATTTCTCAAAGTTCGGCAACCTTCTACTTTCATATTGCTTTTCCCACGTGACTTCTTGAACGTTCCTTGGCTCGTTATTTTGCATCCTGCCTCCATTCTCCTCTATCCAAGGACATCAATGAGGCAGAAGAAATTGGTTCGAAGACTCCCCGAGGTAATTAACGCGGCCCTTCATCCCATTCCAATACCTTCCCACTTTCATTTTTATTTCAGAAGCAGATACTTTAGGGATGTGAGTCTCCAGATGTAGAATCCACCCTAAATCAATTAAAGAAAGGCGTGGGGTGGGGGGGAGAGAAAACAGCAGAGTTAGCCAAAGATAAAGCCTCGGTAGAAACTGGGACTGTTTCAAAGTAAAGAAGGTCTAATACGTTCCAAATCAGAGAAGTTCAACCACGTAAATCTCATGATAAACGCCACGAGATTTCTCTATAAATTGTTAACATTTTCTAAAAATCTTGGCAAAAATAAGGCTTTGATCACACTAACTGAGTGTAACTTACTTCATGCCTAAACAATGGTTACGCCATGAATTATATCACTTCTAAAATACACCTACACATCTAATTTATGCCTTCCAAGGGACTTTGGAATTCTTTCCTACGAATGAGGTTAAATATATAAAATATTAAAATTATATTTGCTAACTGGAAAATATTTAGGAATAAAAATAACAGTTGAAAAGTTTCCCACTCATCATTCTGTGTTTCAAAAAGTATTGCAGAAGAGTCGAAAACTATATGCATATTATTTATCTTATTTATGCTAAAGACATACGATTACTTAAATCTTGTCACAATGATCTTCACACCAAGAAGAATGTTGGTCAATTTGCTCATAATTACTCCATGTTTAAGTTATCGTATGAGGAAATGCCCTAAAGAAAATGAACCATTTTGCTTCCTCAACATAGAGAATCTCTGAGATATTAGACAAATTAGCTTAACATGAAAGCAGAAGGATGGAAAAGTGTCCCCCAAAAGCCCCTGAAAATAAACAAATATTTGAAGAATGTATGCAATCTTCTTTTTGCTGGAGGCTTGGGATCTTAACACATTGTCTCTTAGGCCAGGTGAGATTGTGTTTTTCCATCGCCCCTCCTGAGGTCACTAAGAGTGAAATCTGAAGACACTCCCTTATTTTTTCACCCTTTTCCCCTATACCCATTCAAGCACTTAGCTCCTGGGTTGGGAGTCAAATGACCTCATCCCCGCTTCATCACTAATTTCCTGTGTGACCTATGTAAGTCAAATGATGTCTCTGAGCCATTCTTTTCTCATGGGTAAAGGAGATTGGACTAGATGTTCTGTAAAGTCCTTTCAAACTCTAAAGAGTGCTTATCAACCTAAAGCCACAGGTTGCTTTCTGTAATATCCTAACACCATCTCTACCAACTAAAAATAGCCAAGGTGTAAACCCTGGGATCACAAAGAGGAAAACAAAGGAACAGATCTGTAGGGGAAACACCTTCTTTGCCCTCCTGATCAGCAGTAAAGGTATTGCTCGAGTCATATTTTTGCCTCATTTAGATTACTGTCGTGTTTTTGTATTTACTGTATGGGTTTTTGTTTGCCCATCTAAGTGTCTGGGCCGAGGTACCTGAGAGTCACTGAGAAAAGCCTGGGTGATGGAGCTCACTGTTTAAATGGGTAAATGAGCGTGGTGGTGAGTAAAGGCTCCACAAAGATATCACCTGGAGCACTTTCTCATCCATTTCTAAAAATTCCAGAAACCCACCGTTGTTTCCTGTACAGTATGAAGAAATTTCAGCCTTCCTTGACAAGAGAAAAAAATAACAGCGCACACACAGGGTGTATTAAAAAAAAAAAAATCGTGATGTCTGAACTTTCCTAGGACATTTATTTAAAGAGCAGAGATGGTTTAGCTGTGAAAGTGCCAGTTTTGACTGATGGCTTCTTTTTCATTGAAGAAAACAAACATTATGACGAAAGTCACATCCAGCTTCTGAGGCTACTTGTATTGGGTGCCTAGTATCACATACTCCACTTGTGAGTCTTATTTTATATGAAGCAGAATATTCTAGATCTTGCAGCCTGGCTTCCAGCCCTTTTGAGAGGCAAGGAAGCCTGAGTGCAGGGAGGTGAAATGACAGAGGTCTCACCTACAGCTTCAGAGCAGGGCCTGGCCTTTCACTCTTGCACTCCATTAAAGAAGTAGAAAGAGGAGGGGAGATTTATTTAGCACCTATTTTGTGCCAGACGCTCTTCTAGGTGTCTTTACATACGTGATAGCATTTAATATGTTCTAGTCTCTGTTTTGTGTAATGTCTCCTTTAAATGGTTTTTAAATATGTTTTAAGCATGTATTCCTCAACATAGAAAGCAGGACTCTGATCCGTGATCGTGTGTCATGTAAGCATGTGTCACGTTTTACGTGGCAGAACTGGAGTTGTCTGCAATTATTTACATTCTCTATAACTGAGGCTATTTATTGCCCAGTACAAACACATACACACACCAAAAACCAGCACAGGTCAGGGGTATGGTTTATGACCCGGGCTCAGTTTTGCCTCTGCAAGTTAACTAACGTGAGTGAGATTGAATCAGGCACTGTGCAAAAGTATAAAAAGTCCCCTTGGGGGCTTCCCTGGTGGCGCAGTGGTTGAGAGTCTGCCTGCCGATGCAGGGGACATGGGTTCGAGCCCTGGTCTGGGAAGATCCCACATGCCGCGGAGCAACTAGGCCCGTGAGCCACAACTACTGAGCCTGCGCGTCTGGAGCCTGTGCTCCGCAACAAGAGAGGCCGAGGTAGTGAGAGGCCCGCGCACCGCGATGAAGAGTGGCCCCCGCTCGCCGCAACTAGAGAAAGTCCTCACACAGAAACGAAGACCCAACACAGCCAAAAATAAATAAATAAATTTATAAAAAAAAAAAAAAAAAAAAAAAATCCCCTTGGACTTATAACATAAAATAGACTAAACAAATTAAAATGGGCAACCAAAATCCCACATCAAAAAGTGGGTTTCACGTAAAAGCAAGTAGACGGCTTTTGTTATATGCACCCGCTACCTTCATAAATCCCCAACTATGCTAAATAGAGAAGAAATACCAGCGTCAGGACACTGGACAACGCAGCTTTATTGTAGCCTCAAAGCCCCCAACCTATTCGATTTTACTGTATAAGTCTCTTTAGTGCATCTCACTACAGAAATAATTATTCTGGTCAAAGAAATAATAGTTAATAGACCAATAAAGCCTTGATTTGCAGTGCCATCTACTGGAAACAAATTTTGACTTGCTTTCAGATTTGTTTATATAGTTTTTTTGTTTTGTTTTTTTGTGGAGTGTTGGGAATGCAGCTATCAGGGGTAAAGGAAGAATTCAGTGCTTACTACATTTGATTAGAGATAACAATTTGGCAGCTCTAGTTTTAAGTACACTGAAATATATTCATATGAAATCATTCCGTTTTTGAATAACATATAGAGTACATAACATGTTTCTTTGGAAAGTAAAACCTCTTCCATTTTTTAAAATGGGTCATTACAAGTAGCTTTTTAGTAGAGTGCTGTGATTTTTTTCCTTTTCCGTGTAAAGATTAATTTTTACACTTATAAATGCTTCTGAAATAAAGTTGATAAGTTCTTAGAGGTTTTCATTTTAATTTCATACCCTGTCGGGGAGGGACTCAAGGATTTTTCAAGGTTTCCCAAGCCAATTTCTTGACAAGGTAAACGTATTAAAAATTAGATATAGAAGAAAAGTAACTCCTGGTAAGTAAAAATCAACCTCAAATATTTATTGAGTGCTGTCTATATTCATGTTATTTAAGAGGCAAAAAGGTTTGCGCTGAAGTTTGGGCCGCATTAGGCATTACTCAAAGCTAACAGGTACCTTTTTGCCAAACTCGCCAGAGGCCTTCAGAAAACTCCCTGGTTCTACCGAATCCACATCTGCCCCATAAGACAGTATGTTAGAATGGAAAGAACTTGGACTGGGAATTCCCTGGTAGTCCAGTGGTTAGGACTCTGCGCTTTCACTCTGGGGTCACGGCCAAAACTTTAATAAAAAAGAACTTGGACTGGAAGCCAGAAGGACTTGTACTTAAATCCCAGCTCTGCCATCTTTGGTTTCCCTTTGTCTCTCTCTGTCTGTCTGTCTCTCTGTCTCTGTGTCTCTCTCTCCTTCCTCCCTCTCTACCTGTCTCTATGTAAAAATGGATTAAATTTCTCTTTCAGAGAGGACTGGCATATAAGAGAAGCTTCAGAAGTACTACCTGCTCCAAAATATTACCTGCTCCATCTCCCGTCTGCCACTTGCTCAAAATATGCATTGTTCATAAACGTCTAGTACATCTTGTAACATTTTAAAATTCGTGTTTAATAACTACAGGTTGAACGATTGAATCAAATCATATCCCCAATTTATTTTCTGCACCACCAAGGTCTTGCACCCTGTGTGATCATTCCTCGTTGACCATCTTCTCCTGTTATCTTTATTCTTACTTCACTATTCAATAGTTTCCTCTCCTGAAAATGCAAATAAAATATTCCAGAACAAGAACGGGGCTAGCAACTGATTCATATGATATTAAAAGGCTTTAAGTTACATCCTGCTTATGGGAAGCAAAGCGTTCACACATACCAATGCTATACTACTTCTGTGAAAAGTTGTCCATCTCTAAAAGCCTAACGAATTTTAACACCCAGTTTGAAAAGCAGACAACAGCAACAATAGCCAACTCCTAGAAAACTGTTTTAGATTCACACGTGATGGATCACAGAATAATACTACAGCCCAAAATAGTGGAAAAAAGGTATAAGGAATGAAGAGACTTGCATTCAAATCCCAGGGGTGTCCCCTAATAGATTCTTTATAAGTCGATGAATTTCTCTGAGCCTCAGATTTACCAACTGTGAAATGGACATAATAGCTTCTTACCTCATAGGAATGAGAGAATTTAAGGAAATGTATTGTAATAATATACCCAGTGATATAAAGCTTTGACTTGGGTAGTAAAAAATAAAAATGAAAACACATTTCCTTTAATCCTCCTGTTCTGTTTAATAATAAATTAAGTTTTCCAAGTCTAGCCCAAATCATGAGTCAAAGAAATCATTGAAAAAGACATGCTGTGAGGCAATGCTGTAGTCCAAGTCACTGTAAGTTATTGTCTGTTTTATTCCAAGCACTGTGCTACACACTATTTGCTTTCATATTTGTACTGGTTTCAAACTGCTCTGGACTCTTAGAAGCAACAGACCTATAAAAATGGAATGTATGGCTGTTCTTTCTTAAGAATCTTTTGTTGGTGTGCCTTCAGCTGCTAAAAAGAACAAAAGAAAGAAAGAAAATCTGTGAAACCAGGAATTCTTTGAGACAGAAATATCTCCATCTTTCTTCTCTTGACTCAAAGTAGCATAAATCACATTGAAAGAGCCAATATTTTCTAGTTTAAAAAAATGCCAGGTTTTTTCTCTTCATTCCATTTGTCAATTAAAAGAATGCTTCTGACAAAATTTTCGTAGTGAAAAAATACATATCTGAAGATCACGACCTGAATCTGACATTTACCATGGTAATCTGTACACAGAAAAAGCTCAGTGAATGTTTGTGGAATTTGGTCTTGGCTTTGGCCTTGACCTGAATGTAAACTATGGAGTGAGGCACCTCCCTTTCTTCCCCTTCTGTAAAAGGAGTGGGATATTATCATGCATACACTTTTGGAAAGATGGTATGAAAGTCATCACAGTTTTGTCGCTTTTTTAGCTTCTTGGAAGAAAAGGATGATAAGGATTCTGCTTTTTGAAAGCAAAGGTTGTTTGCATAGCTTCTGAGTGACCCATTGCTTGCACTCTTCGGGTTTATTTACTTTATGTTTTGCTGCTCTGGAACAGGAGGAAAGAGACTGCCGGGTAGAAGTCCCAGCAGCAGGCTGCCGATGCTTTTAATAAGAAAGCTATTTTTATAAACTGAATTTTAGTGACAAAACAATGTGGGGATGCTGTGCCCTGCAGTGCGGTGTGTACTCTTAAAAATCTGTGGATAAATGACTCTCAAACTGGGGAACCTTAGAGGTGTAAGACCTCCAAATCTTTCTCATCGCCAACGCTGCAGTGGCATTTTGCCGGCTTCAAAGAGTGATGCTGATGTGAGCCACTACTAATATTGTTGTTATTCCATCTTGAGCCTCAGTGCTGGGCTCTTGTGAGAGAACTTGCTGGTACACTGGCAACTTCGTCTCAACACAACCCTGACTGTATTGCTTTAAAAAGTGTGATGAATTGGGAGATTGGGATTGACATATATACACTAATATGTGTAAAAGGGATAACTAATAAGAACCTGCTGTATTAAAAAATTAATTAAATTAAATTGAAAAAATAAAATAAAAATGTCCATTTTCCCACAAAAAAATAAAACTAAAAAGTAAGGTGAGGGGAATTCCCTGGCGGTCCAGTGGTTGGGACTCCGCACTCACGTTGCCCAGGGCCCAGGTGCAGTCCCTGGTTGGGGAACTAAGATCTCACAAGCTGTGTGGCACAGCCAAAAAAAAAACACACACACACACACAAAAATAAAAAGTAAGGTGTCCACCTTGACGGACACTCTAAAGAGCGAATAGTTCAGAGAAGTGAGCCTTCCTCTTCACAAAAAGTATAAAATGTCTTTTTTTATTTTCCCTAGAGAAGGCAATGAGAGGTAAATTTCCCATTGTTGTTCATGTTTTTTATGGTGGCATTCAATGACATGGCCCCAGGCCAGAAATTTTAATGGTAAAAAGGTCCTATGCAGTCATGGCCGGGAGTAGAAAGAGAGGTGAATTTTCCGGTTTATCACAGGAAAAGCGCGCACATTCATTTGTAAATGAATTTATTAAAAAAGGTATATCCTTAGACCACCAGCTTGAGAATAAAACCAGGGGTAAATAAATGGCACCAGCATTGTGATGCCTAAACCCCTCTACTTTCTTCCCTCTTGCAAAAGTGAGTGAAAGGAACTTGAGCTTTTGACAGTTAATTTTCTGTGTCTACTTGGCTGGGCCACAGTGCCTGATGTTTGGTCAAACATTATTCTGGATGTTTCTGTGAAAGTGTTTTTTGGGATTGGACAAACATTTGAATCGGTGGATTTTGAGTAAAGCAGGTTATCCTCATGGTATCAATGGGCCTCATCTGATCAGTTGATGGCTTTAACGGTGCAAAGGCTGGCCTCCCCTACGCAAGGGGGAATTCTGCAAGGGATAGCCTTAGACTTGACCTGACATAGCTCGGCATCGATGATATGGACCTGTGGAGTTGCCACGACTGGCCGACGCTTGCCCAAGTATTGATTTAGACTGTTCTGGGGCCGCTTAGGGGATGAACCCCTGGGTATGGTGTATGGCCCATCTGATTCCAGTTTTCTGCTCTGGTACTTATTCATGTTATTTTATCATACCACATTATTTTATTATTAATGACTAAAGATAGGTGGATTTTTTAAATCCATCATTATATTTATAAACGTCCATATTGACGACTATAGTTGAGTCACCATTTCTAATACTTTCATATCTTACCTAGTACGTTTCAGTTTTGTTTCAGGAAACAGATAGCAGTCTGGCAGTCGCTGTGTGCTACAGCGAGCTTCGACCCCACCTTCGGAACGTATTCCATACTCCATCACCTCCTCCCTCCCTAGTCCAAGCCGTCAGGCTCCCCAAGCCTCCAGGTCAGCCAGCTCAGCAGTGACCCCCAAACCAGCCTTCCTGCTTCTCCTCTTGCCGCCAACCGTCAGGTCTCTACACAGAGGCACAGGAAAGAGCCCTTGAAGAGTAAATCAAGCCACACCATTCACTGCCCAAAACTCTCCAGTGGTTTCCCACCTGACCCGGGTGAGATCTCACAGCCTTTGTGCCCCCTACTTCTGCCTGCCTCTCTGTCCTGTCCACTCTGCTCCCCTCCCTGGCTTCTCCCAGAGCTGGGTCAGCTGTTCCTTGGACAGGCTGAGCGCAGCACTTCCTTAGGGCCTTTGCCTTCACCCTTCCTCCGCCTGGACTACGGTTGCTCAAGTACTGGCCCACTTGTTCCTTTATCTCCTCCAGGTTTCTACTTCCTTCTATATTTAAAAACACACCTCCCTCAGAGCCTCTATATCCTGCTTTATTTTCCTTCACAGGACTTACCATCATCCATATCATATTATTTTTAAGAAACAAGTTTTATTTGGGGCAAAATGAGGACTGTAGCCCAGGAGATAGCATCTCAGAGAGCTCTGAGGAACTGCTCCAGAGAGGTGGAGGGGAGGTCAGTATTGTTTATGACTTTAGTGAATAGGGGCATGTACGTCAAGCACACATGTTGGCAGAGGCTCGCTGCTATTCAGAAGGAGCAGATGTCACTGTTAACCATTAGTGCTTTCCTAGATGAGAGGAAATACAAGAATTGGGGCTCATAAAATCTTCTCCTGAAAATATCTAACTATCGGAAGGCCTGTTCTGCTGGTTTTCCCGGAGCACAGAGGGCCTCGTTCCTGATCTCTGCCCTGAACTGTGAGGCTGTGTTGAAGGTCAGCGGCTACAGTGGCCAGTGACCTCATCCTCGTAGAGGCAGACGGCAAGTGCCAATTTTTAGTTGGCACCACGAAAGTAGGGACTTTCTCTTAACTGTGGCCGTATCCTCCACCCCTAGAACAGAGCCTGGCACATAGTAGGTGCTTTATAAATATCTGTTGAATAAAAGGTGAAAGAAAGACCACAATGTCCTGAATAAGGCTGAAGAAACGTGGCTTACATAAATTCTAGATTTCACAAAATCTGCACATGTGGATCAACCAGGGACATATTCAAGTACAGCTCATTTTCTGAACCCCTGAGGGAGAGCAGAGGGTAGGCTTACAGTTGAGGAAGGCTTCTGCGGTGAGCACACAAGAAACCAAGCGACCCCACACACTTGCCCACTTTACCTTATGAAAAAAACACCTCTGTTTGATCCTTGCCATGGTTCCAAGAAAGGATTTGAAGCCAGAGCTGCAAATGATCTTCCTTTTCTCCGTGAAGCTCCCACACTTCCAAAAGAAAATGTTTAAAGTGTTTTCTGCTCATAAACTTTTTTTCTCTTTCAGGTTTGAAGGTAGATTGCAGGCATTATCCCAGACTTATCGCATCAGTTACTTTAATAGTTTGAATACAATGCCACATTATCCTCCAGCACTTGAAGAGAGTGGATCTTTTCAAAATAACCCATGACGACTCAAGTATTAAGGAGGCTGGCAAAAATTAGAGCTGCTGGGCTTCGCTGGTGGCGCAGCGCTTGGGAGTCCGCCTGCCGACGCGGGGGACGCGGGTTCGTGCCGGTCCGGGAGGATCCCAGATGCCACAGAGCGGCTGGGCCCATGACCCATGGCCGCTGAGTCTGCGCGTCCGGAGCCTGTGCTCCGCAACGGGAGGGGCCACAATAGTGAGAGGCCCGCGTACCGCAAAAAAAAAAAAAAAACATTAGAGCTGCCATTGGTGTTAGTTCAAGGCTGCCCAGCTAACTTTTGCACCATTCAGGAAGGCAAATCCTAGGTGAAAGACATTCACAGTACCATCTAGTCTTTAATAACTCTACATGAACCTAATTAGGGTGCTTGGTTTAATGCAAATGACTCTAAACCACAATTTAGGCTTAACTTCCTTTTCCTGCTCAGCCTTTCACCAGCTTTATGAGTTTGATGAGTGATGTAACCTTCCAGTGTAAGTTTCCTCATATTAAGGGGGGTGAAGGGGGGAACTAAAGTTTGAATGAGGCCTTCTAAATCTAATATTTTCCATTCCCCCCCCCCCCCATTTCTATCCTCTTCTTATCATCTAGGCTGAGCCATCTAAAGAGCTCTTCTGATCCTCTTCAAATTCCAGCCCCACCCTCCTTAAGGAAAGCATTAACACGATATTCACCTTAACTACTTAGGAGTCCATTAGCAGAAGGAGAGCTAATGCTACTTCAAAGATGAAGCAGTGAATTTCCTTTTGGAAAACAGAGAAAGAGAAATGAAATTCAACCAGGGACTCACTCACAACTTATAGCCAAGACCCACTCTCATCCTTTCCACCGTTTCCCTACCTGGATACTGAAGGTGATGCTAGTGGCAAACACCTGCGCCTCCCAGCCATGGGGAAGCAAGAGTGACTCCATCCCTTTTCTCCTGCCTATAAACCACGATACGCCTCTCTTCCGTGGACGGAGAATTGAAAGGAAATAGCTCATTTCTTTATTCATGTTATGTTTCTTTTCAATCTCAACTTCACATGCAGACCTTTTGCCCCGCAGTTAAATTTCTAGAAGTATATTCTAGGAAAACGAGACAATCATACAAATATGTATGTACAAAGATGTTCCTCACAGGACCATACGGGGTCAATTAAACCAGCCAAGGCTGGTGTGTATAATAAAACATAATACAGACATGAAAAATGAGTCTTGTACATTTATATTTATTGGCATGGAAAGCATTTTAAAAACATCATATATACCACAATCCTGTCTTCGTAAAAACAATACATGTATGTATGCCTAAAGAAGGAATCGGGTACCAAAGTGTTGTGTTCATGGTAGCATCTGGAGTACTTTCGTTTTCTACTTTATATCTTTCTATATATATCATGTAATGTCTATTACAATGTGCATCCATTAATTTAGAAAAATGTTTTTCATGGATAATACTTGTACAAGGTACAAAATTTAAAGGACACAAGAGTAAAAAATTAGAATTAAGGCTCCCTGCCTCTTACAATCCCTTCCAGACGCAATTACTGTTTCCTCGATCTTCTTTAATCTTCTGAGATAGTCTACACTTTTCCATATCAGAAAAACAATAATACTGGTTCCATTTTGAAAAAATAATTTCAGGAAAATTAACTCTTTGAACTTGAAATCAGGGACCCAAAGTAGTAATATAACGACTTGGATTTTCTTCTTTGTTTTGCAGTAGAGCAGTGGACAGGAAATATATTTCCCAACTCTGGGGTGTGGAACAGGCCTTCTTTGTTATGTTGCATTTATTTAAGTATGTGTCTTTCTCCCTCATAAGACTATGCATATACATTTTTTTGAGGACAGGGTTGGTGTCGTGCAACTTTTGTGTCCTCCACAGCGCCTATGTACAATAAAATAAATTAAAATAATATTTATACTATATCAAGATTTCATGTTATAAGGTTTTATTAATACTAGAGATTATCATGAGTGCTAAATAATAATTTGTATACAGCAATCAAGAAATATATCACTCCTTAAAAGCTAAATAAATGCATGTGGTCTGAAACAAGATCTGACAGTTTGATCTGGAGTGGCAGTGTTGACAAATACTTCCATGGTACTCTGTGCCAAGTGTAGTTCTAAGCACTTGACAGGTATTAACTCAGTATTAACAATCCTGGGGAAAAGTTACCCTATTTTACAAGGATAAGGAATACAAGGCGTAGAAGGAATTAAATAACTCACCCAAGATGGTCACATGGGCTCTGGGGAGGTGTTGCCTATGTCAGTAGCCCAGTACTTTTCACCTAAGCCTCTTAAAGTATTTTATAGCAGACAAATAGAAATAAAACCGTGCTTCAATACAGCACTTAACGTTGTTGTTTGTTGTAATGCCTAAAATAAATATCTTCGTATTTATTGACACTGACAGGGCTGTCAATGGAGCTGACAGCCCTGAATCTCTGCCTCTTGCTCTACAGCATCTAGACCACACTCCCTCACCTGTAAGAGTAAGAGTTGCCTCATTTACAGGTGACAGACCACAGTCCAAGAAACTGGAAGGAAATATGACGAATGCTTGCCATTTAATGAGATGTTCGTTGAGTATTCAAAAAACATTGCAAGGAATCAAAGAGAAAGTTACTGGATAGCGAGGTCATTGTATCAATGCCAGGGTCTGTGGTCTCAAGTTTAGGTGAGTTGAATTTAGACTTTTCCAAGCTTGTGGTTTTTATTAAAACTTAACCACATCCAGCATTTGGTGTAGACTGCAGAGAGACACTGTAAATAATTCACAGAAAAACCTAAGCTGGACCTTTTTTTCTTCCAGGATGCTGAGAGCAGTCGAGGTACCGAGTGTCCTAAATTCAACAGACAATTCAAGCAACGTGATGACAGACACAGGAATCCTTGGGTCGTCTAACAAAATATCTTATAAAGAGGAAAGGAAAGGTGTGAATTACCATCATTACCAAAACACGGTCCTTGGACCAGCATCATTGGCACCGCTTCATAGCTGAGTGAATGGATGCTCAGGGCCCCACCCCGGAAACCCCCTAAATTCAAATCTGCAGTTTATCAACACCCCCAGATGGTTCAAATGCACCATTACAGTTTGAGACACACTGATCTAGTTTAATTCCATTATTTTTCAGATGAAAAAACTGAGTGCTACCAAGGAGCCAGACTCAAAGGCTCATGTTCCATAGAGACAAGATTAAAATGCAAATGGGAAAATATAAAGGGACTAATACAAAATAGCTTTACTCACGGAGCTCTAAACTACCACTGTGCGTATTAATATTTTTTGTGGTTATAAGTGGGAATTAGAGGTGATGTTGAAATAGGAAGTAACTTCAGCTTTTCTGTAACCAGTTGAACCCCATAATCAATATACTCCTAGCCACCCTTATCTCTACAAATGGGATAAAATGTCTTGGGCAAAATGTATTTCCTTAGTGAGGGCAATTTTCCTAGCATCAGTTTTTTTCCCCAGTCTTCAGGTACAGCTGCCAAAAAAAAAAAAAAAAAAAAAAAAAAAAAAAAAAAATTTTTTTAGGCTGTTTTCTCCATGATATAATTACTGCCATATTTTAAATGTAACCCTCTTCTAAAAATATAAATGTGAAATGCAATATCTTAGCTGTACACCAGGATTATCAGTCATTTCCGTTGCTCAACTGATTTTCCAAACAGTATCAAATCAACTAGGTATTTATTAGAATTTTTTTCTCTTTTCCTTTTGGAGGACAGAAGCATTTATATTTTCATCCATGGGAGAGATAAAGCAATTATAGGTTATTTAAACATGGTTGGTCCCAATTCTAACTTCTTGGGAGGAGTTCATGATTAAGTAGTATTTAGAAGCAGATTGAAAATTGAAATAGCTCCCTGAATGCTTAGAGATAAGTAATTAGGTACAACAGTTTGCCTGAAAAACGCGACGCTTGTTAGTGTTTAACAAAGCTGAACAGATTAATAGTTGTTGACCTGTTTCTTAGTCAATTCAGCCTGTTAATAACAAAAATACCGCAGATTGGGTGGCTTAAACATTGATTTCTGGACGGTTCTGGAGGCTGGAATTCCAAGATCAGGGTCTGATGAGGGCTCACTTTGCACCTTCTCACCGTGTCCTTACACCACCCAGCATGCGAGCAAGCTAATCTCATTCATGAAACTCTACCCTCATGACCTCATCACTTCCCAAAGGCCCCATCTACTCTGGGGAGTAGAATTTCAACCTGTGATTTTTGGGGGTGACACAAACATTCAGTTCATAACAACATCCAGCTCTAGTCGCCTGAATTCATACCCGCATTGCGTAAGAGAATTTGGTTGGATTTGTCCATATCACGTAATAGATTGTTATCCATCTCTTTTCTCAGCACGTTTCCTACTGCATAAAAGATTCACGTGGGATATTTTCAACTCTTACTTTGTACCCAGCAATGTAATGGGTGCTTCCACTTACATTATCACACTGACTGTTCAGTCCGTGTTACCTCTTAAATTGACCATGAGTTTCAAGATTCTAAAAACAATGATCCTTATCTGGGATTTATTCCAAAGAAATTTTGTTTTCCTCACTCAAGTGACTTATTATTTGAGAATTCCTGATTGTCTATGGCTAAAGACTGATCAGCACTACTGGAAAAAAATGGAAGACCAGAGACACTTCCAGGAACCCATGGTCCTTTCAGGCCACCGTATCCCTGGTGGTTCACTATGCATGTATCTTTGCAGAGGATGGTGGACGCCGTGTAGGAAATTACTGTCAGAGCTGGAATTATCATTCCGGGGCCAACCTCTCAAGGTCGTCTTCAGAAAGAATATTTTGGCTTCAGTTATTTGTCCTTGACAAAATGAAACATGATATTTCCCAAGACTTTGCAAAAGTTGGATGCTTTCTGCACCAAATGGGCTGTGTATTGACCAAAAAAAACTAAGCCATTTTTCTGAGGGAGAGTTATCAAGCACAAAGTGAAGTTCCATTTAAACTGAAGTTATGTAGACAAACATACATGGCATGTTCCTTTCTTATCCCCCGAAACCCAAGGCAGGGAGACTAGGAACCAAAAAGTGATGGAGAGAGGAATTCAACCTACATCCCAGCTCTTCAGGATTACCCAGCTCTTCGGGTCTATAAGGAAGGTTGGAAAGGGTTTTCTGAGTCAAAAATGAAGCATGAATTATGGTATGTCAAGAGGCATGAGGAAAACATGAGTCCTCGAAAGGTTTGGGGGGATTACTAGAAGGCTTACATTTAGGTTATAATGGGACCGATCTATCTCATTTTATTCAGCCTTATGGATGATATTTGATTTAAAGTTTTTGCAACATGAATCTTAGTAGTCTTGTCGATGACACGGTGCTTAATTCCCTGAAGGCTTCACCTTTTTAATATATCTTTCATCACTGTATTATAGTCTGCCCGGTGATAGACATCTTTCTGAAGATAATTATATGCCTCTGGTACTTTTTTTTTCTTCAGTAACTTCCACAGTGTTTGAAATCTACAGTCTTTGCTCTTTTATCTAATAAGGCATAGTATTTTTCCTCATGAAGAGTTCTTTCATAAAAAGACCTTAAAGTTCCTTACAGATATTAATTAATTCTCTCACCAGGAATTTACCTATCTTGCCTCCTTGGGAAACTGAGGCAGAAAGCAAAGTGACATATTGAAATCACGTAAAGACTTAGCACCAGAGCTTGAATGATTATCCAGGGGATAAATTCTCACCGTTATCTTCAGAAAGAAATCGTATTCCGAACTTGACATAAATAATGGTGATCAAAAAAATCAAATCATGAAGTAGAAGAGACCTGCAAAATTTCACTTCACTGACATGCACACCTGCAGAGAAACTTATTCTTAATGAAGATTTAGCCGCTAAGGCTTACAGTGAAACTCACATTACCGAGATTTTATTACCGCGCACATACACACACCCAGCAGGATTTTTAGTACCCTACTATGAAGTGTTATTTGAAATCATTAAAACTAAACCGCACCTGTCAAAATAAATCAACCAATACATTTAGTGATTCGGAATCCCTGACTCTTTATCTTTTCTATACATTCATTAATTCTTAGTATTCTCTCCCATCATTAGAGTTTCATTTCCAAGTACGCCTGTCCTATAAAAATATGAAAATGAAATTGGGTATTTAATGCCCAATTCCGTCTGTGGATTCATCTGGGTTGAGCTTTGTCACACAGTATGTGCTTACCGTGCTGCTCTAGGGTTTTCCTCCTATAAAATGTTTTACAGATTTACACTGTAAAAGTCAATCCAGCTGACAGATCTTGGCTGTTGCCTTTATGTATGTCTGTGTGATTTAACATGTTTCTGATTAACAATGGAACTTCCTGATGCTATCAAAATAAGTAAAGTACGAAATGCCTTTCTAGAAATGACTATTTTTAAAAGAGAAATTAAATAAACAAGCCATTCCTGCTGGTAAAATAATTGATTATGTTGCTGACTATTTAATATTATGTTTAGCCAGAACTCCGTGGGGACAGTTTATTACATCAGCATAAACAAAGGGAGACCTGAAGGCGGGACACAGTACTCCATGAGGGAAGCAAATGAAAGGAGGCCACAGATATTTGTGTTTGAAAAGGACGGAACAAATGCTTTCTTTGCTGAGGTCGCCAGCAGATTGCATGAAAACACACATACAGCCTCCAGTGCCGGCAGTTCACCAGCGCCATACTGAAAAAGGGACCTAAGTGTTTTATAAATAACCCTAACAACCTCTAACGATGTATGCAAGTAAGAAAATGGTTTGCTTGATAAAGTTTAGAATCCTGACTTTAACAGGTAGGAACCTGGCTGGTTTCAGTCTTCATTTGGCTTCATTCACAGTCCAGTTTTGTTTCTACTTTCTAGCTCCCCTTGGGAAAAATCTATGAACCTATTTTCCACAGACTCCTGGAGTAGCGATGTCAGGAAGAGAAACTGATCCAGTCTCCAAGCCTCCCTTGATGAGTTAGGCATCAAATATATTATTAGAAAACATGGAGCTAGCCACTAAATGGTGTCATGATTATATCTGCAGGATCTGGGATGGCTCTATAATTTTTTGAGCGTGGGCTTTCATTTTGGGATTAGGAAATGTTTGTTTCTCCTGCTATGGTGGATTTTGAGAGAAAGAAGGAAGTGTTAAGGATCTACTGTGTCCTCTTTTTCTATTTGTGAAAGCTGGGAGTTTTACAAGCATTCTTTTCTTGAATTTTCCCCCAAACCATGTGAGGTGGTTATGATCTGCTTAGTTACAGTGAAAGAAACCAAGACAGAGTGAGGTTGAGAATTCACTAGAGGCCACACAGCTAGTGAAAGGCAGTGTCCTTGATGGCAAAGCCCAGGGTGTTTCTTGAGCAGGGAAGGTGCCTCTGTACCCAATACTGCCTTTCCGGGTCCCCGGGGGAGAAGAAGGTAGGAGAGGAGGGTGAATGACCCCCAGCCCAACAATGGCCAGGGCCAATCAGCCCGCTGAACATTCCTCCTGCCATCAAAGCATCCCCTCAACACTCTGTTCAGATTATTATCTAATATTTCTTGACAGCACCAACACCATCCTGATTTCTCCCACTTTCAGGGATTAAAGCTGGCTGAATAAAAGTGTCAAGAGACTTGTTTCACTTTAAGGGCCTACGTTTATTAACTTGAAAATGGAAGTATGGGTTTAAAGGTTGGGGGAATAATAATAGTGGGTGTAGAGATGGGTATTATTTGTTTCTCTTTTTCAGATATTCCACGTGTAGCTTTTTAATTTAAGGATAAACGAAAGTCAGACCTCTTTTCCCTATTCCTTATTGCTAGTGTATTTTGGTTCATTACATATTTGCCAATATAGGTGTTTATGTCCTTAAACTATAACTCAGAGTAGCTCCCGCCATGGGTGTGATCACATCCATATGACTACCTTTCTCAGCACCTGCCATGGCCCCAAACATACATGAAGAGTTGATTCGGTGGAGACCGTGGGCCAGAATTATCATAGAAGATTCAACTAGTGTATCTTGTTATCTGTGCTCCATGGGTCATAGTTTTAAAAGCGTGCATTTTGGCATAAGACAGGCTTGTATTTATAGGTCAACTAAGTAATTACTTTGTCAAACACATGACTTCAGATTCTGGCTTCAAAACGAGCTCTGTTGTCTTGCGCTTCATTTTTTTTTTTAACTCTGAGCTTTGATTTCCTTATCTATAAAATAAGGAGGGTATTTCCCACCTTACTGAGTTGAGAAGGTGTCATCCGGGTCATGATTTCCAGGCTGAGAGAGAGCAGGCAGCAGTGGCACCTGCAGGGCAGCTCCTGGTTAGGAGAGGTAGAGCAGGTAGTCTGGAGTGTGAGACAGGAGGAGGCAGGAAGGTAAAATCAGAAGTAGGATTTAGAATGAGGGAAGGCTGGGGTGAAAAATGTGAGAAGAGCCAACTGTAGCTGGGAAGACAACAGCACAGGTCAAATCCACATGGGTGAGGTATGCTCCAAAACATGGGCCTAAGTAGATAAACAAGTATAGAACAGGTATGACATTGCTAGGACCAGTGCAGTAGCTTAAAGGAAGGTAGCAGATGAGGCAGTGGGAGAATTAAATGAGATAATGTGAAGGGTTCTGGCCTGGAGCTTTATAGCAGACTCCTAGTTCTTCCTTCCGTTTTTTCCTTCCCCTTTTCCTTCTCTTTCCACTTCCTATGAAAGGGAGAGGCTCAACTGCTCAAAAAACTGCTAAAAACCCACCTGACCTCCTGCAGCACTTTCAAATGACGAGTCATTACTTCAGTGATATTTCTAAAGAGTGGAGCTCTCAATCCCAACACTGCCAGGTGTGCCTTCTACTCAAAATGATGATGTTCATTTGTGCACATTTTGAATTTTTTAAGTGATCTGATCTATAGTCATTTATTCAGATAGAAATCAAAGTTCAGTTAACTTTTCTGACTCAGAAAGCCTAACTTTTAAGGAGATGAATATTTAAATGATTTAAAATCCCTACTACATTTTCCAAAGCTCAACTTATATCATGAAAAAACAGAATTAACTTGTATGATCGAAGTTAACCCAAACGGTATTTTTTTTGCCTTATTTTGAACTTATATGCAGTCATTGATATTAACATCATGCCAAAGACCTTCTGCCATTAATCCATCCCCTCCTTCCTCTAGCACTATAAACTACCCAAGACTAAAGAGTGTTTCTCTTAGAAGATCGCATCAAGTTTCTTTAATGTAATCATCAATAAGCATTTCTCATTTGGATGAGCCTCTTCTGTTGCTCCAGGCAACGGGATACCCAGGGGACAGCCTAACCTATCGCTGGGAGGGGCTCAGGAATGCCACTTAGTGGCCATAAGAGAAGCCTGAGATGGTAAAGGTAGGAAACGGCCAGATGTTTCTGGCATGGACTCCAATTCCTTCCAAACCCAAACACATACCTCCAAGGCATTGGAGATGGGCAGACCAAGTTCCAAGGCCGTTCTAAAACATACTAGCAACTTACTTCATTTAGCTAGTTTTCCCGCTTTGTAGTATGGGAATAACAATGACAAGTATACAGAATTTCGTAAGGATTAATTAAGACAGCACATAAAAGCGCCCGTCACGTAACAGTGACCTAAAAAGTAGTGAGTGCAGACGTAATAGCTATTATTTATGAAGCATTTAATACACTCCAGGCACGGCAATAAGTATTTTATGGGCATTATCATTTTTGTTCCTCTCAACAACCCTAAGAACTAAGCATTATTATTCTCATTTTATTGACAAGGAGATGAAAGTATAGAGCATTTTCCTGCCTTATTTAGGGTCCCATAGACGGTAAGTGGTAAGTGAGAATGCCAGTTCCTGTTTGTATAAGCCCACTACATTTTAATTAAATACATCAGGAGTTAGCCCCCAGGGAACCATGAGGTTTAGAAACAATTTAGAGCTTCATAGAGAAAGCTGCCATATGACTATGATTAATGAAAGGGTACATTAATAAAAGAGTAAAATAAGAGCGAGGTGACATTAACTTGAATTATAAAAGTCAGTGGGTACAAATGAACTTATTTACAAAACAGAAACAGACTCACAGACACAGAGAACAAACTTATAGTTACCAAAGGGAAAGGGCGGGGTGGCAGATAAACTAGGAGTTTGGGGATAACAGATACACACCACTATATATAAAATAGATAAACAACAAGGATTTATTGTATAGCACAGGGAACTATATTCAATATCTTGTAATAGCCTATAAAGTAAAAGAAACAAAAAAAATATGTATGTATATATATAACTGAATCATTTGGCTGTACACCTGAAGCTAACTCAATATTGCAAATCAACTATACTTCAATAAAAAAAATTTAAGAGGAAAAAAAAAGCCAGAGAGACTT
Source organism: Neophocaena asiaeorientalis asiaeorientalis (assembly GCF_003031525.2). NCBI lineage: Eukaryota > Metazoa > Chordata > Mammalia > Artiodactyla > Phocoenidae > Neophocaena > Neophocaena asiaeorientalis. The sequence goes on from NW_020175788.1 coordinate 1,381,149, forward strand.
TTCAGCATCTATTTTTTTAGAATTTATAAATTCCAATTTCAATAAACTCCATTTAAGTATCAAAATAATGATGAGTATAGTGGGATCAAACAGAGGAAGATCGAGATGGTTTGGAGAGAAGGGACCAGTCCATGGGAGAAATACCAGGACATAACTTGGGGCTTGTAATCTCTATTCGGATTATGACATAACCATTGACGATCATGCAAAAACAGCTATTATTTGCATGCGGGGCTGGATTTCAATCTCCCACTAAATTTTTAGTGGTTGCTGTCAGCTTGTTTCTAGAGAAATTCTGCTTAATGATGAGAGTGACAAGGCAGGTGTTTTGTGTGCATTTTTTGAAGAAGAGATTGTTCAAGCTCATCGAAAGGGTCCTGTGACGATTGCAGACTGAGAGGGAGACATCTTAGCGAATAGAAGAGGGAAAACTTCCTATAAAAATGTGACGTTTATGGGGCTTCCCGGTGGCGCAGTGGTTGAGAGTCCGTCTGCCGATGCAGGGGACACGGGCTCGTGCCCCGGTCCAGGAAGATCCCACATGCCGCAGAGCGGCTGGGCCCGTGAGACACGGCCGCTGAGCCTGTGCGTCCAGAGCCTGTGCTCCGCAACGGGAGAGGCCACAACAGTGAGAGGCCCGCGTACCGCAAAAAAAAAAAAAAAAAAAAAAAAAATGTGAAATTTAATGAGATGAATGTGGAATAAATGTGAGGAAAGGCAGCCCGAGCTAAGGAATTAGAGTGTTTCCCTTGTCTGGGTGTTGGAGGGTGTTGAGTATCATTGTTAATTGCATTCCTGTAATGTCCTGGCTACCGGGGCCTCATGTCCACTTTAAGCCCATCTCGAGCTCGAGCAATTGAAAGATAATAAGAGGAAAATGAGTAATGAATCCTTTTTACTATCTGCTGTAAATGGGCTCCATTGAAACAGTCTGTGTTTAGACTGGTAATAAAAATGAGTGATGAAGGCAGACGTTTAACTTGGGAATTGGTTCAAGCAAGCAACATATTTTCTGTTTCAAAAAAAAGAAGAGGGCTTCCCTTGTGGTGCAGTGGTTGAGAGTCCGCCTGCCGATGCAGGGGACACGGGTTCGTGCCCCGGTCCAGGAAGATCCCACATGCCGCGGAGCGGCTGGGCCCGTGAGCCATGGCCGCTGAGCCTGCGTGTCCGAAGCCTGTGCTCGGCAACGGGAGAGGCCACAACAGCGAGAGGGCCGCGTACAGAAAAAAAAAAAAAAAAAAAAAATTAGGTTATGGAGAAATTCCTTGCTTGGAAACTTTCTGCAATGACTGTGCAGTTTTTATAAGTCTTGGCAAGGTGTATGTGTGTTTTTTTTCTTTCTGTGTCTTGAAACATTGGCAAGGACTATAGCAGTAGCTGAAGAACTTTATTTGTTAATTTGTCAGTATGCAGACCTTTGTTTCTCCACTGGGCAAACACAGGAGAATTAGGAATGATGACATTCATAAAACACGTGCCACAACTTAGGGACCAAGGACCCTGCTAACACGGAGATCGGTTATTCAAATACTCCAACTAGAGCCTTACCTAGATGCTGAAATCATTAATCCAAAAAAAAAGTATCATTTCTTCATCTCATTTACACTCTCCCTAAAAGAAAATAAATCTGATTTATTATTTTCTTACCCATCACAGTGTAAGAGTCTGAAAAAAGGAATTGCTCATTTTTGGAGAACTAATGTCCCTAATGCCCTGAACACAGTCCTTACAGCGGCAGCCCAGCAAGGTGGGGACTTTTATCTTCCTCTTAGGGATCAGAAAATTAAGGCTCAGAGAATATGCCCACTAATAAGTAACGGAGCCTGGAATTCAGTGCTAAGTTGGACGAACCCTGGAGGCCCACATTCTTTCCACTGCACTGCTGCCCAAGGTTGGATAATGCATGGCAGTCACTTAACTAGAAAGGACAATGATAATAGAGATCACACCTCTAGGCGTGCGTTGTGTAGCAACAGCGTGTGTGCACGCACACACACACACACACACACACACACACACACACAGAGCCCTTGGCCTTTTCTTGGCTCTCTCTTCTTTTTATTAAATTTAATTTTATTTTTCTATTAATTTTTAATGGGGTAGAGTTGCTTTACAATGTTGTGTTAGTTTCCGCTGTACAGCAAAGTGAATCAGCTATACGTATACATATATCCCCTCTTTTTTTGATTTCCTTCTCATTTAGGTCACCACAGAGCACTGAGTAGAGTTCCCTGTACTATGCAGTAGGGTCTCATTAGTTACTTATTTTGTATATAGTATCAACAGTGTATATATGTATACATATATATTGTTAGTATATAGTATCAACAGTGTATATATGTATACACTATACACTATACACATGTATATATGTCAATCGCAATCTCCCAATTCATCCTACCCCCCCCCCTGCCCCCCTTGGTATCCTTATGTTTGTTCTCTTGGCCCTCTCTTCTGAAGCAAGTTCCCTGGCTTGCTTTTGCCATGGAAAACATCCCCAGCAATTATTGAAGAAAATGTGATTAGGAAGATGGGGAAGAATGAGTAAGATGGGACAAAGATGAAATTAGAACAGAGACTGGGAACAGGAAAGTGTAGGGCCCCACTCTCCTGGCCCCCTTGCCATGAAATGATCCATCAGTTGTTCACCAGTGTAATTTACAAAGCTTTCAGGCCACTGAGTCAAGCCGCACCTCCCCACTGGTCTTTGTCACAGGGAAATGGAGGTGATGGCATGGAAGAAAAATGATTCTTTTGCCAGTCCCATGTTAAGATCACGTACAACATCTCCTCAGATCACTTGGGCTTCTGGGAACACTTAGCAGCTGCTAGGAGACGCAGGATTGCTATACGGTATTCTGTTCAAGGTTTGCGTTATTTCTGAGACTGAAGAAGCAGGCAGTACTTAGTTAAAATGAATAGTTAAAAAATGGATTCCCACTTCTAAGCAAAAATCAAAACAAGATCAAAAAACCCTCACTGGCCAATGTTTTGTAATAATTGCAAGTGGAAAGTAAGTTTTAAAAATTGTATTTAAAAAAAGTACCTACCCAACAGGAAAAAAAAAATCCTCACTGTTTCAGGCGTTTGAGCACTTGGGTGTGTTAGAACCCAAGGGATCCGAAGTCACTCAATTATTTCCTCCAGGCTGAGTATGGGTTTCTTGCACTCTGAAAATGGCACTCGGTCCAGGAATCCCTGTAACGTGTGAAAAATGAATATGCCGTAAACTGGACAGGAAATGTAACCACATGTGGCGACAATCAAATAACCCACTTTACCAGTAAGCCTGCAAGGAGCTGATCCAGAAAGATTATAGTGGGAGTTAGAAGCATCGGTGTAAAACCCAAACACTTGACCTGGTCCCCACCTGGCTCCCTACCAGTCAAAAGGAGAGCCCAGGGACACCTCCTTCCACCTCGTAAGCGTAGTCAGTGCCACATTGGGGACCGCCCCACATTCCTGCTGGTTGGAATCAGCATCTTTTGTGATTGTACTACCCATCCAATGTTGCTCATGGGCCTCCGGGCCCAGGGGCTGACAGTAGCTCCATCGATCAGATTCTCTAAAAGAAACCTAGCTTTGGTTTTGCACATGTGTGTTCTGCTTCCCTATTGGACGTCCTTCCCAATGGAGCTTTCCTTGAACTAAACCGGTATGCAGACCAGGGCTGCGCCTGGGCTTAGGAGGTGACCAAGGAGACGCTGTGGGGAGTGAGAAGGGAAGAGCTACGGGTACCAAGTGATGCGGAGTCTGAGGCTCACAACTTGTTGTGGGAAATGTGTCAGGCTGGAGAGGAGTTGGTGCTTTGACACACAAGCAGGGGAAGTACTCAGGGCCCAATTGTGCTCTTCTTTTATTTTAATTTTTATATTTGGCCATACCACATGGCATGTGGGATCTTAGTTCCCCCACCAGGGATTGAACCCACGCCCCCTGCATTGGAAGCACAGAACCTTAACCACTGGACCACCAGGGAAGTCCCCCAACTCTGGCTGTAGACAGCCGTGTCTGCTGGGACACCATCCACACACTAGGCGTGTCCCAAGGTTTCAAAGTTCATCATTCATTACCCCTGCATAACCCAAGGGAGAATTTAGTATTAAAATACCCTCTTCAACAAACAATCAAATGATTCCTAAGTGAGATGTTCAAAGGCCGAGTACCAGTGGGTCAGGCAAGCTATTTGCAAGCTTAACAATCCATAGACCCAGTCCTCAGCTGGCTTGGAGCCTTCAGCTACTTCTACTCCACGGTGGTAAAAAGGACAGGTAGAGAACCAGAGTCCACGATTTGGAGACCTCTCCATCGCAGAAAAAGGATATATTTTTAACATTTTATAAATGATCATGCACCTTGTAACCCAAGATATAAAATTGTTTTCATTCCCATCCGTACTTTAAATTCTTATACTCACAATTTGCATTGCATCTCTCTTTTTATCTTCCTTTGAAGTCTTACTTTTGTTGTATTTTGTTGTCTTTCCTTGTTCTATTCCTCGATAAAACCTGTCATAACACTGGGCTGGGTTATGGAAATACTCACGTTTCCACAATCGCCAGTGTTTCCTTGCAACTCAATGTCACTTTTTAAGTAGCCAGGATCCAGGATTTAGACTCTAGATTGTAAAGGTCTGGTCTCCAAAATTTTGTACTGCATCATACCCCTACCTGTAAAAAAATTATGTAAAAAATAACTGGGCTGAAACTCTTTACTAAATGTGTAATTATTAATTTATAGAATATCATCATGCACTAATACAGCACTATTACTAATATAATTCTAATAATATATTACTATCTACTAATGTATTAGATACAGTATAAAACACCAAAAAGGGGGGAGAAGAATTTAAAGGATGAGAGGAAAATAAACTTACTTAGAAGTTCTCAATTTTCTTCCCATGCACTATTCAACTGTCTCCATCACCCCCTTTTTGGGGACCATTGATCTAGTGAAGAGGAAAGATAACTTGATAAAAACGCTTGTGATGAAAGAAGTGGCTTTTTTTCCCAACTGTGTTTATTGCAAATAAATAAAGAACCCAAGAAAACAGAACTGCTTCTTAAGGAGCCAGCTGCATTTCTATCCTAAAATAGCCCTGCAAGGTGGCTACAAGTTCATTTTTCTTGGGCAGAGGAAACAGGCTTGGTTTACACCGGTTTTGTCCTCAGAGGCTTCTCTGGGATGGGGCTGGACTGTGGTTGCTCTGCCCCCGCCCGTTTCTAAGGAGATCCTGCCGGTGCTTGGATACAGACCCCATCCCTCCCTTTTCCTGCATTTGTCTCTGCCTAATTGAACTCCCTTTGGCACAGTCCTGTTTCACCTACTGATGAACAGTCTTTCGCTTTCTAGTTTTAGAGCTACACGAAGCCCTGGAAGGAACCACTGTTTATCTTAACTATGTCCCCTGTGCAGAGACTAGTGTGCCCGGCAATCGATGTGGTTTCTCAACAAATTAACAGAGTTCAGCAGTTATTTGCTGGAACATCAGAAAGCCAGATACTGAATGGCTTTTCCCCAGAGTCACTGGGGAACCTCATCTGAAGGTGTAAGAAAAAGAACTTAAGCTTTACTCTAGCTTCTTGCTGAAGTTCGGAAGCTCTAAACAATGGCCGGAGTGAACCCATCAGGTAAATACTCCTTCACCTAGATGACTGAGACAAATTTAGCACAAAATAGGTATATACATCTATATATCCATTGGTAACATAGGGAACCAGAAACGGCTTGAATGCATGTCTCTGAGCTTATATATACCCCCAGAAAACGAAGTAGCCAAAGTTTAGAGAGCCAAGATTTCCATCGACAATGAAAACCCAGCCTCAGATTTATAGGAGCAAAGTCTACAAACTGGGTTGGGCCTCTCTGGGGAAGTAAATTAGCATTTGGATTGTTGTACAAAAATAAATTTTTTTTTAAAGTATAAATGAAGAATGTGCTCCTTACATTTATTTTGGGTTGTCCTTTAAAAAAAAAAAATTGTAAAGGGATAAGCAACCTTAGCCATCAGCCAGCATTTCACAAATGAAGCCCAGAGAGGAAGAGTCACTCACTTTGGGTTACATGCCAGTTAGTAGCAAAGCAAAGACAACAGAACACAGAATCCTGACTCTGAGACCAGTGGCCCTTGATTTCCAAAATGCTGTCACAGTTCATGCAAGACAAGAGATCCTTGTTTCTCCTGGAATGACAGCTCAGTCCCCCCCAAAAGGAGAAGTTTATTTTTATTTCAAAACCTTTATGACGGACGAGGAAATCTGAATTCAGGTCAGCAAAGTTGGTCATTACCTGGCCAACTGAAGAAGGAGATTTGTTAAATCTATCAGCATTTTGACATTATCAATAGATTCTGCAAACTTGCGTATCTCCCACATACTGTCCAAAAAAAAAATCGTTTCGAGACGTCCCTGGTGGCGCAGTGGTTAAGAATCCGCCTGCGATTGCAGGGGACATGGGTTCGATCCCTGGTCCGGGAAGGTCCCACATGCCACAGAGCAACTAAGCCCGTGAACCACAACTACTGAAGCCCGTGAGCCTAGAGCCCATGCTCCACAACAAGAGAAGCCACCGCAATAAGAAGCCCGCGCACCGCAATGAAGAATAGCCCCTGCTCGCCGCAACTAGAGAAAGCCCGCACGCAACAACAAAGAAACAACACAGCCAAAAATAAATAAATTAAAAATTCATTTAAAAAAATCATCGTTTCATGTGTTCATTCATTTGCACATTGCTTCTCCTGTGTGCAAGACTCTGCAATGGGCTCTGAGAATATTTGAGAATATGATGTGCTCTATGGCACAATATCCATGTAAGTCAGTAATAAGCATTGTTAAAAGCCCTATTTCATAGCATAGTGATAACTTCCTTCCTTTATTTTATAAAAATAACTATGGTCCTTGATTTTTTTTTTTTTTTTTTTTTTTTTTCGGACTCAGCCGCTCCGCGGCATGTGGGATCCTCCCGGACCGGGGCACGAACCCGTGTTCCCTGCATCGGCAGGCGGACCCCCAACCCCCACGCCACCAGGGAAGCCCCGGTCCTTGATTTTTAAGAATTCAAATAATAATATGGTTTAAAATGAAAAATAAACGCTTCAGACTCTTAGTCCCACTCCTTAACAATTCCTTGTGTACCTTCTGCATGTTGTCCTGTAGACACACATCCATAGATCTTCTTATTTATATATACAAATGGGAACATATAAATCATATTATTCTATAACTTGATTTTTACCCTTGGCAATATACCTTGGCGATCTTTCTGTATCAGCACACACAGGTCTACTAATTTCCTTCTAGCTACAAAATATTCCACTGAGATGATAAGCTGTAAATTTTGAGCCAGGACCCTACTGTGAATATTAAGGTTATTTTCAGTGTATTTGTAAAATAAATTCTTAGAACTGAAATTGCTGGGTCAAAGGATGTATTAATTTTCTAACTTTGTTAGATATCACCAAAAAACACTTGAACATAACACAAAGCGAACACATCTAAGGATGCTGTGCTAATTTACACCCCGTCCACAGTGTGTATGAGAGCTGGTTTCCCAGACCCTTGCTAGCACCTAACTCTGTCAAGGTGATGAGCAAAAATAGCGTCTCAGTCCAATTTGCAGTTCTTAATTTTCAGTGAGTGTGAGCATATTTTTGTGAGGATACTCTATTTATGATGATTTTTATGTTAGCTACCTACCTTTTCCATTTTAAAAAAATATATATTTATTTATTTAAAAGTCTCTTAATATTTTTTGAAGTCATCTTTGTCTTATGTGTTGCAAGTATTTCTTTCTGAGTTTGTCATCTCAGTCTCTGGTATATTTTACTACACTGAAGTTGAAGAGCTATATAGAAATATATGTATATAGAGATATATATGTATCTCATATATATGAGAGAGAGAGTAAATCATTTTCCTTCTGACTTGTGAGATCCTGAGGTTTGGATCCTGCTTTGAAAGGACTTTCTTCACTCCGAATTTTAAAATAAATTAGCCTCCATTTTCTTTTAGTGATTTTATGGTTTTACTTTTAAAAATTCAAATGTTTGACCCTGACTTCCACTTCAGGTTAGAATGTAGAAGGACATGAAAGACCTTTGCTCACATGGTTAACACCAAGAGAAACCCAGACATATAAAAATCATACTCTCCCAAGGGGCTAACAAAGATCGGGGGTAGAAGAAAGCTTAATGAACTGGATTTCAGAGAAACGAGCTGTTTCTTGGCAAAGGGAGAGTCAGGACAGCCTCTGCTCATAAGGAAGAGCTTCTGGAATAAGTACGGCAGGGCCGTCCTAGAGAGACTTTGCAGGGAGAAGAAATTAGCTGAAATTCAGATGATCGTGGAGGCCAGAGAGGTGAACCAGACTATGGAAGAGTTCCAAGTGCAAAAACAAATTGGCCCAACTGACTCTCACATTCTGACCCTTACCCTCAAACTTTGACAAGGAAAAAATCAGTGAAAAAAGAGCTAACATTCAGAGCAACTCACAAAGACCCTGGCATTCACGCAGTGCTTGGATTCCAGGACTCTGCTGAATTGAATCCAAAGTAAATGAAAAAATATTTAAAAGGGAAGCCCATTAGCTCAAATATGGAAAACTTCAAAAAGATAGCAGTTGTGTAGGAGCTGACGGTTGGTCTAAGCATAGGTCATCTCAATCTAATTAAAACTTCAGCCAAGACCCAGTCAATTAGACTCTGGAAGGAATCTAAATAATTAGCCCTTTACCCTGTCAACAGAAGAAAAGGGCTTGCATTCTCTGAGAAATAAAATCAAACTATTATTATACTTCGGTTTTCATTGTCTTTGAATACACATATCTTAGATACAGTAAAAAAAATTATGAGGCATGCAAACAAGCCAGAAAAAATGACCAGTAACCAAGAGAAAACATAGTCAATATATGCAGACCTGCAGTTAACCCCAGTTATTGGAATTAGTGTCAAGAATTTAAAAACCATTATTATAAGCATTTTTAAGAATTTACAGAAAAAGGTGAATATAATGGGTAAGGGATAGGAGTATTTCATGAGAGCAAAGGGATTTCTAAAAAACAAAGTGGAAATTCTAGGACTCTAAAATGGATGCCTAAAATTAAACATTCACTAGATGACATTAACAGCAGTTTGGATCTTCAAAAGAAAACGTTAGTGGACTTGAACACAGGTTGATAGAAATTATCCAGGTAAGTCAGAGATTGGAAAGAGATTTTTTTAAAAAATGAAGTGTCAACAATAAGAATGATAACTGACTTCTCATTAGAAACAATGCAAGTCAGAAGACAACGAAATGATAACATTAAAGTGCTAAAAAACAGACCAACAAAAAAACAAAACCACTGTCAAAACCTGGAATTCTATATAGAGTGAAACTATCTTTCAGAGGCAGTAGATGGCAGTAGAGCAAACCAGATTTAGAGGAAACAAAGTCACAAGTGTGGCCATAATAAGTAGAGGGTGACAGATGTCCAGGTCTGAGGACACAAAAAGCTGTCTGGTCCCCTGAGTTCTTGTCACTGATCCTGTTACTGTGTCCTAACTGATAAAAAGCCATTGTTCTTTTTTCCTTTGCATGGTGGCAATCCAGTCATTGATGTAATTTCCTGATTCTTTTTCTTTCCTCTTTAATAAATCACCATCTGAAGTAAGAGAAAGTCTCTATTCCTTGCAAACTGAAAGAGGAAAATTAACATAATTCCTTGAGACAATATGGTTTCTCATCTAAGTTTTTGGTACATTTCACAAACATTTTATGTGAAAGCAGAGGGAAGAACCCAGCCTGGCAGAGGAAGAGAGCACAGGGCCGCCTCCCAGGGTCCCAGATTCTTTCTAGGCAACTGCTTCCTTATCTTTCAGTTAAAATTATGTAAATTTTCACAAACTCTTTAGAGAGAATGCAAAGAGAATGAAATACTACCCATTGGTTTACAAAAAAAAAAAAAAAATCAAAGAGAACAGATTGTTGGCTTTGATGAGCCAGTCCAAATTTTTAATGAAGATTGTAAACAAGTATCTGATGGAAAGTCTGTATATAACTATCAGAAGAGGAACAGGAAAGAATTTTTCGCTGGTTTGTGCATTCTAGGCCAAAATGAGTTTATGGGAGTCTTTTCTAAATTACCGTAATTATAATAAACCATCCCCTGGTAGTTAGAACTTAGCAGTGTGTTTTATCTACAGCTTGTATGCAACAAATAGCAGTTTAGCTACCATTGGGAATACTTATTGTAGGAAAAATTACCCACCAGTCCCTCTACTGGAGTGGGATGTCACCAGTTATTTTTAGGGCAGTGTTTTTTTTGTTTTTTTTAATGTTTGTATTCCATCCTCTGCCAAGAGCTGGTCCAAAAATGGACATTCTTTCTTTGTCTCTTAAACCTTCATTTTACGTTCACTTGGAAGGTCTCCTTCGTAGTAACTTAATGAGCGAGTCAGCAGGATTAATAACACTCGGTATTCACAAACTTCTATCAGCAATTTCTAGAGCTAATCAAAGATTCCAGTTCAGAATTCTTCTGAAAAGCCTGACTGCTCTTTGGGGGCTTGTTAGTGCAAGACTTCCGGAAGGGGGTTTTGTTGTCAGTACATGATCACTCTAGGTGTGTCAATGTATCAGGAAGCTTTTACAACAAATATAGTAATCTGACTCAAATGGCTTAAACGATAAGGACATTTATTATTCCATAAAACAAGAAGTCCAAAGCTGTGGTAGCTCACTTCTTTAGATCTATCTTGGCTCTCCTTCCTCTGTAACAGGCTGGCACCTCTCAAGGTTGCAAGGTAGATAAAGCTTTCCCGGGCAATACATTCTGACACAGCAGCGTCCTGAAGAGCCTTTGTCACCTGCCCGGACCTAAATTAATCACCAGCAAGGCAAATTGGGCTTATGGCGGCAAACTAGAATCCATCGGGAGCTAGGAATGGACTAGCCTCTCGTAAAACGCTTGGCTGTGTAGGGGAGAGTATATTCCTCAAACAAATTCCAGGCTCTCTTTGGAAAGAGGAAGAATGAATGGATATTACTCACTTAGGGGATCCTGCACAAGTTATCTTTTTCAATTGCTGGTATTATTGATTTTTAACCACAGATTACTGTTTCTTTTATGTCCTTGTTATCAATTTAATTTGTTGTGGATTGTTTTGCTAAGCCTACAATGTGTAGTGATGCATATCTTGATAAACAATGTTTTGGACTAGAGTTTTCCTGTAACTAAACTTAAAGACGTTATTTGGCTACTCAGACATAAAAAAGAATGAAATAATGCCATTTGTAGCAACATGGATGAACCTAGAGATTATCATACTAAGTGAAGTAAGACAGAGAAAGACAAATATTGTATGATATCACTTATACATGGGATCTAAAATATGACACAAACGAACTTATTTGCGAAACAGAAACAGAATCACAGACATAGAGAACAAACTTATGGTTACCAAAGGGGAAAGGGGGTGGGGGAGGGATGAATTAGGAGTTTTGGATTAGCAGACACAAACTACTATATATAAAATAGATAAACAACAAGGTCCTACTGTACAGCACAGGGAACTATATCCAATATTCTGTAATAAACCATATGAGAAAGAATATATATTTATAGTAAAAAACTGAATCACTTTGCTGTACACCAGAAACTAATACAACATTGTAAATCAACTACACTTTACTAAAAAAAATAAAATTAAGGACGTGATTTATGAACCAAGAATAAATTATCCACATCCTATTGCCAAAACAGAGATAAATCCATCATGCTTACACTGATACCCCTGACTTGCTTCTCCAATGACCTTTGTTGTCACCAGAGTTTTTCCTATGAAGAAAGAGGAAAAAGTGAGTTATGTGTGCTATGGGCTATGTTATTCTGCCTAAGTGGGCCCTGCTCGGAAAGGTTGGAGGATCTCTTCTTTGGATAGGAATTCTCTGCTAGCTTTTCTCCATGTTTCTTGGCCATAGTGAGGTAAGGAGAGAGAGCCTGTCCCTCAGTATCGTATATGCTTTCCTCAGTCGCGGGGCTTGCGGACTCAGCTTCTCCCCAGTCGTCTTCTGCATCTGGAATTGGCAGACACAAAATCATGAGATTCAGTTGACTTTCTCTGCTTCTTTTATGAAGTGAAAAGATCAAGGCTCAGGAACTAGAAACACAATTATTCTGAATGGAGTAATTCCAATTAATTGCTACTGTCATCAAGCATTACATTAACATACTGGCACCTAAACAGTATATGCTACAAAGCTCAGGCCTTCACCACATCTCACGTAGATGATCCCACCTGCTTCTGACTTGATCCCTCTGACTCTCCCAATTCATCCTGCTCACTGTTCAAGAGGGAGCTTGCAAAACCACAAATCCAGTCATGTCATCTCCCTGTTTAAAATCCTTAAAATAATTTCTACAAATGTCTTAGTCCATGGAGGCTGCTATAAGAGAGCGCCATAGATTCTAATCATTGGAGACTTTTACTTCTCCTAGTTCTTGAGGCTGGAAGACCAAGATCAAGGCTCCAACAGACTCTGAGTCTGGGGAGAACCCTCTTCCTGGTTCATAGATGGCATCTTCTCACTGTGTCCTCACCTGGAGGAAGGGGCGAAGGAGCTCTCTCTGTCCTTTTATAAGGACACTAATTCCATCATGAGGGCTATACCCTCATGACCTCATCCCCTCCCAAAGGCCCCACCTCCTGACACCATCACAATGGGGGTTAGAATTTCAACATATGATTTTGACGGCAGAGACAAAAACACACAGCCCACTAGAAAAGATAAGTGAGCACACATGACCACTCGTGTTCTGGCCTCTGCCTTTCTTCCCAGCCTCCTCTCTTGCCCCGTTGCCCAGGCAATTCCGCAGCGCTGCAGTTGACAACACTGTGTCTGGAACCTACTGTGTGCCTCCAGCCTTTGCACTATAGTCCTTCTGCCTGGAGGATCCTTTCTCCCTTGGCTTCTCTTACATGCCCGTTTGTTCTCCAATATTCAATCCAAATGCAGCATTCCCTTTAAAATCCTGCCTTCACTCTACTGGAAAAATTAGTTCCCTAGCTTTGATGCAGTATAAGCAGTGCTTGTTTAAGACTGTGGACTTCAGAGACAAACTATTAAGGTTCAAATTAAAGTTTCACCTTTTACTGGTTGTGTGGCCTTGTCAATAATTATGTAGAATTTGAGATTTTATTCTATGTACAAGCTATCGAGCCTTCCTGATAGTGTTTCACAGATGCTGGTAGAAGACAGGAGACTCCAGGGTCATAGACAAAGGACTTTGTTATGACAAAAGTCGTAGATTGAGCTTCATGTTAGCTTGTGTTGGTGCCCCTTGACCCCCAAGTCCCATGGTGGTAATGTCAAGGGCCCATATGGATGCCTGCTGAAATGCCACTCAATCAATATCTGGAGAATTTAATGAGGAATGAAACAAATTAATGAAGAATGAAAAAGTTACTGAAGACGTTTAATATGGTTTCCCATATCTGATAGGAAAAACACTCAGTAATTTTTTTCTGAAATAAACTGGGCTCTAAATGCGTAACTAACTGTTCCTATTATAATGTCAAATTCTTTTAGCTGAGTTTCCTGGAATTACGGTCCTCTCCGACTGCCTTGTCTGTGTTAACATTGCTGAAAAAAGACTTCCCTGTTGCTTGGCACTGTGCACTGTTTTGTTAGGTAGAAAAATGTAGCCTTTTAATCGGCACGTGGTTTACTGGTCTCTGGTGCGTAATGAATAGCCAGAGCCCCTCTCACCCTAGAAACGTTAGCACTGAGCAAGGCACACGGCTTTGCGGGTGAGGCCAGACTGACCTCAGGGCTGTGCTCTCCTCGTGTTTCTCAATAGGCCCTGTGTTGTTTCTACTGTCACAGCCCAGAGGACAGGGATGCAACCCCTGCTGCTGCCAGCATTCCCTCACCTCTGACGACACACACCTGCCTGGCTGCCCCACGGGATGAACACACTTCCTCTCTGAGGGGAAAGCAAGATAATAATAAGATGGCACGACTCAAAGGGTCAAGTTCAACACACACAAGTGTATGACTATCCAGGGTCATTCAACAAGTACAGAACATTCCAGAGTGGGCGCTCAAGTCCTGGTTGTAACCCCACCTGGCCCTGTTCTATATTCACTAGTCAGCGTTCTCCAGGGAAACAGAACCAATAATATATGAAACAGAACCAATGTATATGAAGAGATGTATTATGAAGAATTGACCCATGCCATGATGGAGGCTGAGAAGTCCCACCATCTGCGTTCAGCAAGCTGGAGCCCTGGAGAGTCAGTGCTGTGGTTCCAGTCTGAGTCCAAAGGCCTGAGATGCAGGGAGCCCAGGATGTAAGCCCCAGTCCAAGGGCAGGAGAAGTCCAATGTCCCAGCTCAGCAGGTAGACAGGAAGCAAAAGGGGCCCATTTTCTTCCTCCACCTTTTGCTCTATTCAGGCCCTCAGCAGATTGGATGAGGTTCCTCCTACATAGGGGAGGGTGATCTTCTTTACCCTTTACTGAGTCCACTGATTCAAATGTTAATCTCAATCCGAAACACACCTCGACACACCCAGAAATCACATGTAATCTGGGTGTCCCGTGGCCCAGTCAGATGACACATAAAATTAGCCAACATAAATATGAATAGTTTTTTAATGTGTGTGTGTGTATATATATATATATATATATATATATATATATATAAAATCAATGTAAAAATATAGATTCTTTATATATATATATATAACCAGCTATTTAGCTTAAATCATAGAATGTTATAAGTATAAAGGACTTTATTCTTTTTTTAATAAATTTATTTATTTATTTGGCTGCGTTGGATCTTTGTTGCTGCGCAGGGGCTTTCTCTAGTTGCGGCGAGCGGAGGCTACTCTTCCTTGCGGTGCGTGGGCTTCTCACTGTGGTGGCTTCTCTTGTTGCGGAGCAACGGCTCTAGGCACGCGGGCTTCAGTAGTTGTGGTACGTGGGCTCAGTAGTTGTGGCTTGTGGGCTCTAGAACGCAGGCTCAGTAACTGTGGCACACAGGCTTAGTTGCTCCGCAGCATGTGGGATCTTCCCTTACCAGGGCTCGAACCTGTGTCCCCTGCATTGGCAGGTGGATTCTTAACCACTGAGCCAGCAGGGAAGTCCCAGGACATTATTCTTTTTCAAATCAAGAGGCTAATATGTCCAAAGTCACATACCTTGTCCAAAGCAGGTGCAAAATGAGCTCCTGTTCTGTCTTCCAGTCTAAGGCACTGGCCACACTAGACCTCGGTTTCTCTTCTGTGCCTCTCAGTACTATGACATAGAATTATTTGTATCTGAAATAGCCCATATAAAGAACTCAGGGTCATTTTCTAAAGAGCGTTGAGCATCCAATAAGCACCAGATATTTAGAGAACTCTCATGGGATCAGCAAGGAAACAAGACTCACTTTCGAGCCCTGCAAGATGCTCGCCAGCTCTGCAGGAAGATGGGGTTTCCAAAATCCTGTACGGTTCAGTGCGGACCACACGGCTGAGTTTGGGAAAATGAATCACATGCAGAAGCGACCTCCTCCCCTGCCAGGCGGGGCCACCAGACATCCTTGCCACCTTCCATGACCTTGCTCCTCCCTGTCTGCTTGCCAGGAGCAAGGGCCACTGAGATGGGGGAACTGCACCGTGGACGCTGCCCAGGAGAGCTGCTGATCCTGTAAAGGATGTACATGAGCAAAAAGGGAACTCGCATGGTGTTAAAGCACTGGGATTTTCAAGCCGTCTGCCCCAGAGGTGTCTCAGACCCTGTCACTGTCCCACCCTCACCCCCTGAGTCCACCCAAGAGGTCCCCTGCAGCCTCAGTCTGGAGGATCCTTACTCAAGGAGCCAGTCTCTCTCTACCCAAGGGCTTTCTTTGGGCACAAGCGTTGCTTGTCCTGCATAAAGAACAGGTAAGAAGTGCTAGAGAGTTAATGCCTTGAGCGCAACCCTTAGCCAATAAGGGATGGAAGTTGAAGGATAGAAATCTCAGCCTTCTTGCTTCCTGGGGAGAAAACTGTAATGTACGTTCTACATAGACTCTCAGACGTCTCAGGAGGGCTGAGCCCCAGGTGCCTGCAGTGTTATCTTCTCACTATGCATCCTTTTTAATTTTCCTTCCTTTGCATTTTCCTTTCCCACCCCCAGTATAGAAAATTTGGAAAACACAGACAAGCCTCAAGAGGTAAATGAAATATCTCCATTATCCCATGGTTGCTTTTAAAATTTGGGTGTACAGACAGAGAAAGATAAATATCGTATGATATTGTTTATATGTAGAATATTTTAAAAAGGTACAGATGAACTTATCTACAAAACAGAAATAGAGTCACAGATGCAGAAAACAAAATATGGTTACCAAGGGGGAACCAGGGGTAGGGGATAAGTTGGGAGATGGGGGTTGACATATACACACTACTATATATAAAATAGATAACTAATAAGGACCTACTGTATAGCACAAGGACCTCTACTCAATACTCCATAATGACCTATATGGGAAAAGAATCTAAAAAAGAGTGGATATATGTATATGTATAACTGATTCACTTTTCTGTATAGCAGAAACTAACACAACATTGTAAATCAACTGTACTCCAATAAAAATTAATTTAAAAAAACAAAAGGGCTTCCCTGGTGGCACAGTGGTTGAGAATCCGCCTGCCAATGCAGGGGACACGGGTTCGAGCCCTGGTCCAGGAAGATCCCACAGGCTGCAGAGCAACTAAGCCCGTGCGCCACAACTACCGAGCCTGAGCTCTAGAGCCCGTGAGCCACAACAACTGAGCCCGCGAGCCACAACTACTGAAGCCCATGCACCTAGAGCCCGTACTCCTCAACGAGAGAAGCCACCGCGATGAGAAGCCCGCGCACCGCAACGAAAAGTAGCCCCTGCTCTCCACAACTAGAGAAAGCCCGCGCGCAGCAGAGAAGACACAATGCAGCCAAAAATAAATAAATTAATTAAAAATAAATAAATAAAATTTGGGCTTAGCCTTTTGGTACTTTCTTCTCTGCAGACACATTTGAACAAAATGGGATTCCACTGTGTAAATAGCATTGTAACTTGATCTGCTCATGTACTGAAAACCAGATGTGTAGCCTTCCAAGGTACTCCAGGTATATTTTAGGAAGTGGATTAACTCTATCATCCTGTAGATTCAAACTGTGCCACTATTGTAATTTAGCTTCTCCCAGGCCCACCTGTTATACTAAAGTAAAAATGCCCAAAGATCAGGAAGAATTCAAATTTACTTAGCACCCTCCATGAGATCAGAGATTTTCTTTTTTCCATGTTGTTATCTCTGGACTCTATCATAATGCCTGGTACAATACACTTTCAATAAAATACCTGCTAAATAAAGAAACGAATAAACAAAGTATCTGACACCACCTTAGTGACTGGATTAGGCCTACTGTGTAGTCAGTTACGGAACAAAAATCAGTGTTTAATAACCAGCGTCTTGAGCAGTTGGTTTCTGGGATGATTGCTTATTGCATTTGATCTACTTTATTACTTTATTCCTATGTCAGACTCTTCTTGTATCAACACCTGCTTTTCTATAACAACCTAATGCACCAGAAGAGGAGTGAGGTTTCCCACGGGCGAGACACCCCTCATTCCTGTTGCAAGAACTTTCCCTTTACTACAATATTGCGTCCTTGTAAATCATTCACATGATGCTGCATTTGTTGAGAAAATGCTTGAGGGCATTTTACAATCCATAACATAGATTTCATGTCTGTTGCCAATTTGCGATCTTCAGTAATGTGGCTGCATGCCTGCTGTTCAACAGGGGCCACGGACCCGTTGTCCAAGAGCTTATGGCCAAGAGTGTCACTGACATTTAATATCCTGAAATCATCAGAGGCCCTGAAAACAGAGCCCCGGGCAGGCTTTTAGTTTTTTCCCTTGAGCCAGATAGGATCTTCATGATTTATAGTAACATTCCTTTTAACGTTCAGCTCGTAGAGTTTTGAGAAGTGTTGCATAGACTTGGAGACCATCTCCAGGTCCAGTTTCATGCTATTGTCACCATTCCAGCTATTGGTGATTTCAGATGTTACCTGGCTGAGTAAAACTGAAAACCTTACTCTGAATGGTACTTTTGTTGTAGTGGCAGACTGGCTCCCCAGGTGCTGTATTCCACACCAGCAGTGACTTTCAAACCCTCAACACCTCTCCAGGCTAAGGGAGACACGGACCCACAGGCTGGCTCAACCCCCATGCAAGCCCACCTGTGCTACAAGGTGCGGTCTCATTTTAGGTGGTATCCGCCTTTTCCTTCCCTGAAAAAATTAGCTTCTTGGCATAGAATGGTGATGATCCCCAGAGGGGAATCATTTAGAAGGACGGTGCATCGGTAGCCTTGTTACTAACATCATCCCCATTACATCCAGCTGTCACAGGGCCTTAACGTCATGGACACACTTCAAGGTGAATTAAATGGAACCAAAGAGAATAAGCCATTGTTGGATGTCTCTTCATGACTGGCTTGCATAGGTGCAGGGGAGAGCGTGGAGGATGTTGAACAGAGAGAGCTCAGTGGGCTGAGACTCCACCGAACACTGAGCTTAGCTGTGCTCAGTGATGAGCAAGTTCCCTCATTTATACAGTAAAGTGGCCAGATTAGGTCATTGCTGAAGAATTGCCAAGTTCTCCAACTTTTGGAGGCGCCTAAACGCAGAAATATATTTGACACAGACGTTTAAAGATTAAGAAAGATAGGGGAAAGGTCAGTCTTTAATACTGCATTTCATCAAAAAATCCTTACATCACCATTTGGAGTAAGTTGCTGACATGGATGAAATGCCAGAAAGATAATGAATGATTTCCAGTATAACAAAAAATGGAATTACATTTTAAAATTAGTTACGGTGTGCTCCTCAACAAAGACTAACGGAGAGAAGTTCTCTCTGAACATCTCAGTGAGAGAGTTTTAGGTGGATGTGACTGTGGGTAGTAGCATGTTAACACGTAGTATGTGAACACAGAGCAACACGAAACTGCCCTCAAACTCTGCGGGGCGTCCCAGCATCCTGGATAGGTCTCTAAGCTAAGAGTCAGTAGGACCACAGTGCAGTTTTTGTCTTTACAAAGGACTTTAAAAGTGGTAACCTCTTTGCCTAAAACTCGCTGAACAGAATGAAAAACCAATGTGAAAAGTATACTCTAGGGACTTCCCTGGTTGTCCAGTGGTTAAGGCTCCACGCTTCCACCGCAGGGGGCGCGGGTTCAATCCCGGGTCAGGGAACTAAGATCCCACATGCGGCGCAGCACGGCCAAAAAAAAAAGTACACTCTAAGTTTTGCAGATCCTGATATAAAAGTAAGAGGATGATCTGGGAGAGCCGGAGACCTGGATAAGTCCCCCAGCAAATATTTATTCAGCATCTATTAGGCGCCAGGGACTGTAAGAAGCTCTGTGTCAAAGAACTAAGGAATAGTGTTCGCGGTTCAGAGTCCGAGACCGACAAAAACACAACCGAAAAGCACCACGTTGCCATAAGTGGGAGAGAGGTAAGCAGGGGCTGCTCTGCTAGATTATGGGTTTGGGGGATTTTCACAGAAATTATTCCGTGGAAAGTGACCACCAGGCTGAGAAGGACAAAAGGGGCGGGGGTGAAGGTAGGGCTAAGTGCTGGCCTTTAGCTTCCAGGTGGAGAGAACTATAAATGAAGAAGCCTAGAGGGGAGGCAGGACATCCCCCAACTCACGTGCAACTTTGGGCAAATTTTACCACACCCCTGGGCCTCAGTTTTCTCACCTGTAAAATGAGTTGAATGAGTAAGATGATCACGTTTAGATGTGAATTTATACGAAATTCTAACATATATTCCATATGTCCTTCCTTTTAATAACTAATTCATTAGAATGGTTTCGCTCTCATTCAACATATGGTCATTTGCAGTGCTTACTTAAAAAATTAAAATTAGAATTGATATAAGGAAAGACTTAGTGGGAGGGATCGGAAATTAAGGGCCTACATAAAACAGCAAACAAATCTGAAGTTATTTATCAAGGTGTAGCACTTGTTGTTTATATAAGGAAATTACATTTTGAAAACTTTGTTTAACTTTATACAATCAAGGCTTCTTGCCAAATAATCAGCCAAAAAACCTTGGTAAAGCGACTCTGGGGGAAAAAAGTAAAAGAGCGTTATTCCAAGCACATTCTGATACAAATTAGAAAATGTTATGTAGTGGGTTATCTGTTGGGTGGAGGGTTTTGCCCTTCAATCTTTGGCAGATACGACCTTGACTTGAAAAAAAAATCTGGGAAATGTATCAAAGAGGCAGTGAAACGAAGCAAAAACCACCAAAGTGGAAACTTCATTGTGGGACTCAGGTTGGGGGAGTGGGACGGATTTGTCCCATTTCTTTGGGATGATTCCTCAACGTCTCATTCCCACGTTTTACATCTCCTTTTCCCCTCCTCCATCACAAGGCTTTTCATAGGATTCAGAAGTAGGGGCAGCCCGAGAAGAAGAGTCGAACATGTAGAAATCAGGAATAGAGAGGGTTGATGACAAAAATGGAAAAGTGTAAAGGAGAATTGAGTAGAAAGGGCAATTTGGAAAAAGGAAAGAGCAGACTAGGACTGTGGCTGGAACCCCAGAATACTAAAAACAAGACCACAAATAATGTGGGCTTCATGGTTTTAAAATATGTTTTGTTTTGGTTTTTTTTCCTAAAAGTAGAACAGAGGTGTGGATATGAGTGCCAGGGATGGAGTCTAGGGCCATCAACAGAAGAATGGATAAAGAATATGTGGTGTATATATACAATGGAATATTACTCAGCCATCAAAAAGAATGAAATCATGCCATTTGGGACAACATGGATGGACCCAGAGGGTATTATGCTCAGTGAAATAAGTCAGACAGGAAAGACAAATGCTGTATGATTTCACTTATATGTGGAATCTAAAAAACAACAGCAGCAACAAAAAACCAAATGAACACACATAACCAAACAGAAACAGAGTTATAGGTACAGAGAACAAACAGGTGGTTGCCCGAAGGGAGCGGGGCTGGTGGAGGAAAGAAACGGTCGAGGGAGATGAAAAGGTACAGACTTCCAGTTACAAAATAAATGAGTCAAGGGGATGAAAGGTACAGTGTGGGGAATTAAAAAAAGAAAAAAAGGAAAGAAATAGAGCAGAGAAGAGGTGTGGCTAGGAGTGCCAGGGATGGAATCTAGGCACCAACGTGGCAGGCACACTCCTCCTTGGATCTCACCCCCTGGGCTGGGGGGAATCTGTATTTCCAGAGCGCTGAGTTGTACCAGATGGCATTTTTATTCCTGGGCTTGAAGGGCTTTTATAGGAAGGGTGCAAGTTGATCTCTAGGGTTCAACAACTGCAAATTTTAAGGTTTCACCCAGTGGGGTCCCTTGGGAAGGTGCACCATGCTTTACACTTTACCGTATATATAGACATGCGCTGCTATTTCCCTTGAGGTCTCAGGAGAAGAGTGGGAGGAGAGATTTGCTGGACCCAGAACATCATGTACACACATGATACCTCTGCTTCCTCAGACCACATTCTGAGGCTTTATCAGAACCTGCCTTCTTTTCGATGGGAGTTAAACGTCATATCTTGTCCTCACTTACACCTGACCTGCTGCAGCCTTGTTCAGCAAGGTGTTAAGTCTCAGTTAGTGAATGAAAAACACTTGAAACTCCTGGATATACACCCAGGTGCCCTGTATGCCTTCCTAATCTTTATTTTGAAGGAGTTTCCTTGCCTGAAGCCCTTGACCTAATAGCTAAGGATGTAGCAGACCCTGGGGGTCAGGTTCTTCCCCTTGATCCCCTGCAAAGGAATTTCATACATATGAATTGTCCTTATCTTATTCCACATGGCAAAAAGTGTTTTAAAAAGTGCCTGTCTAGCATGAGAAGTGCATATATCGGCAATTTCAACTTTCACGTTTCACGACTGGCCATAGTTAGAGTGAGTTTAGGTATTTAAACCGAAATAGTTAAATCCTTTCTTTCTGGGTCTGTTTTCCTTGTGGCCAAATGAGGAGGAACATTTAGGCTTCTTGCTGGTAAAATCCTGTGGTCATTTTTCAGTCCCAGGCCAGTTTCTCGTGAATGAGTTCTTTTCTTTATTTCCAAAGGACCGGGTCATTTAGCAGGCTGCCTCTCCCCTTCCAGAATACCCACCGCTAATGGAGTCATTGTCTGTCCAGCTCAATCTCCTTGTGCTTTGCTCTTTCTAACGAGCTCAGAGCTAAACGCTCAGACCTTATTGTTTTAAACCTCTTCTGCTCATCACTGTAGAGAAAGAGACAAGGGCAGCTGAAGTAACAAACGTGCAGCAGCTACAAAAGCGCCAAAACCTCAAAAATTGTTTACATTGGTATTCGCAGTTTCAAGAAACAAAACATACTCTTACCTTTCCCGATGAACTTGTTCTATTCGTTATTGCACTTCTCACGAATTCTGGTTGGGAACTGCTGCATTGATTTCACAGCCCCACCGATGGTTCGAATCCTACAGCTCGAAAGTGTGGGTCTACCAGCTCCTGCTTTCCTAAAATGACACCGGAAGCTGTCATGTCCTCCTAATTCCTTGATGCTCAAGGGTTGATGTAGTTACTGCAACTATCTTCACTGGACTGTTGGGCTCTTCCTCTGAGAACACCCCCCTCCAGCTCTAGACTCGAAGAAACTCTTTGGTAGATGAATAGATGGGACACAGGAGGCCACCCAAGCATTATCTAGGCTCACGTGGAGTAGATGACATCCCCAAAAGAACAGCATATGACTATGAAGACGAAAAGTACTTTCACTGTACTTCACCCTACCAACATGGAGCATCTGACTGATACCTGACTGAGGCTGGGGAAAAGCCTATGGTCATCGAACTGGGGAAGTTGTTTGGCCTTTTGGTGCCGTGCTCCATCCTAGAGACATAAGCAGCCCAGAAAAGTGCATAGATAGTGAATGTCCCCAAATCCAACTAATTCACTGCTCAGTGCTCTGACTAGACATGTCAGAGTCACCTGCCTGACCCTTGCTAAGCAGGCAGGTACATATTAGAGACATTAGTTCAGAATTCAAGGCTGTCAAAGGATTCAAGGATGCGTCTGTGAACTGAAAGATTGTCCAGATGGCAATATTCCCCAAATTGATCTTCAGATTCAACCCAATCTCAATCCAAAAAGGGCTTCCCTGGTGGCGCAATGGTTGAGAGTCCGCCTGC